>NC_064621.1:77504539-77807569 GCF_023898315.1 Schistocerca nitens | reverse complement strand
AATATAATAATTCCAATACCAAAGAAAGCAGGTGTTGACAGATGTTAAAATTACCGAACTATCAGTTTAGTAAGTTACAGCTGCAATATACTAACGCCAAATCTTTACAGACGAATGGAAAAACTGGTAGAAGCCGATCTCGGGGAAGATCAGTTTGGATTCCGTAGAACTATTGGAACACGTGATTCAATACTGACCCTACGACTCATCTTAGAAGCTAGATTAAGGAAAGGCAAACCTACGTTTCTAACATTTGTAGACTTAGAGAAAGCTTATGACAATGTTGACTTTCAAATTCTGAAGGTGGCAGGGGTAAAATACAGGGAGCGAAATGCTATTTACAATTTGTACAGAAACCAGATGGCAGTTGTAAGAGTCGAGGGACATCAAAGGGAAGCAGTGGTTGGGAAGGGAGTGAGGGAGGGTTGTAGCCTCTCCCCGATGTTATTCAACCTGCATATTGAGCAAGCAGTGAAGGAAACAAAAGAAAATTTCGGAGTAGGTATTAAAACCCATGGAGAAGAAATAGAAGCTTTGAGGTTCGCCGATGACATTGTAATTCTGTCAGAGACAGCAAAGGACTTGGAAGAGCAGTTGAACGGAATGGATAGTGTCTTGGAAGGAGGATATAAGATGAACATCAACAAAAGCAAAAAGATAATAATGGAATGTAGTCGAATTAAGTCGGGCGATGCTGAGGAAAGTAGATTAGGAAATGAGACACTTAAAGTAGTAAAGGAGTTTTGCAATTTAGAGAGCAAAATAACTGATGATGGTCGAAGTAGAGAGGATATAAAATGTAGACTGGCAATTGCAAGGAAAGCGTTTCTGAAGAAGAGAAATTTTTTAACATCGAGTATAGATTTAAGTGTCAGTAAGTCGTTTCTGGAAGTATTTGTATGGAGTGTAGCCATGTATGGAAGTGAAACATGGACGATAAATAGTTTGGACAAGAAGAGAATAGAAGCTTTCGAAATGTGGTGCTACAGAAGAATGCTGAAGATTAGATGGGTAGATCATATAACTAATGAGGAGGTATTGAATTGGATTGGGGAGAAGAGAAGTTTGTGGTACAACTTGACTAGAAGAAGGGATCGGGTGGTAGGACATGTTCTGAGGCATCAAGGGATCACCAATTTAGTATTGGAGGGCAGCCTGGAGGGTAAAAATCGTAGAGGGAGACCAAGAGATGAATACACTAAACAGATACAGAAGGATGTAGGTTGCAGTAGGTACTGGGAGATGAAGAAGTTTGCACATGATAGAGTAGCATGGAGAGCGGCATCAAACCAGTCTCAGTACTGAAGACCATAACAAAAGCACCAACAACGTCTGGCACGAACCAGCCCTGATACATCAAGCTCTTATACTGTCTCTGATGGCAGTGTATTTTGTATTAAACACTGTACATAGCTGTAATTGCATTACTCATGATCATATATTTTAAATTATTATCTTTGTGACTACTGAGCTGTGCGTGCACTCCTATCGATTAAGGTCGCTGAATGAACGTCTCTGGTTTCGCTCCCTAGCGAAGGCCGTCCTAGTGTCTCACCAGCGAGCAACCTTGGGGCTTAAACGAACTCCAGTGGTTAGTATGGCTGTCTGCGAGGCCAAGAACAGAAGTGTGACCGCTGTATTTTGGTTGATGGCTTTTCACCGTGGAAAGTGTGCTGAAGCCATCTTAACTACCTCTACATTCCGCTGCCTTCGCAGTCGCGGATTTCGTCTTCAGAGACGGCCAGTTCCCTGTGGTGTCACCGCCAGACACCACACTTGCTAGGTGGTAGCCTTTAAATCGGCCGCGGTCCGTTAGTATACGTCGGACCCGCGTGTCGCCACTGTCAGTGATTGCAGACCGAGCACCGCCACATGGCAGGTCTAGAGAGACTTCCTAGCACTCGCCCCAGTTGTACAGCCGACTTTGCTAGCGACGGTTTACTGACAAATACGCTCTCATTTGCCGAGACGATAGTTAGCATAGCCTTCAGCTACGTCATTTGCTACGACCTAGCAAGGCGCCATTACCAGTTTATATTGAGATTGTAATTATGTATTATGTTCTCCAATTATGGATTAAAGTTAAGTATTCAAGCAACTACGTTCTTTATTTATTAGACTCAACTCCTTTAATTGTTCCAGACCTCACGCCAGTCTGCGTGAGCTTAAACGCGTGAATTTCGTTCTCCTCTAGCAACACGGTGTTGGCTCTTCTGCCAACACTACATTCCCGTTTTTGGTACCATGGCTGATGGATGTGGTCCTGCCAGCATTCCCTGTACATCGATAGAAATACATCGCGAGCATAACGTTTGCGTGTGATTAAGTGTTGGATGCGATTCGTGGAAGCGTCTACTCTCTGTTTATCCCTGGTAACTCAGACTTACGTTGAGTTCACGCTTGTAGTGCGTGCAGCTTTCGTTGGAGGCCGTTATTTAGACCAAGTTTTTAAAGTGGATAACCATCCTTGGTAACTGGGTCAAGCCTGAGTTATTTTTAAGAAAGTTGTAAAGGCATTCACGTTTTGTGCGGATTAGGCTCTATTATTAACTGGTTAAGGACAGGAGATAATTTCCATAAAGACTCCACCGATGTCGTATTTTGAATTTCCATAAAATATCAACCAGTGCCTTATTTTGAACGCTCAGGGGTTCATAGATTCTGTTATTTTTTTTTTTCTATTTAAAGCGCGTAAGCGCCTAGTCTTTATATATGCGTTTCACTATTAATCATCGGGCGCTTAGTTACCCATTAGCTTCTGTAGGGGCCTTGTTGCCACTGTTGCGTTTTGTACCATAGGAATCAAGAGAGAGGATGTTGTTTGGTGGCTAGTAACCTCTTTCTATAACACATGTACGAGAACAGGAAGCTACTTTCTTTAACAGAGTACGTGTGTTATGGTACAAGTTCTTCCATAATAATTCACATTAGCCTCACTGCTGGAGAAGTACAAGTCCCACTATGCGATGAAAGACAGATGTGAAACCGGGTTGCACATTGGTTCTTCAGTGGCTCAGCCTGTGACTGAGTCATTACGCTAGTGACTGAGACTGAGACCCTCCAGTCAACGGCGGCGATCTAAATATTTGCTGTCGAGAGGGCGTTGGCGGCCTGTTGCTTGCGAGTTTGTCTTTGGCCTCTTTCACGACAAGAGCACTTGCTCCGGCGCCTGCTATCGATCTTCTTTCTACATCTTTGTCGACCGTTGTATTGGCGAAAGCTTACGCCAGTACAGCTTCTGCATGCTGAATGGGTACATTTTCTTTTGTTCTGAGGGCATGCACCTGCATGCGATCTGTAATTTGTACCTCTCATATAATTTTAATAAGTAACCTGTGATGTTTCAGCTTTTGAGCTGAACCAACCTTTTGAGGCATGATCTGAGCTCAAGTCATGTCATGTGCTTGATGCTGCTGTGCTGTGGAAAAGTGATGCACAGAGTGGCATGGCCGAACTGAAGAGACCAATGTAGCATGTGGTAAACAGACAGCTCAGTTTGATGTTCACTTCATCACGGCAGTTTATGGTTTTATTTTGTCCAGGAGAGAAGCAGTTCCCAGCAGCATTAAGACATATAGTAGAAGTGACAGAAAGTAATTTAGCGTTATTTTTTCACATGGCTAGGATGGAGTAAATGTTTATTATAACAGTTGAGTGTCATATGGCGAGGGTTCACACAAAATCTCAGTGTTACCTCTTTCACTCAGATCTGATTAAATGGGGGTATTAGGAAAATGCATACAAAGCAGAACTAGGAGGCATTGATAATTTCGGATAGTAGGGGAGCTCATGTGGTTATGTCGTTAGCGGATTCGGAGAAGTGCACTCAAGGGAGTACTGTTGTATGTCCCTGCGTACCGGTACACTCTGATATGGGGGACATGTGAGATGAGTATGCCTTTACGGAAAGCGAACGATAGAAGTTGCGAAAGGGAAATCTCGCCCACTTGATCTAACTTCCAGAAGGTAGGGAGGCATAGCTGTATTTTATCTTCTCGCCAGAAACTGTGTTGACAAATGACTATGTAAAAGCGAAACCTGAGGGGCTGAGAATACCACTTCCCTTAAATTCTAATTTTATTACTGGTGGTACGTCTTGTGAGACAGTGGAGAGAGATTTCACACATTCCGGCTACACTCACTGGTAAAACTATCACGACATTGATGCTGTATCGGCTGGAACAGCCACAAAGGGAAATATGCGCCCAAAATTTAAATTACCTTCATGCCATCCTCAGTGTTGCACTCTGTTTATTAGACGAATATATAGAGTCACAGAAAGGGAAAATTTAAATAGAGTACATGTTACGAGATGTTTAGGATTTTCAAGAAAATCATCAGCACAAGATAATGTCGATAAGCATTTCAGCCAGTTGCTGGGCATTTCTTCTAGGTAATGCACAACCTACAGATCTACTGCCGCATCAGTTGTCAGTCGAATGATTTTCTGGAAAAACTGAGGGAACAGTTGGTGGAAGTAAAACCTCTGTATTAAGTCGTATGAACATTAGGCTAAGCATTGTATTGTAATAAGGTCTTGGAGACCAATTTAGAAAGCAAGCTCATGTTAGTGTTGGAGAAGGGAGAAATACATGTAGGACAGCTCATGGTTATAGCTGGTGTTGCCATTAGCACGATATGTACTTTTTCTAGGGCTAGGAGCAATTTTAAATAAGAACTCGTTTTGTAAGGCCTCGGACTAGTGTTTCGAATGAAGTAGGCGTGCCTTCCCCAGAAAAGTTCGGGATGTGAATTCTGAATTTCTGAAGTTTTATTCTTACTGTGGCCATGCAGGAGAAGTCATCCTAGCAGTTGGTGCAGGGAGTGGCAACTGACCCTTAACATAGACAAATGTAATGTATTGCGAATACATAGAAAGAAGGATCCGTTATTGCATGACTATATGATAGCGGAACAAACACTGGTGGCAGTTACTTCTGTAAAATATCTGCGAGTATGCGTGCGGAACGATTTGAAGTGGATTGATCATATAAAATTGTTTGTAAGGCGGGTGCCAGGTTGAGATTCATTGGGAGAGTCCTTAGAAAATGTAGTCCATCAACAAAGGAGGTGGCTTGCAAAACACTCCTTCGACCTATACTTGAGTATTGCTCAGCAGTGTGGGATCTGTACCAGGTCGGGTTGACAGAGGAGATACAGAAGATCCAAAGAAGAGCAGCGCGTTTCGTCACAGGGTTATGTGGTAAGCGTGGTAGCGTTACGGAGATGTTTAGCAAACTCAAGTGGCAGATTCTGCAAGAGAGGCGCTCTGCATCTCGGCGCAGCTTTCTGTCCAGGTTTCGAGATGATGCGTTTCTGCATGAGGTATCGAATATATTGCTTCCCCCTACTTATGCCTCCCGAAGAGATCATGAATGTAAAATTAGATTCGAGCGTGCACGGAGGCTTTCCGGCAGTCGTTCTTCCCGAGAACCATATGCGACTGGAACGGGAAAGGGAGGAAATGACAGTGGCACGTGAAGAACCCTCCACCACACACCGTTGGGTGGCTTGCGAAGTATAAATGTAGATGTAGATGTGCTTCATCAAGTAGGCCACTAGACGGTATTTTAGACATTACTAGAAAACGCTCTCGGCAGACAGGAGTTTGCAACACTGGTCGACAGTTGAGCGCATGGAACAGCGAATACAATCTAAGCAAGAGTTAAGTAATATTTTGTAACTCGAGCACTTGTGTGGTACCGAGAAACTCACACCTTGCACATTTAACTGGAGTCTGTGCTCTCTGCAGAGCAAGCTAAGAACAAGTGACACGACAAATAATGTGAATCAAACATCTCATCGTCATCGTCGTCGTCCCCCTTTTAGGACTACGTCAGAAGTGTAGGTATAAGGGCATAAAGGCATTCAGTCATGCCATCATTCTGTCTCCTTCCTTAACCAAAGAAAATGTCTGACTTTTTTCACACAAGCAACGACTCACCCTTGGAGATGATTTTCTGATTGATTCACTGAGGAGCGCCAACCTATGGCTTTACGGTTGCAGGACTTCGGAAACTTCACCGATGCGTGGAGCTGATACGCGGCCAACATTAGCTGTCTGAGGCACTTCGGCCAACAGAGGGCAAAGCTTACTACGATCCAGTTGACGCAAGTGCACCGTCGTGGCCTCCTAGACGTCACCGGCCACCATCCTGGGGGTTACTGCACCCAAGCGCATGACATGGGGACCATGAGTTAGCGCGGCCGTGTATGGCTGGCAAGACCCTGGAGGACCTAGGTAGGCCGAACTCGTCCTTTACTGCTGGCGACACGCACGGCGTCACCTGCTGCTAAGACTGCTCGGCAACACGGTCGCTACCGCTCGTGACCCTGGACGATAGGGGCTTCAGCGCATTCCATGATGTGCTACGTTTGCAAGTACGCAGTGTGTCCATCACGACGGTTGTAGTGCTGTATAGGACTGACTGAATAAACACCCGTCACTACTACTGCTATTTGACTGCATACCCCGGCGTAAATTTGCCCTCTACATTTCTCACACACATCCTGATGCGTAAAGGTCCCGAATAATCCAGTTTTTTACACTTCAATAGATTTCATGTCCCTTTTAACTATGCTGTCAATCTGTTAATCCGAGTGTTTATCTTTTGGTTTGAGGCGATTTAATCATTTTAGAATATTTTAATACTTTAACAAAATTTGTTGTCTTAGAGAATTTAAAAGATAGATTGATTTAAATACTTTCGTAATGTAAAAGAATTTTCTTTGAATTTCAATAGTGGTAATTCTAATGCCTGTATTAAATTATCTTCCAAAACTGGAAGTAGATGCCAATGACTTTGCCTCTTTGGCGGACTGTACCTTAAATTTTTATTTTCTTAAATATTTCTGATGTTGAATTATTATTCAAAGAATTTTTTTCTAAATCATTGCTAATAGTCTTGAGTGCCTCAGGGGCATGTTCTTAAATGTTTGCTAGATTTGGAGACTCACATTTGTTTAAAATTGAAAATATGAAAATACAATAACAAAAGTATGAAGTGTTTGGGTGTTGTATGCCCAGCATCTTACCATTCCCATTGAAAATGAAAGAGAAGAATGATAAAAGTAATAAATGTGAGAGTCTTTTATGATAAGCGCTTACAGACCCCTGCTACCTACCATTTCAAATACACACCTAGCTTTCAGTGCCATGAAAGAGACAAATATTGTCATCAAGAGTAATGTATGGCTCGATATGTAAATGATTAGCATTTCGTAGCAGTCGCAAAATGTAGGAGCGACACCATCTACATTCTTTATGTAAAGAAAGATAACATAGGGGGTTTATGATTAAGAACTCGCATTTGATGCTGGCAGTAGTACCAGCATTTCATAGCAACAGGACCGTCGCCATTGAGAATGTAGTTAATTATTCTGCGATAGTGCTGCTTACTTTGGTCACGTGAATATGGATTCGATGGTTTCAGCAGGATCGTTCTGAAGGCCGATCAGGAACTTAACGGTTCCAAGCGACAAGCGCTCGAGAGGATAGATATATGGTGCACTTAGTTGAACAGGATCGTACAGTTACCTCGCATCAGGCAATGGGCCTGTCTGTGGCTAGAAAGTACCCAAATGTACAATGAGACTACATCTGGAACCGCGCAGGTCGTCAGAATGTCGATAATTTTTCACTCTTCCTTGATGTGGCAGTAGAGAGAGGGCGCAGACAGTGGTACGTTCAATGATAACGTTAGTTGTGGAAGTAGCATCACATCGTTTTTACTTTCCAGTCAGCTACATAAAATCACACAGTGAAACTGTCCAGTAACGGTCTAGACAGTAGAAGAGAGAGAGAGAGAGAGAGAGAGAGAGAGAGAGAAAGAGAGAGTGCTGACCTGCAGGTAGGGGCTGCAGGCGGAGAGAAGCACGCGGTGCGCGCGCAGGCGGCGACCCTGGCAGCAGAGGGTGACGTCAACGAAGGCCTCGGCGGCCAGCAGGCGCCGCATGTGCGCCAGCAAGCCCGAAGCGTGTCGCTCCCACCGTACCAGCAGCCGGTTACCACCCATCTGCAGCACATGAGCACAACACTCAGCATCACAACGCTCCACATCAACAGCAGCTGGTTGCCACCCATCTTCGGAACACAGGGACAACGTTCTACATCTCCAGCAGCTGGTTACCAGCAGGTTGCAATACAGACAGGTACATACAAAACTCTACATCAAAGCCATTCAGCACATATGTGTTAACTGTAGGGTTCCTAAAACATAGATGTATGTTGTGAATCAGACATTTTGGTTTCAAGCACCGAATTATCCAACTTACCAAGCAATTTACTATGTAAAAGTGCAACAGACATAAAATGATTCAATGTGCAAGTAAAATGACGCTTTATGTAGTTTTCTTATTTTTTTCTTCTTATTCTTGTTCATAGTTGCTGTGGCCTTCTCCACCTGACATCACGGCGCCTAGCAACCAAACTGACAACCTGCAGCCGCGGGTTGCCCGCTTCGGAGGCACACCGAAGCACTACACAACCGACAGGCAATATTGATGAACGGCCACAACAACAACAACGACGACGACGACGACGACAACACCACAGCAAAGACACCAGCAGCCACGAGGGGCCACTACCGGCCCACATAATCATAACGAAGAGGTCGCTGAAGATCCCGGAACTATTTTCATACGTCAAACCACGTGATGGAAAATAGTTCCGAGGTACTCATCCGCCGAAGCGTTATAAAGGCCGGCGCTCGGCCGCACATCGGTAGTTCATCGACCGCCAGCTGACTTGGATAGCCCAGCTTGGACCATCTCGCTGATCTCTGGATTAGACTTGGTATATCGGAGAAGTCTCTCGTAGAGACTAGTAGGAAATTATTTCAGTTGTTTTCTATATGATTCTTGTATGTAGTTGTGATTCGAAGACGGATCACTGTTTTGTGTTGGTGTTATACTTGGAGAATTTGTTTTGGTTAATTGAACAGTCAAATAAATTATTTTCGGACTTTGATCGTTAGTTTCTTCTGCTTAGGCAGACATATCAATAGTCCTGTTAGTGCACATTGTTAACACGATGTTCCCATCATACATCACAGAGAATGATCTTGGAGGAACCTGAATACTGTACGTGCTGTCTCCTCAGTACGGTTCTAAACATCACCCTTCTGCAGCCACTCTATGCTGTTAAGCGATATCGACGTTTTACTCTTTTTTTTGCGAATTACTTTCTCCCAGCTATGCAGGCAATCAGTCACCTGCTCTTCAATCTAGAAACTCTAAACTCCTCCCGAACAGGCCATGAAGGCCCAACGGTACTGACCGGCCGCCGTATCATCCTCAGATCGTAGGCGTTACTCGATGCGGTTATGTCAGTTTCCGAGACCGGAGCCGCTACTTTTCAATCGATTAGCTCCTCGGTTTGCCTCACACGGGCTGAGTGCACCCGGCTTGCCAGCAGCGTTCGGCAGACCGGATGGTCACCCAACCAAGTGCTAGCCCATCCCGACAGCTCTTAACTTCGGTGATCTGACGGGAACCAGTGTTAACACTGCGGTAAGGCCGTTGGTGCTCTTCAGGCTACATCTGTAGAAGTGAACAATTCTGTAGCACTTAGCAAACGAAATTATGATGCAGTGGGAATATAGAATGAAACGTTTGCTCACAGCACGCAGCTTAGGTGAGAACACATACGAAATATCACAAGAGAGCTTTGTTGCCTCGTGGCGTCTTTCACGACATAGAGTTGTAATCTGTCGAATCCCTTCAATTGGGCAGTACGAGCAATCATTTTGTTTATGTCAATGACGAAGAAAAGTCTCAACAAAAATAAATTGTGAAATTCATAATAGTCTTCAAATATGGTTCAAATGGCTCCAAGCACTAAGGGACTTAACATCTGAGGTCATCATTCCCCTAGACTTAGAACTACTTAAACCTTACTAATCTAAGTACATCACACACATCCATGCCCGAGGCAGGATTCGAACCTGCGACCATAGCAGCCACGCGGTTCCGGAATGAAGCGCTTAGAACCGCTAGGCCACAGCGACCGGCTAATACTCTTCGTTTATGAAGAAATATAATGAGTTGCGGAGCGTTTTGCATGATATGAGGACTGTATGTAAATGTATAATCTACTTTTGAAAAAGATTTAAACAATAAATGAGAAAAGTGACGATACAGTCACTGAATTATTGGACTGTTTTCCTTAAATTTCACGAACACTTTTGTAGGACAATGCTCATTCGCACACTGCTATTAGCAACCGAGAACTCTTCACATGTCTGAAACAGAAATTGCTTGACAATCAACCATACATTCCAAATATGCCATCTCAATTGGCAGCTCTTCAACAAAGTGGACAGTTTATTATCATCATAGTGTTTAGCAAACAAGGAGCCTCAACGCACCGTCCTATCATGAATCGATTAGATTAGATTCAGTTTTCGTTGCACAGACCCAAAAAATGAGATGGTTCTCGTGGGTGTAGAACATGTCAGAAAGTACAAAATAAAATCATAAAATATTTGAATATAATACTTACTACCCTGATCTTTTGTCAGGAGATTGTCTAAACAGGTGAATACAATGCGATAAACTGGAACAGCTAATATCTACAGAATTAACACGGTGTCAGAATGAAACATTGTTATGGAATATTAATAAATATATCATACACAAAATACCTAATCTTGACTGTTGTGACCAAGTGCTGCTAAAACTGAAATCTAGCAGACATTTTAAGCTGGCTCAGCCGTCCCTATTAAGATATTCATCTATAGAGTAGATGGAGTTGCCTGTCAAAGACTCTTTCAAACTCTGTCTAAACCGTGTTTTATCTGAAACCAAGTTTTTAATGCTTGCTGGTAATTTACTGAAAATGTGTTTTCCTGAATATTGGAATCCTTTTTGGACCAAGGTAAGTGATTTCAGGTCTTTATGTAGATTGTTCTTATTCCTAGTATTGATACTATGTATTGCGCTATTGGTTTGGAATATAGATGTATTACTTGCAACAATATTCATTAAGGAATAAATACACTGAGAAGCAATGGTTGGAATAGTAGTTCCTTGAACAGGTTTCTACATGGTGTTCTTGAATTTACACCACAAATGATTCTTATCACACGCTTTTCCATCCTAAAATCTATCGCACGGTTTGATGAATTGCACCAGAATATGATCCCATATGACATAACAGAATGAAAGTAAGCAAAGTGTGCCAGTTTTTATGTTTATATCTCCTACATCTGACATCTTTCTCACTGCAAATACAGACTTGTTTAAACGCTTAAGCCATTCTGTGGTATGCCCTTCCCAACTGAATTTATTATCGAGTTGTAATTCCAGAAATTTAACACTGTCAACCTCTTCGATCTGCGTGTCTTCATACGTTACACACATGCTGAAAGGAAATCCCTCATAGGTTCTGAACTGCATATTATGGGTCTCCCCAAAGTATAATAACAGTGAATTAGCTTTAAACCACTTATTAATGTCAATGAAAATTTTATTAGCAGCTATTTCTAAATCTGTACTTGAGCTAGTGACAGACTTGCACATAAAAGCATACCCACGCTAGAGCAAGTGCCTTAATATTGCTGTAAATTACACTGAATACAGCTGTTAAGTCAAATAGGACTGTTTACATAACAAACTGTCACTTGTCAAGTTCCCGTCTTATAACAGTCTTCAGTGCTAAGTTAATGTGCCTCACGTAACATTGTCGACGATTTGTATTGTATTCTCTTGAGTGTTTCGCCACTAGAAGTACCAAATTAGCTGTTGTTGTATGGGAGTGTTGTTGCTACAAAACGGTATGTGCTTCGTGACGCTGGTGATGTATAATTCTCATGTTAAGACACCAGTCTCACATTGTGTAGGAGATGACACGATCCCATCCCAGGCGTCAGTTCTCTTTTTATACCGCTTTCATGCCATATGCCTTGCTCCACAAAAGCCCCTTCCCTGTTAGGGTTTTCCGGAGTCTGTCATTCGGGCAGAAAGCTACAATTGTTTGGATCGTGTTGGCAATTAGACTTTAATAGTAATGGAAGTCTGGGAGAAATTAAATTACTGTGAGCAGATTGGGATTTCAAGAGGATGATAGAAATATTGCTGTTTAATGTCCTTCACGTCAGCTAAGTGTTACGGTCATTCTATTCCATTCAGCTTTCAGATGATAAAGGTTAACCAATCCTCAAAAATTATCAAAAGTGTGGAATAACCGTGTAGCCAACATTTCTGGCTCAGATATTACCATGGATCCATTTCTCCATTGTAAATTAGCGCACTATCTTTTCAGTTACGAATAATGATTCAACCCAGATTGAATCAATACATACCTTATAGACATTTTATTCACCAAATTCTAAAAAAATTTTCCTGTAAATATTTTTGTTGTTGTGTTGTCGCTTAGGGTAAATTCTAAGTACTATTGATGCAAAAAAGAAGTTCTATAACTAAATAGGTGCAAAAATTCTTTGTAGATAACATCGTGGAGAGAAACACTTGACAGAGACCGATGTAGAAACTTGGGAGTTAGCTAGTGGATTGAGAAGACCTTTTTTTTTGGGGGGGGGGGGGGGGGAGGACACGGAAGTATTTTATAGCAATGGAGAGATGACATAGTGGGGAGCAGATTTTGAAAGTTAGCAAAGAGCGGCACTAGGATGTTGCCACAATCGATGACTCGATGAAACAGTCAGGTTTTAAAGTTCTTGAAAGAGAAAAGGCCCTCAAATACTACAAGAGGAAAAGAACAGAAGATAGAACAGTAAAGTCAACTCAAAGAAAACGAGCATCAATGAAAAAGAAATCAAGACAAAGGTAGAACAAGAGTTGCACAGGCTTATATCCAAGAAACGTGAGTGGGTGGATCAGTAGCAAAGACAGTGGATGAATAGGGCCACAGTTATTTATTTGATCAAGACAAGTAAAGAGCAGGAGGATTATAGTAGGTGACTGGATGGTGTAAACAGAAACTAAATTTTAGGCCATAATTTGTGCTATGGGAGACGAACTTTGACCTGTGAAATTATTGTCAGATTCATTTAATGTCCACGGCCTTAGTGGACCGTCGGTCGGTCGTCCTACAGGACGACGCGTTTGGGCTCGCCGGTCGTTCATGAGCTGGCTATGTGCAATGCGGCACTAGTGCAGTCGGGTTGGAGTAACAGCGAGGCCTGCGACGACATTGCTCGCCAGACCGTTGCCACCACGCATCACCTGAGCCGGGCCGCGGTCTTGGTGGATCGTCGGTCGGTCGTCCTACCGGACGACGCGTTTGGGCTCACCGATCGTTCATGAGCCGGCTGTATGTGTGTGCATCGACTCCTGATTTGTCTTCGTGTGTGTTTATTTACTGTTGGGTATCATTCAGGTCTTCGTGCAAGTGTTTGTCAGGGTGTGTGTGTGTGTGTGTGTGTGTGTGTGTGTGTGTGTGTGTGTGTGTGTGTGTGTGTGTGTAGTTGTCCTCGTGGTGTCACCGCCAGACACCACACTTGCTAGGTGGTAGCCTTTAAATCGGCCGCGGTCCGTTAGTCTACGTCGGACCCCCGTGTCGCCACTGTCAGTGATTGCAGACCGAGCGCCACCACACGGCAGGTCTAGAGAGACGTCCTGGCACTCGCCCCAGTTGTACAGCCGACGTTCATAGGAATGGTTCACTGACAAATACACTCTCATTTGTCGAGACGATAGTTAGCATAGCCTTCAGCTACGTCATTTGCTACGACCTAGCAAGGCGCCATTACCAGTTTATATTGTAATAATGTGTAAACAAGAGCGATGTTCTCCAATTGTGGATTAAAGTTAAGTATTCCAAGAACTACGTTCTTTTCTTTATAGGATAATTACTTTACTTTGTTACAGACCTCAAGCCAATCTATGTGAGCTTAAAAGCGTGCATTTCGGCCTCCTCTAGCAACACGGTGTTGGCTCTTCTGCCAACACTTCATATGGCGACGAGGATGGGATATTACGTTAATAACTATATACTTCCTTAAATTACTTGTGTCATGACTTCGCCACAATCTCCAGATGTACTGTCCGAATTTTATCGCTTGCAGAATCAGCAGACGCAGGCCTTATTGGATGCCCTTGGACAGCACGTCCAGGGTCAACGTGCAATGCAAAACGATGCGGCAGCCGCCGCTTCACCGCTACCGCAGCCACAACACGCAGTTGCACCACCTTTTCATCCTTTTGATGCGTCACTGAAAAGCTGGACGGAGTGGTCACGCGAATTTGGATTCCATCTCACCGCCTACAGAATTCAAGGTAATGAGCGGCAGCCATTTCTTCCTTCCGTCGTAGGCGTGTCCACGTACCGAGTGATAGTGAATTTGTTTCCCAGACGCGACGTAGCAACTCTGTCCTACGAAGAAATTTTGTCTGCATTAGATGCATATTTCAAGGAATCTGTCAATGTAGTTGCAAAAAGGTATACTTTCTTTCATACCAAACGTACGGCCGGTCAGACTAATAGGGAGTGGGTTGCAACTTTGCAAGGCCTTACTAGGGATTGTGCTTTTGAGTGTGAATGTGGACTTCCTTATTCAGATACTATGGTACGTGATGCAATTGCACAGAACGTTTCTGATGTTCGTATACGGGAACAGATTTTGAAACTAGTCAATCCCTCCCTTCAACAAGTGATAGACATATTGGATCGGAAAGACACACTTGACTTTGCTCAGGAATCATTTGAAACTTCGCCGGCTGTGTGTCACATTAACCGGCCCGCCGGGCGCGCTGCACGGAACAGTAAACAGCCCTCGCGCTCGTCCGCGCAGCGACCCCCAAGCACTCCGCTACGTTTGCCGTGCAAGCAAGCAAATGCAGTGCTTAAGTCATGCCCGCGGTGTGCTACTAGACATTCGCGTGAGAATTGCCCGTCACGCCAAGCTATTTGCTTTTTCTGTAATAAAAAAGGACATGTTCAGAGTGTTTGCCAGAAAAAGCTCAGATCGGACACTAACAACCATTCCAGGCCCTTTGCTTCGCGCCGGAATCGGAATCGAACCAAGAATACTCAGGCTCGTGAACCTCCGCCCATGGAAGTTCATGCAGTTCATTCCACTCCGCCCAGTGCCATTCTCGGTAACAGTGACTGTGTTCGTCCCACAAATAGTGTGCGTCGAAGTCGACGGAAATCCCGTCAAGTCGCAAGTGATTCTGTACCAGTGTTAGTTCACGCTGCACGAGACAGTCGCTCTTGTCGTCAGCAGGACAATAAACTTTTTGTAGATTTGGACTTTAATGGCAACGTGATCCCATTCCAGCTCGATACCGGAGCTGCGGTTTCACTAATCAATCACGACACGTACCAACAGCTGGGCAAACCTCCGTTGCGTGCCGCAAATCTTAAGCTAACTACGTATTCAGGTCACAAGATCGCTGTGTTAGGACAGTGCAGCCTTCTTGCAACATACAAGGGACAAACAAAACTTGTGTCATTTTACGTCCTTCGTTCTTCTTCTGCAGTGTACTTGTTTGGTTTAGATTTATTTCAGTTGTTTAACTTGTCTATAGTAAATCAGGTCCTATCAGTAAACCAGACTGTGCCTTCAGCCAGTGTTTCTCGTCTATGTGAAGAATTTGCATTCATTTTTGCACCGGGCCTTGGTTGCGCTAAGAACTTTAAAGCACATTTGGAACTGAAAGTAAACGCGCAACCGAAGTTCTTCAGAGTGCGCAATGTTCCCTACGCATTGCGTGATGAGGTCGCAAGAACATTACACGATTTGGAATCACAAGGTGTAATTGAACGTGTGCAGGCTTCTCTCTGGGCCTCACCCTTAGTCATTTTGCCGAAACCTTCCGGAAAATTGAGACTTTGTGTGGACTTCAAGGCAACGGTGAATCCACAACTAGTGATTGCAACTTTTCCTTTACCCCACCTGGGAGATCTTTTTGATAAACTGTGCCCGGGAAAATATTTTTCGAAGTTGGACCTAGCAGATGCGTACTTGCAAATACCGGTGGACGAAGAATCCCAGCGCGTCTTGGTGGTTAACACGCATCTTGGTTTGTACCGATTCAAAAGACTGCCATTCGGGTGTGCATCCGCCCCTGCATTGTTTCAGCAATATCTGCAAACTGTTTGTGCCTCGGTCCCTACTGCAGCAAACTATCTGGACGATATTGTGATCTCTGGAAAGACAGAAGAAGAACATTTATCCAATCTCAGAACATTATTTCAGGTCTTGCGACAAAATGGTCTTTGCTTGCGGAAGGACAAATGTGTGTTTTTTGCTTGAGACTTACCCTATCTGGGACATGTAATCAATGCCCAAGGCATCCATCCCAAGTCCCGAGCACCTCCGTGCCATACAAGACTTGCCTTCGCCGCAGAATTTGAAGCAGCTACAGAGTGTGCTGGGAAAAATTAATTATTACAACAGATATGTTCCCCATGCCTGTTCCATTTCAGCTCCGCTTCATCGCTTACGCCGTAAAGGTGTTCCGTTCGTCTGGACGACGGAATGCGAACGCGCCTTTCGCCAGTTGAAATCGGCGTTGCTTTCAAATATTTGCCTTACGCCATTCGATCCCCAGAAACCCCTTTTGTTGATGGTAGATGCATCTGATTTCGTGGTCGGTGCTGTGCTTGCGCACAAAAATGGACCGCATGATCGGCCTATTGCCTTTGCGTCCAAATTGCTCTCGTCTGCGCAAAGAAATTATTCACAGATCGAGAAAGAAGCTTTGGCTCTCGTATTTGGTGTTACAAGGTTTCATGATTTCTTGTATGGTCGTCCCTTTACCATCGTCACGGACCACACACCATTGACATCGCTTTTTCATCCGAACAAGCCTGTACCTCCACGTACAGCGCAGAAATTCATTCGCTGGTCTATTTTCCTCTCACAGTACCGCTACGATATCTTGTATCGGTCCACTGCTAAGCACGGAAACGCTGATGCGTTGTCCCGTTTGCCTGTTACTGAGGATAGAGCATTCGATTCCTCCGAACTTGCTTGCATGTTCATTGATTCGGAAACCGATGACGTGGTCGAATCGTTTCCGATTGATTTTCGTCGTGTAGCTACAGCCACAGCTGCTGACCCTGTCCTTGCTACCGTTTTGCGTTTTGTTGCTACGCAATGGCCCTTGTCGAAATCACGGATCGAGGATCCGTTGGTTCGCCGATTTTTTGCTCACAAGGAGAGACTTTTTGTACGACGTGGTGTTTTGTTGTTGCGTTCTGATAATGATCAGTCCAGGGTCGTGGTCCCACGTTCGTTACAGTCCTCTGTCTTACGGTTTCTCCACCAAGGACATTGGGGTATAGTGCGAACGAAACAACTTGCTCGTCAGCACTGTACTTGGTTCGGAATCGATGCTGCGATTACGAATATGTGCTCTTCTTGCATGGCGTGTGTCGAACAACAATCCGCACCACCGCGGAAATTCTTTGCATGGCCGAAAACCAATTCCCCTTGGCAACGCTTGCACATCGATTTTGCTGGCCCATTCTGGAATGCTCGATGGTTGGTTGTGGTAGATTCATTCAGTAATTTTCCTTTTGTTGTACGAATGACTTCCACGACGTCATCTGCCACCATCCAAGCGTTATCTGCTATCTTTTGCATTGAAGGTCGTCCACAGACTATTGTTTCCGACAATGGCCCACAATTCTTGTCCGCAGAATTTCAGTCATTCTGCAAGGCCAATGGTATTCAATATCTGACATCCGCGCCGTTTTCGCCTCAGTCAAACGGTGCCGCTGAACGATTGGTCCGGACTTTCAAGTCACAGATGTTGAAGTTGAAAGAGTCGCATTCTCGGGAGGACGCGTTGTTGCTCTGTTTGTCCTCGTATCGCTCTCAGCCCCGAGATGGTCGCTCGCCGGCTGAGTTGCTCCACGGTCGTCCTCATCGAACCTTGATGTCTTTGCTACATCCGCCGCATGAGGTTCCTGTGCAGCGGCAGCCACCTGCATTTGCTCCAGGCGACGTTGTACACTAACGCAACTATCGAGGTTCACGGCTTTGGCTCGCAGTGCGCATTCTTCGCTGCCTCGGCCTCGCTATGTATCTGGTTTTGGGGGCCTCTGGTGAGGTGCGTCGGCACCTCAATCAGCTGCGCCTCTGTCGTCGCACTGGTTCTGCCGCTCGCCGTCTGCTTTCAGCGACGGTGCCGTCCGGTCAGCGCCCTGGGGACCCATCTACTGGCTCGCCTCATCCCCAGGTGTTACCGACGCTGCCTTCCATTTTGCCCCATGGCGACGCGCCGCCGCCGCCGCCGCCGCCGCCTGTTCTCCCGCCGGCGACGCCCGCAGTGGACGCTTCGCTGCAGCCGCCAAGCGCCTCCCTGGGTCACGCGCCGCCGATCGCTTCCCGTGACCAGCTGTCCTCCGACTTGGAACTCTTGCCGGCTCCGGACTAGATGTCGTCTTCGCCCGTCGGCTGCCCCGACCAGATGAAGGTCGAATCTTCGACCCCTCCTGTCTCTTTACGGGCGCATGCACCGCATGTTGGCGTGCACCCTGGACTACGTTTTCAGGCGTTTCCCAGCTCCCCTCGGACCGAATGGCCGGGTGCGGGTTGCACAGCCTCGCCTGTTGTTAGGCTCCCCACCTCGTCGCATACGTCAACATGGGGTCCTCCCCACGGCGGGCGGAAGCCTTATAACACAACCGTACGCCGATTTGCGTGGGAGGAATGTGGTGTCACCGCCAGACACCACACTTGCTAGGTGGTAGCCTTTAAATCGGCCGCGGTCCGTTAGTATACGTCGGACCCGCGTGTCGCCACTGTCAGTGATTGCAGACCGAGCGCTACCACAGGGCAGGTCTAGAGAGAGACGTCCTGGCACTCGCCCCAGTTGTACAGCCGACGTTCATAAGAATGGTTCACTGTCTACATACGCTCTCATTTTCCGAGACGATAGTTAGCATAGCCTTCAGCTACGTCAATTGCTACGACCTAGCAAGGCGCCATTACCAGTTTATATTGTAATAATGTCTAAACAAGAGCGATGTTCTCCAATTGTGGATTAAAGTTAAGTATTCCAAGAACTACGTTCTTTTCTTTATAGGATAATTACTTTACCTTGTTCCAGACCTCAAGCCAATCTACGTGAGCTTACAAGCGTGCATTTCGGCTTCCTCTAGCAACACGGTGTTGGCTCTTCTGCCAACACTTCAGTCCTTATTTCTAATGACGACTATTTTAGACGTTGTCGGCACTCTGAAGGCAGTCGGTCGGTCGTTGCGGACGAGTTAAGTTATTTCCGCGTGGTGCAGTCGGCCAGGGCCGCTGGCAGCCCCTGCGCAGTGTCGGAGATTGTTTGGAGCTGACCGATCGCTAGGAGCTTAGTGGTTCACCGACCCGGGAATTCGAAGTTGAGTAGTAGTTTCAACTACCCAAGCCACGTGCATTCATGTTGTAGTGGTTCGCTTCGGTGGTTTGCTGCTGGGGAGGTTATCTGGTGAGCAACAACGAGCAGTTCTACCGCTGAGATTTAGCCGCCATCTGGTGCAATTAACTATTTTGGTCGACTACGATTTGAGTGCACCAGTGGAATTTTCTGTCTTGTGACCGTTGGTGTCTTGCTTACCTGCCCTGGGCACTGACGTAAATTCAGGCAGTGTTGTTTAGAGGGAAGTTAACTATTACCGTGTTTCAACTAAAAGTGTACCAACGGAATTTTCTGCCTAGTGGCCGTTAGTGTTCCGGTTACCTGCCCTAGCCACTAACGTAATTTCAGGCAGCGTCCTTTCCTCACCTGTTGTCGCTATCCAACATGGTGCGTAATTTTGACAGCTAATTCACACTGCATTGTGGATTTTCACGTTTGTAACATTGCCGGTTTGAGTTCTCATGTAGTGATTGACGGGAAGGAAGTTGTTGTGTCGGTCAGTCCATGGCTGTCCCCTGGATGGGTTCCGACGGATCAAGTATAGTTGGGCTCACCACCTGTCTCACCTGAGTGAACGAGGGCAGACCGACCTCCCTGGAGGCTTTCTGAATGCCACCGGTGTTTAACTATCTGTTGTCAGCTATTTTAAATTTTAGACTTATGGTTATTTGTTTTGTTTTCTTAAAAGTTTGCAAATTAATTTTCAAATTTTACTTTCAAGCTTAAACACAGTGGCCTTTAGCATTTTAAAATTATCGTAATATATTTTGAAATTCTGAAGTTTGATTGTGGCCCTCAGCCATTGGTATTGCACCTTGCATATGTTGTTTCTTTGAATTATTTTATTGCTATTTTAACTGGATTTTTATCTTGTTGATTTTTAAAATTTCTTGTTGTTAAACATGCTGGACTTCTGCCTTTAAAGCTCTATGGTAATATATTCTGAAGTTTTGAAATTTAATTGCGGTCCTCAGCCGTTTGTGTTGCACCTTGTATATGTTGCCTTTTCGGTTTTAAATTATTTTATTGCTATCTTAATAAAATTTTTTGTATTTTTTTGGTTAATTGTAGGCCTTCAGTCTTTAAAGGTCTATGGTAATATATTCTAAAATTTTCGAAATCAATTGTGGCCCTCAGCCATTTGTATTGCACTTTGCGTATGTTGTTTTTGAATTATTTTATTGCTATCTTAATTGGATATTTATTTTCTTGGAGGCCTTCAGCCATGAAAGAGTTGCTAAATTACAATAAATGACAGTGAGAAGCAGATACTGACTTCAACCCTAGGCCCTTTCCACAGTCCTATTACTTGTTCTGCCCAACAGGTTTAGCGCGAGTTTCAGTCATGGCTTTTAGCTGACACTTTTTTTTGCGTTTGCCATTGGTGGTTGTACTGCTTTGCTAAGATTTATTTCCAATGCTGCTCCCCCAATTTTACATATATTGCGACAGGGTTAAATGGGTTCCAAGCAAGGATCTTCCAGGTAAATAAAGGAAAAACTGTTGACTTGTGTGGTTGTGCATATGAGATTATAAAAAAAAAACAACTAGACTTCTCTAGAGGGCCTTACTGTCTCGCTGGCCAAGATAAATAGCAAATTATACCTCCCTAATAACTAATCATGGCATCATTTCTGTTTATAAGTACTGAAATAAGACTGCGTAAGTGCTATATATTTTGCTGGATATGTGCGTGTTGTGGAAGTTTGCACTTTTAATGGATTATCTACATATACATTTATACTCCGCAAGCCACCCAACGGTGTGTGGCGGAGGGAAATTTAAGTGCCACTGTCATTACCTCCATTTTCTGTTCCAGTCGCGTATGGTTCGCGGGAAGAACGACTGCCGGAAACCCTCCGTGCGGACTCGAATCTCTCTAATTTTACATTCATGATCTCCTCGGGAGTTATAAGTAGGGGGAAGCACCCTCTCGAAACCTGGACAGCTAGCTACACCGCGATGCAGAGCGCCTCTCTTGCAGAGTCTGCCACTTGAGTTTGCTAAACATCTCCGTAACGCTATCACGCTTACCAAATAACCCTGTGACGAAACGCTCCGTTCTTCTTTGGATCCTCTCTATCTACTCTGTCAACCCGACCTGGTACGGACCCCACTTTGATGAGCAATACTGAAGTATAGGTCGAACGAGTGTTTTGTAAGCCACCTCCTTTGTTGAAGGAATACATTTTCTAAGGACTCTCCCAATGAATCTCAACCTGGCACCCGCCTGACCAACAATTAATTTTATATGATCATTCCACTTGGAATCATTCCGTACGCATACTGCCAGATATTTTACAGAAGTAAGTGCTACCATTGATTGATCCGCTATCATATAATCATACAATAAGGATCCTTCTTTCTGCGTATTCGCAACACATTACATTTGTCTATGTTAAACGTCAGTTGTCACTCTCTGCACCAAGTGCCTATCCGCTGCAGATCTTCCTGCATTTCGCTGCAATTTTCTAATGCTGCAACTTCTCTGTATAATACAGAATCATCCGCGAAAAGCCGCATGGACCTTCCGACACATTATTCGGTTATGGTAGGACGGAATAGCATACCTCGATACTCTAGTTAAAAAAGACAATCAGGACTCGAAATGCTTTATAAAACTATGCTCTGTATCCTTACAGTCTTATTGTGGAAATCGATAATATAAACGCTGACACTGATATTCGTTTTTAGGGACTATCTCTAGTTAGAATACAATGTCGTTCAGCGGGATGACTGTTTGTCGTAAGAGCATCAGTAAAGTATGCACGTGCATAAAAAGAATGCTGTTTGGACGGAGCATTTGCTAATTGTGCAATTATGTGGCTACCTATTCTTATAGCCATTACATCAGCCAAGGTAGTGGTGTCAGATACATGGTACAGGATCAAGAGTGGAAAATGCGTTTTTTATTTGCCGTTACAATGACTGGTAAATGTACAGTCCTTTTTTTTGTTACTCTAGTAAGAGTATGGAAAAAATTCAGTGACAGTTATTCTGATAATACAAAAGTGAGTCCTGGCTGTTTTGCTGATGATGGTATAGGACAAATTATGCCTTTCTGGCATATAAAGAAGGCACTGTTTGTCGAGCAGATATATACCATCACCTATTAAAATTTTCGTGCATGTTCTCCTAATATCTGTAAACCACCAAATCTTTGCTTGAGTGCAGTGTTTATGTGGCACTCGCGCAGTGTTGATGTCGTGTTTGCCCAGGAAGTGGGAGCAGAATTCATGCCTCTAGCCTGATGGAAGTTCAGCAGTGAGAGGGCGACGATGGCCAGCCGCTGTCTCCCATTGGGTTCAAATGGCTCTGAGCACTGTGGGACTTAACTGCTGTGGTCATCAGTCCACTAGAACTTAGAACTACTTAAACCTAACTAACCTAAGGACATCACACACATCCATGCCCGAGGCAGGATTCGAACCTGCGGTCGTAGCGGTCGCGCGGTTCCAGACTGTAGCGCCTAGAACCGCTCGGCCACTCCGGCTGGCTCTCCCACTGGGGAAGCGGTGGGGAGGTGGGGCGGGTGGCAGCGTGGCTCCACATAGTTTTCTCGTGGCCGATCCTGACGTCAGCGTCCAATATACGTTAAATCTTTCTACTGGCGTTGAACTTAATTGTGCATGTGCAGCGCAAACTGTATTCAGCACAGGAAAGCAAAAAGTGTCAAATGAAACGGGATTTGGTGACTAATCCAATGATATAAAGATACGATATGGAAATGAATTATGAGATGGTATAGCCGGCCGGGGTGGCCGAGCGGTTCTAAGCACTACAGTCTGGAACCGCGCGACCGCTACGGTCGCAGGTTCGAATCCTCGGGTATGGATGTGTGTTGTGTCCTTAGGTTAGTTAGGTTTAAGTAGTTCTAAGTTCTAGGGGACTGATGACCTCAGAAGTTAAGTCCCATAGTGCTCAAAGCCATTTGAACCTCTTTTTTTTTTTTTTTTTTTTTTTTTGCAGATACTGCTCTACCAATCCCCAATCTTCTGAGCGTGCAGTGATGTTTCGTGGAAGTTATGTGGATTGTCCACAGCCCAGAACCTGTAGTTCTGGGAGTTGACATAACCACTCAGGTGTAACCAGGCTTCATCAGACATGAAGAACAGATTCATGTTCAAGCTTCAAGCTATTCGTAGTTACGTCAGTAAACTGCCAATCACAAAACTGGAGGCGCTGAGGAGTATCTGCTGGCTTTAATGCATGAACAACAGACATTCTGTAGGGATGCATGTGCAGGTCCAGGTGGAGTATTTGTCCCCACGATCGACGTGATATGTCGGCCTCTTGCGATACGCGTCGAGTTGATTTGGTACAACTCTGAAGCATTTTCTGGTGAACTGCAGCCACATTTTCTGATGTGCGGGCACGTTTCGCAAACATTGTTTGACTTTTCAGAACAGATCCTATCTGGCGGCATTTTTGAACCAAGCGTTGCATGACACTCTTTGCTGCACTTTGACACCATTAAACGTCTCGGCAAACAACTGACTGCAACATTCTCACGATTTCGCTGTCACGTACCTTTCCACAACGAACACCCAACGCTCCACAGTGAGTGCCATCGTCTCCTTTGCACTAATCGAGTCTCACTGACACAGATAGGACTCCACTCTGTACCGATGTGGGTCACGTGGTGGGTGTACATGTGGTCTGCTCATCACGGGGTCCGCTCATCATGCCCCACCGTATCCATTCGTCCGGGCCACTTTTATTTGCCCCACGCCGTACTTCAGTAAAACAGCAACGTCATGGACATGCAGCGCGAGAAGTGTCATGAACCGAAAGATTTGCGCTACATTAGTGCCCACCAACTTGCTTTGGACACAGCCGCACTCTGGCTGTTACTCAGCGTAGCAACTTGCTATCACCCCACTGAATCATTGACGCATAAAGATGCGAAGAGACTTATTTACATTCCAACAGTATTTGAATAAATAGTTTTCCTAAACGAGTGAAAGTATCTGGCGATGGAAAAGGGACCTGAAATTGTTCAGTAGCTAATGAGGAGAATGTTTTTGACCTCCAAATGTGGCAGCAAATGTACCCAGAGTGTGTAAAGTGTGAGGACAGCCCATGGTAGTCACGTAATCCTGTAGATCAAAGACAGTGGCCGGAAACCGGTTTACGTGCTATTAACGAAACGAGCGCAGCTGTCTGAGGCGTGCGCCTTGTGAAGCTGCCCGCCGAGGGAACGGTGCTACGCTGCCCGGGTAACGTTTGAGGTTTTTACCCGTATAATGCCGTGGCCCGCTGCCAGGTGCGGGAGGACGCCAGTCAAGGTCACGAGGGACTAATACTCGCGGTACTGCCGGCCTGTAAATAGCTCTTTAGCTGTCGCTATTTTTGTTCCTTTTTTTACCGTCGGAGAGTCGCTGAAGTCCAAGGTCCTACTAAGCCTGATAGACGACTAAGAGTTGTGACCAACCGCCACCACAACTAGGTGGGTTCAGTGGAGCGTCCAACGAAAGGCACGCTAGCTGCTGTTCGCTGAAGATACCGATCACAGGTTCGGTGTACAACTGATACAGAAGGAGTGGCAAATAAATCATAGGCATAGCAACGTGCTTAGTTGAATGGAGTTCGCCCAGAGCAGAATATATGGAAAATAAACTTAAAGAAAGGTGCTCAGTGACACTGCGAAATGGAAACTTTTCGTTCACGAAGAGAACAAAGAAACAACACTGTTACCAGAGGCAGTGGAATACAAGGACTATCAAGTATGTCGTTGGAAATGTCACTTTACGTGTCAGTGGTGACACTGGGAATATGTGTTACATGGTGCAAACAGACGAGAATCAGTGAATTCTCCATCAATCCCCGACAGAGTCTGCTGTTGTTGTTGCTGCTGTGGCTTTCACTTCGAAGAATAGTTTTATGAAACTCTACACACTAGTACATCCTCTGAAAGCCCATTTATCCTTGCGTAGCTACTACAACCCCCAACCATTTGAGCCTCCTCACTACAGCAAAACCTTTGCCTCCGATAACAGTTTTTACGTAACATCTCGAAAACTAAGATTCACCGATGCCCCTGGATATCACCTATCAACCGATCCCTTCTGTTAGTCACATAGTGCCATCAATTCCTTCTTTGCTAGTACGATTCAGCATCTCCTCAGTAGTTATCCGATATACCCATATAATCTCTAGCACATGTCTCCATGTCACTCATATAGTAGGTGGGGGTAAAAGTACGAATTTACTGTTTAGAAAGAAGTTACGGCAGTATCGCCCAGAGATGATAAAAGTAATGGGATAACAATATGCACATATTCAGATGACGGTAGTATCTCATACACAAGGTATAAAAGGGCAGTGCATTGGTGGAGCTGTCTTTTGCACTCAGGTGATTCCTGTGAAAATGTGTCCAACGTAATTGTTAACGTATGATGGGAATTTATAGACTTTGAACACAGAATGGTATTTGGAGATAGACGTGTGGGACATTCCATTTCGAAAATCGTTAGGAAACTCTATATTCCTAGATCCGCAGTGTGAAACGTGTACCAAGATTACCAAATGTGAGGCATTATCTCTGACCACAGTCAACGCAGTGGCCGCAAGCTTCCACGTAACGACCGACGGCAGCGGCGTTAATAGTGTTGTTAGTGCTAACAGATAAGCCACACTGCGTGAAATAATCGCAGAAGTCAATGTGGTCTGTACGACGAACGTATCCATTAGGACAATGCGGTGAAATTTTGCGTTAGTGATGGCCGACGCGAGTGTCTTTGCTAACAGCACGACATCGCCTGCAGCACCTCCCCTGGGCTCGTGACCATATCGCTTGGACGCTGGACGACTGTAAACCGGTGCTCTGGTCAGATGACACCAGATTTTAGCTGGTAAGAGCTGATGGTAGGGTTCGAATGTGGCGCAGACCTCAAGTCATGGACCCAAGTTGTCAACAAGGCACTGTGCAAGCTGATGGTGGCTTCATGATGTTGTGCGCTGTGATTACACGGACAGACTGTGTCCTCTGGTCCAAGTGAACTGATCACTGACGGCAAATGGTTACGTTCGTTTACTTGGAGACCATTTTCAGCCATTCATCATCATCATCATCATGTTCCCAGATAAGGATGGAATTTTTATGGATGATAAAGTGTTATATCGCCGGGCCACAATTGTTCACGATTGGTTTGAAGAACTTTCTGGACAATTAGAGCGACTGATCTGGCCATCCAGATCACCCAATATCAATCCCATTGAACGTTAATGGTATGTAATAGAGAGGTCAGTTCGTGCACTACATTCTACACCAGCATCATTTTCGCAAATACAAACGACTACAGAGTGAATATGGCTCAATATTGCTGCAGGTGAGTTCCTACTTTTTGTTGAGTCCACGCCACGTCGAGTTGCAGCACTACCCCGGGCAGAGACATCCCATGACTTTCGTCACTTCAGTGTATGTTACATATGAAGCACCTAGTCTGACATCTTGGTAACACTGCGTAAAATTTTTGCTGTCATTCAGTCATCATTAAAGGAGTAACCGAAGTTTTTCTACAAATTAATTTTCCGTGTTCTTATCCCACACTGTAAGGTAAGAGTACGCGGGACTGGTGGAAGAGTACACAGTGCGTACTTGTACATCCAACTGAAGGAAGTAAAATGGCTTACAAATCAATATATGGAAAGACAAATCAGGATTCCCTACTTTTATCGAGGGAAAGGCAGTGCATCACTAGTGCTTGTGCGCGTGGGATTAGCCGAGCGGTCTTGGGCGCTGCAGTCATGAACTGTGCGGCTGATCCCGGCGGAGGTTCGAGTCCTCCCTCGGGCATGGGTGTGTGTGTTTCTCCCTAGGATTATTTAGGTTAAGTAGTGTGTAAGCTTAGGGACTGATGACCTCAGCCGTTCAGTCCCTTAAGATTTCACACACATTTGAACATTTGAACTAGTGC
The DNA here is from genome assembly GCF_023898315.1 of Schistocerca nitens. Taxonomy (NCBI): domain Eukaryota; kingdom Metazoa; phylum Arthropoda; class Insecta; order Orthoptera; family Acrididae; genus Schistocerca; species Schistocerca nitens. The sequence goes on along the minus strand of NC_064621.1, from coordinate 77,780,324 downwards.
TTGTTCTTCCTCGAATGATGTTTTTCTGAATCAGTCAAAGTGATCACCACCTTGGCCTGTTTTAAGACGTTTTATTAAGGCTGCCTATGTGAAACCGTTAGTTATGGATGCTTGTCGTATTGCGCTTAAATTTCCAATATGGCCAACAGTTTGAAGGTGGAGTGGCTTTGTTAATTGCTGTCTACTTGATGCTCTGTGTCGGTTTCTGGAGATGAAAATTCCACTGTGGTAGACGTATTTATTTTCGAAATGTGTTTGAGATATAAGTATTTTTGAAAAAACCACTTGTAAGTAGGCTGTTTAGGTTTTTATGTCGGTAACGCCATGTAGCGCTCTATATGAGAATCACTGACTGTGCTGTGTGCAGTCTGTGGCTGGTTTGCATTGTTCGAATTTGCTATTGTAGTGTTGGGCAGTTGGCTGTCAACAGCGCGTAGCATTGCGCAGTTGGAGGTGAGCCGCCAGCAGCGGTGGATGTGAGGAGAGAGATGGCGGAGTTTTGAGAGCGGATGATCTGGACGTGTGTCCATCAGAGACAGTAAGTTTGTAAGACTGGATGTCATGAACTGCTATATGGCGGAGTTTTGAGAGCGGATGATCTGGACGTGTGTCCATCAGAGACAGTAAGTTTGTAAGACTGGATGTCATGAACTGCTATATATTATGACTTTTGAACACTATTAAGGTAAATACATTGTTTGTTCTCTATCAAAATCTTTCATTTGCTAACTATTCCTATCAGTATTTAGTGCCTTCAGTAGTTTGAATCTTTTATTTAGCTCGCACTAGTGGCGCTCGCTGTATTGCAGTAGTTCAAGTAACGAAGATTTTTGTGAGCTAAGTTATTTATGAAAGGTATAGGTTAATGTTAGTCAGGGCCATTCTTTTGTAGGGATTATTGAAAGTCAGATTGCGTTGCGCTAAATATATTGTGTGTCAGTTTAGTGTTGATCAGAATAGGTAAAGAGCGAAATGTCTGAGTACGTTCAGTTCTGCTCAGCTGTTGGAAAATCAAATAATGTAAGAGGTTTATCAGCACAGTAATTCATTAGTTTTTCAAAGGGGACGTTTCACACTACCCATGGAAATTTTAGGAAGTATGCCTTCAATGCAGAGTGAACAGCGACCGGTGTCAAATGTTAAAATACAGTATAAAATATCGATAGCAACAGATGTTTATTTTGTTTGGCAGTCGTTTTACGTCTATAATTCAGACCATCTTCAAGCTGTAAGCACTGCAGTACAATGGTAACACATATTCAGAGACATTCCTCTACAAAAACATGGCAACCTGGCTAAAAGATCTAGAGTGAAAGATAGGATAATATACAAATAAAATGTTATATCCATGATGGTGGCAAGAGGCGGTGCAACGGAGTAAGATCTGTAATAACACGAAAGTCAACTGCTGAATACGGCGGCATTGCTCCAGACCTTATTCCGTAAGCCCTGCCTGTCGCATACGGCATTTCATCGTTGACAACGAATTTAGTATTCATTACGCGAGGTATTTACATTTCATGGTATACTTCGAATTTACAGAAACAGTAGATTGAAAACTTTAAATTCATAAAAGTCACACCAAATCCTTTCGTAATCTTTTACATTAAAGGAATGATTTTATCGGCTTTGTGTGTAGACTGCCCTCTGTGGGAATTTGTATGAAATCGTCGAAAGTAGTCTAAGCAGAGGTGCCTGTGTTGGTTGCCACGGCAATGGATTGCCGATACTGATTGTTATCCTCCAGCGAGGCTCACCACAGACACAGTGGTAAAAGACGGAACATTGTGGAGGCGGCGGCTTGAAAGGCCCAATGGCTTGGAAGTCGATGGTCGTGTTTCACCTTAGGCAGACGTTAGTGGTGAATAAACCGACTGCCACAATGCAGCCTCCAGCGGTCAGAAGTAACAATTAAAGCGATCACTCGCAAGCACTGTACATTACTGTCAAATAACCTAGCTACAAATCTTTGACAAGTTCTAACTTAAAAATCGTTACGTATTGTGTAGAAGTAGTCGAAATGTTTCCTATAATATAATGGTACTACGGCCTTACAAATAAATTCTGTGTGAGCTAAAATGAAAGTAAGGTCCTCCAGATATTTACGAACAAAGAGGAAATGGAAAATGGTCACCATGTTTACTGGCGACATAAAACCGTGCAATAAACGAAGCCCATTCAGTATACATAGAATATTCGTATGTTACATCAAAAAAAAAAAAAAAGAATGAATGTTGTAGAGAACAGTGTGTCAACCCTGCAACATTGATATTAAAATATTAAAATCCTGAAAGATTTAGTTCAAAAAGAGAGAAGATGAGGTGCTATCTAGGGACACAACTATAGTATGATAATACGTACAACAATAATGTTCGTAAATAGTATTGTGGTTCCAATAGTAAATGATAATGATGGAGGTATTGATTTCTTTATCATAATCTAATGTTATTATAGAGAATTTATTGCAGTATAAAGGTATTGACTCAGCTGAAACGTGTCCAGTTCCAGTTGCTTTTTTTGTTTAGTGATAAAATGTATAATCGGAAGACGGCCTAGCAATAGCAGTCTTTTGTCCTTCACTATGGATGATATTTTTGTAGATTTTATTCAATTTAAGTTTTTAAATTTAATCGGGAAATTGCAGTTATTATCCTGAACTATAAAAGCTACGTGTATGATTCGATAATTTTATGTAATGTCCCCAAAGAAGAATTAGCTGCTGTCTCTAATACACTCCTGGAAATTGAAATAAGAACACCGTGAATTCATTGTCCCAGGAAGGGGAAACTTTATTGACACATTCCTGGGGTCAGATACATCACATGATCACACTGACAGAACCACAGGCACATAGACACAGGCAACAGAGCATGCACAATGTCGGCACTAGTACAGTGTATATCCACCTTTCGCAGCAATGCAGGCTGCTATTCTCCCATGGAGACGATCGTAGAGATGCTGGATGTAGTCCTGTGGAACGGCTTGCCATGCCATTTCCACCTGGCGCCTCAGTTGGACCAGCGTTCGTGCTGGACGTGCAGACCGCGTGAGACGACGCTTCATCCAGTCCCAAACATGCTCAATGGGGGACAGATCCGGAGATCTTGCTGGCCAGAGTAGTTGACTTACACCTTCTAGAGCACGTTGGGTGGCACGGGATACATGCGGACGTGCATTGTCCTGTTGGAACAGCAAGTTCCCTTGCCGGTCTAGGAATGGTAGAACGATGGGTTCGATGACGGTTTGGATGTACCGTGCACTATTCAGTGTCCCCTCGACGATCACCAGTGGTGTACGGCCAGTGTAGGAGATCGCTCCCCACACCATGATGCCGGGTGTTGGCCCTGTGTGCCTCGGTCGTATGCAGTCCTGACTGTGGCGCTCACCTGCACGGCGCCAAACACGCATACGACCATCATTGGCACCAAGGCAGAAGCGACTCTCATCGCTGAAGACGACACGTCTCCATTCGTCCCTCCATTCACGCCTGTCGCGACACCACAGGAGTGTATGTTAACTACGAGGGTTTGAACTTTAATAGTGGCAACTATTTATTTACAGCTCATACAAAACTGATACGTGTTTCGAAGTTTTACTGATATTCAAAGTTGTCACCAGCATTGTGTATAACCCGTTTCCTGCGATGTGGAAGTCGCAGGTTACTCTTAGCAGTGCCAGTTGTGTTGACAGTTCGAGCGGCGCGGTCCTTCGCCCGACGAATTTGTGGCAGTTCTGAAGCGAATGCCGTGAAGTGTTTCCTTGAGTTTAGAAGTCCAGTTGAACTCACAATGGCTTAAATCAGGGGTGTGTAGTAGGTGGTGTAGCACTTAGCAGCCCCATCAGTCAAACAAATCAGTAACACCTTGCATTGTACGTACTTGAGAATTGGCCTGCAAAATGATGATCAGGTCCTGCAGAAAGTGTCATCACTTCTGTCTCTAAAGTGGTCATAGGTTGTGTTCATAAAATGAACAGCATAGAAACAGAAGTATCTATTTTGTACGAGCTGTAAATAAATAGTTGCCACTATTAATGTTCCAACCCTTATAGTATTAGTGTTTACGATCGAACATGAAAATAATTTAAGTATAAATTTTCTTGATTTGTCAATCTCGAATTGCCATGGTAAGCATTGTTTCACAATTTAGATAATTATTGCATCTGATGTGACGCCGTAAGGTGGTTAGCCACGTATTCCACCTCGACGTACGAGTGCACTAGTATGACTCTGATCCGCTTAGTGGGGAACTAAGTTTGATCAATGGTTTGATGCAGTCCACTATGAATTCCTCTCCTGTGCCAAACTTTTTATCTCAGAGTAGCAACTGCAATCTACTTTCTCAATTGTCTGCTGGATGTATTCCAATCTTTGTCTTCCTCTGCCGTTTTTACCCTGCACAGCCCCCTCTAGCAGCATGGAAGTTATTCGCCGATGTCTTAAAAGATGACGTATTATAGTGTCCCTTCTTCGTTTCACTGCTTTCCATATGTTTCTTTCCTCATCGATTCTACGGAGAAGCTCCACGTTCCTCACCTTATCAGTCCATCTAATTTTCAACATTCTTCTGTAGCACCACATTTCAAAGGCATCGACTCTCTTCTGTCCCACAGTTTACCCACAGTCAATGTCTCACTACAATATGATGCTGTGCTCCAAACGTACACTCACATAAATATCCTCCTCAAATTAAGACCTATGTTTAATACTAGCAGACTTCGCTTGGCGAGGACCACTCTACTCTTGTGGGCGGATGTTGAAGCCTAGTACTATAGAAATAAGTAGTGACATTCTAGAAGATAGAAGCAATGTAACAATTCTGAATTCTACTGAATACTTTTCCAGTTTTGTAAACGAAAATATTTCTAGAGGAAACCGTATACATTAAGCAATGCACAAGGTTAAAAGAAATTATATGTAAATCGGAAGTGGTAGAGGAGAAAGGAAAAGAAAGTGAAGCGACTGGATTATTGATGTCAGCTGCAACGTGAATTACGCGGAATCAGCGGAGATGAGTGAAAACGTATGCCGGACTGCGATTCGAACCTAACATCTCCTGCTTACTAGTAGTGACGAGAACAACTGAATGAAAACAATCGATTCATTCGGTTGTAGTTTTACATGTCGGTTGGATTTTTTATTCATTCATTTCTTCCACGTGAAACCAGTCTGTGGGAGCAACCGAGTGAAAACAGTCGACGCAGTCCAGTTTTGCGTACTACTGACTGAGTTATTCATTCTTTCCTTTCCATGTGAAAAAGGTCTTTAGTTTTCTGTCGGTTGAAGCTTGTATTCATTCTTTCTTACAACTGAAAGCAATGTTTAGCGGTTTAGCTGACCGAGATATCCAGTTAGCCTTCTGAGTGAAACCAGTATTCAGTACTTTCATTAGGTGAAATAAAACAGTGGGAGAACATACCTGGGGAGCACATACCGTCAGGTATACACGAAAACAAGCAATAAATCCTTTCGTTTCATAATGAACTGATGGATTAATTCTTCTTTTCACCGTTTAAAACTGATATATAGAATGATGAGCATTAAATTGTTGTAGATGGAATTAATGCGTAACTAATAAATCTTCATTAGGAGTACAATACTGAGTAAACATAGGGTTCTCTTAGCGGTATATGAAGAAGAAAGGAACACTGACAGATCGTGTTATGGTTAAAAGAGATAATGTCCACAAATAAAATTACAATTTGGCACGCTCCATGTCAGCTGCCAGCGCCAGGGCTGCAGCCGGCCTGAGGAGGTGGCTAGATGGTCAGTCGCAGCTAGCGCAGGGCTCGGCAGTGGTGTGCTCACGCCAGCTCCAACGATCCCACAGAAAAACGTGACAAAGTTTGTTACTAAAAATCACTCAGACCCAGAGACTGAGTGAAAATATTGTTATTGTGGTGTCACCGCCAGACACCACAATTGCAGCCTTTAAATCGGCTGCGGTCCGTTAGTATACGTCGGACCCGCGTGTAGCCACTACCAGTGATTGCAGACCGAGCACCACCACACGGCAGGTCTAGTCTGGAGAGACTCCCTAGCACTCGCCCCAGTTGTACAGCCGACTTTGCTAGCAATGGTTCACTGTCTACATATGCTCTCATTTGCCGAGACGACAGTTTAGCATAGCCTTCAGCTACGTCAATTGCTACGACCTAGAAAGGCACCATAATGAGTTACTATTCTGAACAGACAATATTGTGAATCATGTACCGTCATGAGCGACATTGATCACTAATGGATTAAAGTTAAGTATCAACTAATTAAGTCCGCTTTCTAAATTCTAATTCCTTGTCATGTTCCAGACCTCACATCAGTATAGTCCTTCCCTCCTCACGCCAGCCTGCGTGAGCTAAAACGCGTGCATTTTGGCCTCCTCTAGTTACACGTTGTTGGCTCTTTTGCCAACACAACATTGGCGACGAGTCTCAAAAAGATGTTCTTATCTGTACTTCCCTGATTTACTTGTGTAATGGCTTCACCACAATCTCCAGATGTACTGTCCGAATTTTATCGCTTACACAATCAGCAGTCGCAGGCCTTACTGGATGCCTTTGGACAGCTCGTCCAGGGTCAACGTGCGATGCAAAACGATGCGGCAGCCGCCGCTCCACCGCTAACGCAGCCACAACACGCAGTTGCAGTGCCCTTCCGACCTTTCGATGCTCCACTGGAAAGCTGGACAGAGAGGTCACGCCAATTTGGATTCCATCTCGCCGCCTACAGAATTCAAGGTAACGAGCGGCAGTCTTCTTTTGTCGTCCATCGGTGTGCAAACCTACCTTGTGATAGTCAAATTATTTCGCCGACGCGACGTAGCAACTCTGTCCTACGAATAAATTTTGTCTGCATTAGATGCATATTTCAAACCGTCTGTCAATGTAGTTGCGAAACGGTATACTTTCTTTCCTACAAAACGTACGGCAGGTCAGACTAATCGGGAGTGGGTTGCAACCTTGCAAGGCCTTACTAGGGATTGTGCATTTGAGTGTGAATGTGGACTCTCATATTCAGATACTATGTTACATGATGCAATTGCGCAGAACGTTTCTGATGTTCGCATAAGGGAACAGATTTTGAAACTAGTCAATCCCTCCCTTCAACAAGTGATGGACATATTGGATTGACACGACACACTTGACTTTGCTCAGGAATCATTTTAAACTTCGCCAGCCGTGTGTCAGGCTAACCGGCCCGCCAGGCGAGATGTACGGAGCAGAACACAGGCCTCGCGCCCGACCGCGCCGCTGCCGCCAGGCTCTCAGCCACGTGTGCTGCGCCGGCAAGCAAATGCAGTGCTCAAATCCTGCCCGCGGTGCGCTACTAAATAATCGCGTGAGAATTGCCCGTCACGCCAAGCTATTTGCTTTTATTGTAATAAAAAAGGACATGTTCAGAGTGTTTGCCAGAAAAAGCTCAGATCGGAAACTTCGCTCCGGAATCGGAATCGGACCAAGGTTAATCAGGCTCACGATACTTCGCCCATGGAAGTTCATGCAGTTCATTCCACTCCGCCCAGTGCCACTCTCTCTCTAACGGTGACTGTGTTCGTCCCACAAATAGTGTGCGTCGTCATCGACGGAAATCACGTCAAGTCGCAAGTGATTCTGTACCAGTGTCAGTTCACGTTGCACGAGACAGTCGCTCTTGTCGTCAGCAGGACAATAAACTTTTTGTAGATTTGGACATTAATGGCAAGGTCATACCATTCCAGCTCGATACTGGAGCTGCAGTTTCACTGATCAATCAAGACACTTTCAAACTGCTGGGCACACCTCCGTTGCGTGCTGCAAATGTTAACTAGCTATTCAGGTCAAGAGGTCCCTGTGTTTGGACAGTGCAGCCTTCTTGCAACATACAAAGGACAAACAAAACTTGTGTCATTTTACGTCCTTCGTTCTTCTTCTGCAGTGAACTTCTTTGGTTTCGATTCATTTCAGTTGTTTAACTCTAGCAAATCAGGTCCTATCAGTGAACCAGACTGTACCTTCAATGTTTGTCGTCTATGTGAAGAATTTGCAGACATTTTTGCACCGGACCTCGGTTGCGCTAAGAACTATAAAGCACACTTGGAACTGAAAGTAAACGAGCAACCGAAATTTTTCAGAGCACGCAATGTTCCCCACACATTGCGTGATGAGGTTGCAATAATATTACATGATTTGGAATCACAAGGTGTAATTGAACGTGTGCAGGCTTCTCTCTGGGCATCAGCCTTAGTAATTTTGCCAAAATCTTTGGCAAAAAGCCGGCCGAAGGGGCCGTGCGGTTAACGGCGCTGCAGCCTGGAACCGCAAGACCGCTACGGTCACAGGTTCGAATCCTGCCTCGGGCATGGATGTTTGTGATGTCCTTAGGTTAGTTAGGTTTAACTAGTTCTAAGTTCTAGGGGACTAATGACCTCAGCAGTTGAGTCCCATAGTGCTCAGAGCCATTTGAACCTTTGGCAAAATGGGGACTTTGCATGGACTTCAAGGCAACAGTGAATCCACAAATAGTGATTGCAACTTTTCCTTTACTCTGCCCGGAAGATCTTTTTGACAAACTGTGCCCGGACAAATATTTTTCGAAGTTGGACCTAGCAGATGCGCACTTGCAATTACCAGTGAACGCAGAATCCCAGCGCGTTTTGGTGGTTAACACACATCTTGGTTAGTATCAATTCAAACGACTGCCATTCGGGTGTGCATCCGCCCCTGCATTGTTTCAGCAATATCTACAAACTGTTTGTGCGTCGGTCCCTACTGCAGCAAACTAAATGGACGATAATCTCCGGAAAGACGGAAGAAGAACATTTAGCCAATCTCAGAACATTATTTCAGGTCTTGCGACAAAATGGTCTTCGCTTACGGAAGGACAAATGTGTTTTTTGCTCGTGACTTGCCATACCTGGGCCGTGTACTCAATGCCCAAGGCATAAATCCTAGTCCCGAGCACCTCCGTGTTATACAAGACTTGCCTTCGCCGCAGAATTTGAAGCAGCTACAGAGTGTGCTGGGAAAAATCAACTAATAGCATAAATATGTGCCGCATGCCTCTTCCATTTCAGCTCCGCTTCATCGCTTACGCTGTAAAGGTGTTCCGTTCGTCTGGACGACGGAATGCGAACGCGCCTTTCGCCAGTTGAAATCTGCGTTGCTTTCCAATACTTGCCTTACGCCATTCGATCCCCAGAAGCCCCTTTTGTTGATGGTAGATGCATCGGAATTCGGGATCGGTGCTGTGCATGCACACAAAGATGGATTGCACGATCTCTCTATTGCCATTGCGTCCAAATTGCTCTCGTCTGCGCAAAGAAATTATTCACAGATCGAGAAAGAAGCATTTGTCTCGTATTTGGTGTTACAGTATGTTCGTCACTTTACCATAATCACAGACCACAAACCTTTGACATTGCTTTTTCATCCGAACAAGCCTGTACTTCCACGTACAGTGCAGAAATTCATTATCTGGTCTATTTTCCTCTCATAGTACAGCTATGATATCTTGTATCGGTCCACAGCTTAGCACGGAAACTCCGATGCATTTTCCGGTTTGCCTGTTGCTGAGGATAGGGCATCGATTCTTCCGAACTTGATTGCATGTTCATTGATTCGGAAACCGATGACGTGGTCGAATCGTTTTCGATTGATTTTCGTCGTGTAGCTACAGCCACAACGACCAAACCAGTCCTTGCTACCGTTCTGCGTTTTGTTGCTACGGAGTGGCCCTTGTCAAAGTCACAGATCGGGTACCCGATGGTTCGCCGATTTTTTGCTCACAAGGAGAGACTTTTTGTTCAGTCCAGGGTCGTGGTACCACGTTCGTTACAGTCCTCTGTCTTAAAGCTTCTCCACCAAGGACATTGGGGTATCGTGAGAACGAAACAACTTGCTCGTCAGCACTGTACTTGGTTCGGAATCGATGCCACGATTACGACTGTGTGCTCTTCGTGCATGGCAGGGTGCAGGTGGCACAGCCTCGCCTGTTGTTAGGCTCCCCACCTCGTCGCATACGTCAACATGGGTTCCTCCCCACGGCGGGCGGAGGCCTTATACCACAACCGTCCGCTGATTTGCGGGGGAGGAATGTGGTGTCACCGCCAGACACCACACTTGCTAGGTGGTAGACTTTAAATCGGCCGCGGTCCATTAGTATATGTCAGACCCGCGTGTCACCACTATGAGTGATTGCAGACCGAGCGCCGCCTTACGGCAGGTCTAGAGAGACTCCTTAGCACTCGCCCCAGTTTTACGGCCGACTTTACTAGCGGTGGTTCACTGTCTACATACGTTCTCATTTGCCGAGACGACAGTTTAGCACAGCCTTCAGCTACGTCAATTGCTACGACCTAGCAAGGCGCCATATTCAGTTACTATTCTGAACAGAGAATATTGTGAATCATGTATCGTCAAGGGCGACATTCGTCATTAATGGATTAAAGTTAAGTATCAACTAATTAAGTCCGCTTTCTAAATTTTAATTCCTTGTTATGTTCCGGACCTCACGCCAGCCTGCTTGGGCTTAAACGCGTGCATTTCGGCCTCCTCTAGTAACACGGTGTTGGCTCTTCTGCCAACACAACAGTTATAACACTCACAGCAGACAGACTTGAGTCAATCGGTTTTCTCTCAATGAGTAAAACTACCCAAACCTGGTCAGTGAATGGAAACATTCGTATATAGACTTATTTCATGTCGGTTGTCTCACATTGAGTGAAATCATTCAAACCCAGTGAAGGAGTGAAAACATTGATTTAGCTGACATCGTAGCAGAGACTAGTTTCATTCAGCTGTTTCATTCGACTCAAAAAACTGGCTAAACGAAAAAAAAGTCGACTGGCCAGTCTACTGTTAAAAGCAATCTATTGTGTCATAACTACTTACTAGGCACTTGCGTTAACCTCCGCGCCACCTGGACACTGTTTATTACGATTACGCGGACTATCTATGCACGTCTCTTGGCCGACCCACATTCCCATTAAGATCTATCTATGCATGTTCCCCGTTCACGTCCTCCAAGCTCGCTACTTAGAGATCCCTACAGGAGGTCAGACGTAATCGTGCATATAGATGGATTCGTTGCCCACTGAGGTGAATCAATTAAATGTATGTGTAGTGTGTGTTCCTTCAGACGTGTCAGAAAGAATAGACTTCACGTGGAACCTGCACCTGTGATACATTATATGTAAATTGGAAGTGGAGGGAGGAGAAAGGAAATGAGACGGAAGTGATCATTGATGTCAGCTGTATCAGGACTTATATGGAATCAGTTGCGACGACTGATAATGTCTGCCAGTCTGTTATAGGAACCCAAGACCTCCTCCTTATCAGGTAGTTGTGTTAACCACTCCGCCACCTGGACACAGTGATTATCAAACCACGCAATCTTGGCATGCCTCTGAGCTGACTCACATTCCCACAAGGCCCACCTATCTGCAGCTCCTGTCCATGTACTCCATGCTCGCTACTTAGAGATTCCCATAGGAAGTCAGGCATCATCTTGCATCGGCAATGAAAAAAGTGGAGTTGTTGCCGATCAGTTAAATGAATGTGTGATCTCTGTAGTTTCGGACATGTCCGAAAGAGCAGACAACATGCTGAATCCGCAGCTGTGATACATCACATGTAAAATCAGAAGCGGAGGGAGGAGACTGGAAAGGAAAGGGATTATTATTGTCTGCTGCATTATGAATTAAGTGGAATCAGCAGCACCGAGTGAAAATGTGAGCAGGACATTGATTCCAACTGTTACTTAGAGATTTATCGCACTAGGTCAGATGTAATCTAGCATCTGCACTGAAGAAGGATGCATTCGTTGCCCATGAAGGCGAATCAGTTATACGAACGTGTAATCTCTGTCCTTTATGACATGTCCAAAAAAAGCAGACATCAGAATAGACTCCACGTGCAACCTGCACCTGTGGTACATTATACACTCCTGGAAATTGAAATAAGAACACCGTGAATTCATTGTCCCAGGAAGGGGAAACTTTATTGACACATTCCTGGGGTCAGATACATCACATGATCACACTGACAGAACCACAGGCACATAGACACAGGCAACAGAGCATGCACAATGTCGGCACTAGTACAGTGTATATCCACCTTTCGCAGCAATGCAGGCTGCTATTCTCCCATGGAGACGATCGTAGAGATGCTGGATGTAGTCCTGTGGAACGGCTTGCCATGCCATTTCCACCTGGCGCCTCAGTTGGACCGGCGTTCGTGCTGGACGTGCAGACCGCGTGAGACGACGCTTCATCCACTCCCAAACATGCTCAATGGGGGACAGATCCGGAGATCTTGCTGGCCAGGGTAGTTGACTTACACCTTCTAGAGCACGTTGGGTGGCACGGGATACATGCGGACGTGCATTGTCCTGTTGGAACAGCAAGTTCCCTTGCCGGTCTAGGAATGGTAGAACGATGGATTCGATGACGGTTTGGATGTACCGTGCACTATTCATTGTCCCCTCGACGATCACCAGTGGTGTACGGCCAGTGTAGGAGATCGCTCCCCACACCATGATGCCGGGTGTTGGCCCTGTGTGCCTCGGTCGTATGCAGTCCTGATTGTGGCACTCACCTGCACGGCGCCAAACACGCATACGACCATCATTGGCACCAAGGCAGAAGCGACTCTCATCGCTGAAGACGACACGTCTCCATTCGTCCCTCCATTCACGCCTGTCGCGACACCACTGGAGGCGGGCTGCACGATGTTGGGGCGTGAGCGGAAGACGGCCTAACGGTGTGCGGGACCGTAGCCCAGCTTCATGGAGACGGTTGCGAATGGTCCTCGCCGATACCCCAGGAGCAACAGTGTCCCTAATTTGCTGGGAAGTGGCGGTGCGGTCCCCTACGGCACTGTGTAGGATCCTACGGTCTTGGCGTGCATCCGTGCGTCGCTGCGGTCCGGTCCCAGGTCGACGGGCACGTGCACCTTCCGCCGACCACTGGCGACAACATCGATGTACTGTGGAGACCTCACGGCCCACGTGTTGAGCAATTCGGCGGTACGTCCACCCGGCCTCCCGCATGCCCACTATACGCCCTCGCTCAAAGTCCGTCAACTGCACATACGGTTCACGTCCACGCTGTCGCGGCATGCTACCAGTGTTAAAGACTGCGATGGAGCTCCGTATGCCACGGCAAACTGGCTGACACTGACGGCGGCGGTGCACAAATGCTGCGCAGCTAGCGCCATTCGACGGCCAACACCGCGGTTCCTGGTGTGTCCGCTGTGCCGTGCGTGTGATCATTGCTTGTACAGCCCTCTCGCAGTGTCCGGAGCAAGTATGGTGGGTCTGACACACCGGTGTCAATGTGTTCTTTTTTCCATTTCCAGGAGTGTATGTAATTCGGAGTTGGAGGGAAGAGAAAGGAATGGGATGGGATTATTGATGTCAGCTGTATCAGGACTTATGCGGAATCAGCGGCGATGACTGAAAATGTGTTCTGGACAATGAGCCGAACCTGGAATCTCCTGCTTACGAGGCAGTTGCATTAAGCAGTGCGCCGCCCAGACACAATGTTTATCGCAACTACGCATACTGTCTCTGCACGCCTCTCAGCCAACCCTCATACCCATCTAGCGCCACCTGTCGGTGGTCCCTGTCCGTGTCCTTCACTACTTACAGACTCTCACAGGAGCTCAGACGTTACTGTGCAACGACATTGCGAAGGTGGATTCGTTGCCCATCGATGTTAATCAGTTGTACAAATTCATGGTGTCTGTTCTTTCGGACATGTCTGAAAGAACAGACGCCACGCATTCATACAGTTAACACAAATGTAAAACCATTATGATGTAAGTAGGCGATTGGTCTGACGATTAATAATTGTGTGTTCTCTACAAATGTTAACAGTTACAATTATGGGAGTGCAGGCCATTCATAGAAATAGCGCCACCAGCCTTGTAGAAATAAGGGTGCTGTGAGTCATCAACAGCATTAAGGGGCTCCGGAAAGGCTCAAAATCATGAAAAGTTCAATTTTTACTTTTTTGCGTTTTCTGAATCTGCAGACTATTACCTTTTAATAGATATATAATTTATTCAATTCCGAAGACTACAACTATTTTTAATTTTTTTTTTGAAATGTGTTCTACATGGGCGTGACCCACTGTGGCGCTGTTAAACTGCTGTCAAATGGTGTTATTATTAACGTCCGTGTTCATCAGGTACATTTTAGTGATGTGAGATAAAGTATGTGTTGTGGCTAACCTGTGATGGTTCAATATATATCGTTGGTGTGATTGTCGATTGTTTCATGTTTATTTACTCTGTCGTTATCTCGAAAATATTCGTAATTAATTCTGTTTCTTGAGTCTCTGTTGTGTTGAAGTATAATAATGAGTAAAAGTAAAGTTATTAGAAATCCTCTGAAGACTTTTAAGAAAAGGAGAAATGTTGGAAAGCCAAAGGTATGTGTTATTACTGTAAACAATAAAGACGATGAAAATCCCCAACATAGCTTGTGTCCCAAAGAAGAAGACAGTTGGTGTAAATATAACAACGGATTGCTAACTGGTGAAGTGTACACTCATAAGCATAGTCTGCCTCATGCAATAATGGAGGTGATAAAACCTATTTTCAGAGACTTAGCAGCACCTGAACTGTTGAAAAAGTGTATTCACGGAAAAACTCAAAACCCCAATGAAAGCGTAAATAGTGTTATATGGTCGAGAATCCCGAAGACTGTATTTGTTGGAATAGAAACACTTCACTTTGGTGTGTATGATGCTGTTGCGACTTTCAATGATGGAAACATTGTAAGGTGCAAGGTATTTAGAAATATGGGAATGAAGATAGGTTCTAACATGGTACGAGCGATGCTTGCTTTAGACAAGGAACGCCTTCGGGCTGCAGACAGGGCTGTAAAGAGTCTAAAAATACAAGCAAGAGTAAACAGGAGGAGGAACAAGAGGAAGCTGGAGGAGGAGTTTGCAGAGGATGAAGATAATCCATCCTATGGACCTGGAATGCACTAAAAAGTTAATCCAATCTTTTTCGCTAGATTCCCAAAACTTTTATTTTCTCATACTAATTACATGTTTTCTAAGGATCTTCCAAACATATTTGTTTCAAACTTTCAGTAAATGTTACACAGTACCTTCTGCATAATTTAACACAGCATTTTTCCAAAAAACTGTATATTTTTGAATACATAAATAAAAAATTGCAAAAAAATGTTGTGAATTTTCATTACAATTGAAAAAAAATCATCTTTAATAACTGAACTAAAATTTTGTAAAATCCCTGTGTTAAGTTGTAGCCCATATTCCAATAAATAATCTGTAAAAAGTTCAACTTCCTACCTCAAATACTTTGTGAGGAAAAATGTAATTTGTAAGCGTTATTTTAACATTGCAAGTATAGGGCGTTCCGGAGCCCCTTAATTCAGTAGTAGTAGAGGGGGACTGGGAGGAAAAATGAGTGAAATCCACCGAAGGATGTTTTTGTTAACACTAGATGCAACAAGAACATAAGCAGAGGCAGAACGTGCAATAATGTGTGTGGGGCAGTGAAGGTCACTTAAGTTTTTACTTGACACAAGAGCATTTGTGTCGTTCACCAGTATGGATATAGAATGTTGGGATCCATGAGATACAACATGCTATAGCTTCTGAGGGGTGAGGGATAATGATACAAGGCCACGGGGGTCGTTGGAAGTAGATTTTCAGGTGGAGGCAGTCGGGTTTAAGCATAGTATGGAAAAAGTGCCTCATGTAAGCAAGGGCTGTTGCATGATCCTGGGGTGGGATGGTTTCATCTACATC
Source organism: Schistocerca nitens (assembly GCF_023898315.1). Classification (NCBI taxonomy): domain Eukaryota; kingdom Metazoa; phylum Arthropoda; class Insecta; order Orthoptera; family Acrididae; genus Schistocerca; species Schistocerca nitens. The sequence goes on along the minus strand of NC_064621.1, from coordinate 77,764,563 downwards.
ATGCCGTAAGAGTCTGACCATCAGCAACGTGTCTTGGAACTTAGTGGGAAGACATTCTAGCTTTGGGAATCCGTCATCAATGTAGACCTGTCGCAATGTGAATCTATCGTAGTAGGCAATGGTATTAGATCTCGTAAAAATACATTTAGGCTTTAACGTATGACAGTGTGACAAGTGGCACCCGGTAGTCGCTTTGGGTTTAGAGCGAAATTTACCAATCGATATGTTATGCATAATAGACCCTCTGCAAGGCAACGATGCTTTGTTAAAAGGAGTATGGTACGTGTATGAGAAAGGATAGTGCGTAGGAAGTACACCTCAGTATTGACAATTTTGGCACTGAAGAAGCGAAGTTGACAAAGGAAATGCTGATAGCAAGATTGGACATTCAGGAGAAGGTGCAAGCTATAAACAGCCACTGGACGACACTAACACTGCATTGCATAAGAAGTTGAAGTATCTAAAGGATGTGAAGAGAACACGAATGGAGGAGCTATTGGTGGAATTTGAGGATTTTTTTTTCCTTGGGGTCTATTGCTTCCAAAGCCTATCAGAAAATAAAGAGTTATGGTAGGGAATGAAGCAAAGTGCATCGCAACACTCTGGCACTTGCAAACGATTCCGAAAGAGTTTATTAGTCAGCAATTGTCTTACAGGATAGTAGAAATAAGGATCAGTTTTCGAGAAGCACGAGTTGTGATCATGATGTAAAAGCTACAGACAGTTTTAATAAACACAGTGCTGGTGTTCTCTCCTATGAATTCAAAATGCGGATAGCATATGTAGCTGAAGATCCCAGAGGATCGATCTAAGACAGCTTTTACGTTACCCTGTGGTCATTACCAGTGTTGGAGGACTTTGTTCGGGGTGAAGAATGCTCCTGCAACGTTACAGCGTTTCTTGGACGGTATGTTGGATGGTTTGTGCGTCGCCAGTGTCTAGTTCACCTCCACGATGTACCTGTGTGCTCAAGGGACACAGAAGAACTTAGACAACTTCTGAGTAAATTACTGAATAGGTTGCACACTGCAAGTCTGACACTGAATACAGACAAGTGACATTTTACTTTGGAGGAAGTGAGTTGCTTGGGGCATGAGGTGGGATAACATATGGTGACAACAGATCCAAGACCAATACACTCAGTGCGAGATTTTCCAGTGTCAAACACAAGTAAAGATCTCCAGTTGTTTTCGACGCTCTCAAAGTACACTCTAAGACAAAAAAGAAACAACGCACCACACAGGGAACCATCTGAATGGAATGAAAATCGGTGGATGTGATGTCCATGTAGAAAGAAACAAATGATTACAATTCCAGAAATATTTCATGATTTAACGAAGCAAAGAGGTTCACGAATTGGGCAAGTCAGTTACACGATGGTCTGTTTCTGGACCTTATGTTGAAAGGGTACAGTACCGCCAAACATTGGAAATAGGTACGAAATTCTTGTCAGAACAACACATTTTTTGTGTAAAAGTAACTCAATTTCAATTAATACAGCGAAGCCGGATACCAGTGTGGGAAAGAATGACAATTTATTTATTTAATTGATCACATGTGCACTCCCTCAAAATAAATCCCTACATCCAGTTTGGTGAGATCTGTGAAATGAATAAATGTATGGTCGTCTGCTAACCACAGATAGTGAATCGGAATGATCATCTTTGAGTCGATCCTTTGGCTACCTTTGGTGAGATCAAAGAGATGGAAGTTACCAGAGCTTTGGAGCGTCTGAAATGTGGCTGACCAATAAGGTAGCAAGGTGCTTCTCCCACTTCGACAGAGGTGCGAGAGAACGGGAATACGGCCATGTTTCGGCACTCTGGCGCTGAACCTTCTGCTGTAAAGACCTGTTTTTTGTTGTGCTCCGTAATGAAAGTGTGGAGGCATGGTATGGATGTGGAATATTTAAGAGTAGTTAGAACTAATCATTTCTCTTTCCTAGGAACTTTTGTGGGGAAAATTACAAAGTGAGGCAGGTAATTTTAAGGGGATTGTAGTAAACCAACGGTCACAATGAGACCACGTGTAGTTATAAGTTGAGATACTAGCGTGTGTAAAATAAGCTGAAATATTTAAGAAATAGCGTGTGTATCATAAGTTGAAGTATTTAAGAAATATCATTCCGTGTGACACGAAATTTAAACTCTGAGAGAGAATCAAGGTGAGTCGGCCGTTTTTCCAGCAACGCCACTTGGCTTGCATTGCACAGGAAGATGTGCGTTTATCTCCAGAGTTCACAGTAGGAAAGTAAAATTACAAAGTGGGGCAGTGTCGTGTGAAACTGGGATGGATATTGATTGAAGTGGGAAAGCGGAAAGTGATGAAGTTGTAACCGTTCGTTGTGTAATATTTCATATTGTTGTGTTGTGTATGTCTTGTAATTTGGGTATGTGTTTTTGCATGGGAGTAGCAAGGTAGTTTCGAAAGATTTGTGGGTTATGCTTGTTCCTTCTGTATCGCTCGATCTGGAGGAAAGTTTCGTGAGGATGAATGTGAGAGGCGAAGTGTGAGGTATAATAAAAGATCCACCATCCGATCCAGGGAGTGCACTGTTGGGGCAAATAGATTACGAGACCATAGTATAGAGATTCACTAAAGTAAAGCCATGCCCACTGGGCGGAATTTCTCTTGTGATTTTGTTCTAGGTTGTAGAATTTGTGTGTTTAGGAATAAATCAAATAGTGAAAAGAAAGAGATTGGTGGCCTTTTTCATTAAATTGTATGTTATCATAATGTCCCGAATTTATATAAAAGCCGTTAAATCAAAGACAAAAAAGTAAGTGTGGTATTGCCAGTGCGTAGTGTGCAGTCAGAGTTCTATAAATCACTGATAGTCAGATGCGTGTTTCCGTTGCGTATTATTCATGTAGGAGGATAATTTGTAACTAAATAGTATGATACGAGAATTCATGTTGCTCAATAAATTGAGGAAGAATCCACTCGCTTGGCAAACCACCCATCTTGCAGGCCTGACTGCTTGATGCCACAGTATGAGAAAGGCAAGTGGGTGCCTCTCAATGTAAGTAGTTATTTGGCTTGGCAGTGATTGATGGAGTTGTTGAGTGACCTCCTGAGAGATTTCATGCCAAATTATATCCAATTAGCAAGTTAGATCGTCGAAATACCAAGTCAGTTGGAGGGCCCAGCCTGTAATGTTCCAAACGTTTTCTGAGAGATTGTGCAACCTTACTGGTCGAGGTAGGATCTGGCAAGCACAAAGACTAGCAGTAGAAACTCTCGCTGTGTGCGGGCGGTCATTTTCGTGTTGTTACTTAAGCACATGAGGGCTTCTCATGAAGGGCAGGAAAATGGGGCGTCGAATATCATCGACGTACCGCCGTGCTGCAAGGGTGCCATGGATCACAGCGAAAGAGGTCAGCTACTAACAAGAGATGAAATGGCTCTGAAAACCATCACGCATGATTGTCAGGCCATATGGTGTGGGATAATCAGGTTGGTATCCCACCATTGTCTGGGACCTTCCTACACATGTCTTTTCTTTTTATTTTATTTATTTTATTAACACGTCAAATTCCGTAAGACTACACTGATTAGCAAATCTCCAAGGTCATGGAACGTGTCAGTAGATGAAATTACAACATAAAAGTAATAACAGATAAAAATAAAATGTTCATGACCCCGAAAAAAGTCAATTCGTAAGTTTAAGTAATAGCAATCAACAACATAAAAGGAATCAGTTTACTTTTACAAGGAACTCCTCGACAGAATAAAAGGAATTACCCGTGAGGAAATTCTTCAGTTTCGATATGGAAGCGCGTGGATTACTGCACACCTTTCTGTACATGAGTTAAGGAAGTCTGAGCCAAATGCAGGAATGCAGGTTTGATTTCTGCCGAGTATTAACTGAGTAAAAGCTGCTTGTTCTAGGGAACAAGCTAATATTGTTAACAAGAAATGACAGTAGTATATATATTGAGAGGCCAATGTCAAAATACCCAGTCTCGTGAACAGGGGTCGACAAGAGGTTCGTGAACTTACACCATTTATTGCCCGAACCGCCCGTCACTGAGCCAAAAGATATCCTTTTAGAATGTAAGTTACCCCAAAATATAGTACCGTACGACGTAAGCGAATGGAAATAAGCAAAGTACACTAATTTTCGTGTCGAACGATCAATCACTTCAGATACCGTTCGAATAGCAAAAATGGCAGCATTAAGTCTCTGTACGAAATCCTGAACGTGGGCTTTCCACGACAGTTTACTGTCTATCTGAATACCTAAAAATTAGAACTGCTCAGTTTCACTAATCATATGCCCATTCTGTGAAATTAAAACGTCAGGTTTTGTTGAATTGTGTGTTAGAAACTGTAGAAACTGAGTCTTACTGTGATTTTGCGTTAGTTTATTTTCTACAAGCAATGAAGTTGGGCCATGAACTGCACTATTTGAAACCGAGCCAGTGTTGCACACAACATCCTTTACTGCCAAGCTATTGTCATCAGCAAACAGAAATATTTTAGAGTTACCCGTAATACTAGAGGGCACATCATTTATACAAATAAGGAACAGATGTGGTCCCAACACTGATCCCTGGGGCACCCCACTTGACCATACCCCACTCAGACCCCACATACCAGCCATGTCCGCCACCGGTAACTGACTGGTAAGAGGCGAACCAGTTGTGAGCTACTCCCCACATTCCGTAATGGTGCAATTTATGGAGCAATATTTTGTGATCAACACCATCAAATGCCTTAGTTAAGTAAAAAAATACGCCTAACGTTCAAAACCTTTTGTTTGACCCATTCGGAACCTCACAGAGAAAAGAAAACATAGCTTTTTCAGTTGTTAAGCGACTTTTAAAGTCCAACTGTACATTTCATAGCAAATTGTGTGATATAAAATGATCAATTGTCCGGACATACACAGCCTTTTCAATAACTTTAGCAAACACTGATGGCATAGAAGTAGGTCTATAGTTGTCTAAATTATTCCTTTCTCCCTTTTTATGAAGCGGATCTACTACTGAGTACTTTAATTGTTCAGGAAACTGACCATTCCTAAAGGAAAAATTACAAAAATGACTAAATACAGGGCTAAAATGTGCAGCACAGTACTTTAATATTCTGCTAGGCACTCCATCATGTCCATGAGAGTCCTTAGTCTTCAGTGATTTCATTATTGACTCAGTCTCCCCCTTGTCAGTATCACAGAGGAGTATTTCAGACACCTATCTCGGAAAGGAATTTGCCAAAAAGTTACATGGTCCCCTGTAGAAACTAAATTTTCATTTATTTCACCAGCATCACTCAGAAAACGATTGTTAAATATTGTACATATATGTGATTTATTAGTAACAGAAATATTTTTACTACGAACAGACTTTATATCGTCGACTTTGTGGTGCTGAACAGGCACTTCCATCACAACTGACCATATGGTTTTGGTGTTATCCTATGAATTAGCTATTCTGTTTTCATACCATACACTCTTTGCCTCCCTCATAACATTTTAAGCACCCTACAATACTGTTTTCAACGGGCTGCTGCAGTTTGATTGTGACTTCTAATATTTTGATATAATTCCCACTTCATTCTACATGATATCTTTAACTCACCAGTCAGCCACCCGGGGTGCCCATTATTTCTAGTACCCCGTTTAGAATGTTCTAATAGAAAGCAACTCTCAAAGATCATGAGAAATGTGTTAAGGAAAGCATTATATTTATCATTTATGTTATTGGCCCTATAAACACCCTGCCAGTCTTGTTCCTTGACAATGTTTAAAAAACTCTCTATTGCTGTTGGATTAACTTCCATACGTAGTTTGTAATTATATGTGACATTTGTTTGCCTACAAATGTCTTTTAGAGTTAAAATTTGTCCATCATGGTCTGAAAGACCATTCCTACTTTTGCTAACAGGATGCCCATCCAGAAATGAAGAATGAATAAAAATATTGTCTACTGCTGTGCTACTGTTCCCCTTTAACCTAGTTGGAAAAAACACAGTCTGCATCAGATCATATGAATTTAGGAGGTCTTTCAACATCCTTTTTCTGGCACCAACATACAGAAAATTTATATTGAAGTCACCACATATAATTAATTTCTGGTACTCAATAAAAAGTGAATCAAGAACCCTCTCTAGCTTGAGGACCTATAAACAACAAAAATTAGAAATTTAGTTTCACTAAATTCAACTGCTCTAGCACAAGATTCAAATATCTGTTCAATGCAGTGCCGTGAGACGTCTATGGACTCAGTTCGAAGGACGACTCGCCACTGGAGATGTCCTAGAGAATGGTGGGGTACCAATGTAACTGCCATCCACCATACAGCCTGCCAAATAAGAGCGATGATCTGGTGTTCCATTTCTTTATACAGCAGCACCCATTCGGTTGTCATCAGCAGCACCCTTAGGGCACAGCGGTATGTCAAGGATATTCTACGTCCACTTTTGTTTCTCTTCACTGAAAGCCATCCTAGGCGCACATTTCAGCAAGATAATGCCCACCACATGCTTCAAGAATTTCTACTGCTTGTCTTTGTGCTTTCCAAATCTCGTCATAGCCAACAAGGTCTTTAAATCTCTCATAAACTGAGAACGATTGGCGCATTATGGCAGGATCATCCTGCCATCTGGGGATTTTGGAGCTTTAATGCTCCAAGTGGGCAGATTTTGGCACGATATCCCTCAGGAGAGCATCCTACAATTCTTTCAAACAATACCAAGTTCAATAATTGCTCGCATAAGGACCAAAGGTGGACGAACATGTTATTAACTTGCTTGTCGTCTTGACTAAATCATCCCATTTTTCTGAAACTGAAATCATGTTTGTTTGTACGTCATGTACAACACATGTGCAGATTTCGTCAAATTCGGATAATTCCTTCTTGCTGATTTGTTCATTTATGCCTTAACACTGTAATATAGGAAGTACATAAGGGGGTTTGCTGAGATGACACGACCACTCACATAGATACTGAGAAATGGTTCGAAGGTTTTGTGGACTTCATATTTCCAGAGGGTGTTTACATAGTTTACATTGTCCTTGATGCACCCAAACATGCTCTCAAATATGTTTTGTGATAAATAGTGGCGAACACCTTCACTGCTTTTGTCACTGCATAACTTAACAGAGCTGAGAGAAATCCTTCCACTATGGAAAGAGGAATGCTTAACTTCTTATAAGGAGTGACATTTTCTAGATGTTACCTATGCGACTTAACTTCTGAGGTCATCAGTCGCCTAGAACTTAGAACTATTTAAACCTAACTAACCTAAGGACATCACACATATCGATGCCCCATGCAGGATTCGAACCTGCGAACGTAGCGGTCGCACGGCTCCAGACTGTAGCGCCTAGAACCGCACGGCCACTCCGGCCGGCGTTACCTTTACAGGGTGAAGTTTAAAGTAGTGACTGATCACGCTGCTCTGTAAAGGTTATTATGGTTAAAGGACCCATCCAGCAGAATAATAACATGGGTGTTAAGACTCAGTAAGTGTGACTACAAAGTAGTTTCAAATCCAGGAGAGAAATATGGAAAAGCAGACCCAATATGCAGGAAGGTAGCGGAAGTAAGGACGTTACTGAATGGAAAGCGACTCAGAATGCTGACAATGGTTGCAAACAATATAGAATTCAATTGGACTGCAGCAATTGTGTTGGTCTGTTGTGCAAGGTAGCAGCTTCATGTCCATGAATGATGGTACTGGCTAAGTTGAATCAAGAGTTTCTAATGGAAATGCATGATCATGTGCTTTGTAGTCATGGAGGATGCAGTGCAATGTACCAAAGGGTAGTAGAGAAATACTGGTGAAAAATAAGAAAAAGAGACGTTCTTCAGTATAGCAAGAATAGTGCAGTGGGACAGCATGCAGTCTTGAGCTGTATAAGAGTGTCATTACAGTGACTGCCATATGAGATGAATGAGGTTGATGTGTTAGGATGATTTAATCAGACTCCAGTGGGGAATCATGTTGTCCTGATGATGATGGATCATTTGTCTCATTATGTCAAGATGATACCTATGCCAAACCAGGCATTAGTCAATAGGTTGATACCGCAGTCTGAAATGCCAGAAACGATTATTATGGATCAGAGTTCGAACTTCACATCAGACTTGATGAAGGAATTACGCTGTTTGTTACATGTGAAAAAAACTGAGAGCCAGTCCTCTTCTCTCTCAGCGGAATGCAAGGAGAGAACAGGTGCAACAGACAACTGAAAGGATGCTAAGTTACTACGTGAACTCTCACCACAATGATTGGAACACATACATTTCGACTGTAGTGTGTGCGTACAATTCAAATGTCCACACTACTACAGTGTTGTCTCCACTCAAGGTGGTATATGGGAGAAAAACGCCATCACCATTTGACATGATAAGGCCAAAAGAAGCAAGGATGGCGGGATTTCGTCAGTGAGTTCACAACACCAATGGGAGAAGTATGGCAGCAAGTACAGATAAGGAACACCAAGACATTGCGTGAGAAGTTTACTGCAGTATAGAGTGAGCCAGTGGGTATGTTGTCTGTTCCTTGAACACCAAAAGGGGAGAGAATGAAGTCTTTGATGAAATACCTAGGTGCTTATCAAATATTAGAAACCACATCAGCAGCCCATGGTAAGCGACAGTAGCCAAGAAGACCGACAACAGCGCATGTTTGACGCCTATGACTGTTCAGGGGTGCTCCACAGCGGATCCTAGGGGTAGTAAGAGCAGAAGTTCCATGCTGGCTGGTGACAGCAGATTTCTCAGGGGGAGGGTGAACGATTGTGTACACTGTCCTTAAGCTGCTATACACCAAGGAAGAGGGTTGGAAAGATGCTTATCACGGCTATGCAGTAACTCTTCACCTGAGACGAAATGGTGGCATCGTTTGGAGATAGACAGTCATGCAGCGACAACAGAGGAAGAGCTACGACAACTCTAGAGGGGGAAACTTACAATCTGCCTAGCTCGAGTGATTCTGATGAGTGCGAAAGTCAGCAGATTGCAGTTTACGGGCAATGTAGAGGTCAGCATTCTCTGAAGGATATCGTGGAACCTAGGCCATGTTTCCAGAAAGCAGGTCTGTATTGGATTAAATCCACCATATATATGACAATGTGATATATGTAGCGAGTTGCTATAAGCTGGGAAGACTCACAGGGGTAAGATAGTTAAAACTGAAATATAAACAGTTGCCGACAAACAGGACAGCATGCCACATAATAGAACAATTTTCCATCTACTAGCCATGGTGACCATAGTTACTAAATCAAACAGCACACAGCCACAGCTGTACTGGCCAGACGAGCCCTTCTGAACGATGCATGGGAACCCAACCTTACCCATTACCTGAAACAGGTAATACTAAAGGGCGGTGAAATCTCTGCAGAGCAATTAATGCAGAATGTTAGACAATATTGGGAAGGTCAAAGACGTAACTATGGCATTGAGTGTTGTGATACCTACCTACATAGAGACTAATTTGCATAACTTCCATCCATTGCATGCATAGGGCTACCCAGCAGATCCGTCCACCAGTAATGTAGATCGAGGTACATTGGATTGCTAGTGCGTGAACATGAATATAATGTTGCAAAAATAATATAAAATATTAAATAAAAATTATTAAAAAAAGGTCGTATCTCCATCATTGTGGTTTCTACGATTCTGCCGAGTACATGACCAAGAACATCGAGTTGGCATAAAAAGTGTGTTACTCTCTGGTACAAATAACTGTTGATTTTACAGCAGATTCATTCGCAGTCAACCAATACCACCAGATTGTGGGATGATATGGGGCCACCAGCTGCAGTCACAGGTTCGAGTCCCATCTGGGATACCTGTTCCTACACTATGTCTGTCACAGACCAACAGGTCTTCGGATCCACACCAGCAGCAGTAGCACTCCAACTGGAAAGCAGTAGGTCACACCCTAGGCACTGCACCCTCCTTTCAATAATGCAGTGACCATCCCTCAAGCTGCTTGCCTTGGCCACCTGGGCGCACTCATTCACTGAGCGGAAGCTACCGTTGCAAGATTAGAGTCTGTGCTGCTGATGTAGTTGAGGATTATGCCAGTGTTTGTGAAGCTACTGGCAGGGCTTCCCGAACCACACAGGTCTCAGCAGATGAACCTGACACGCTGTGTCCAATAACGTCCCACCTCTTCCCACATCAGTTTCTACATTTCTTTCCCCCAAGACCCTAGGGTCGAACGGCGAAGTGAACGGCAGAAGAACATTCAGAAGCCTGCTGCAGGGGCCGAGCAGTTCTAGGCACTTTAGTCCAGAACCGAGCGACTGTTACAGTCGCAGGTTCGAATCCTGCCTCTGGCAAGGGTGTGTGTGATGTTCTTAGTTAGGTTCTGAATTGTAGGGGACTGATGACCTCAGATGGTAAGTCCCATAGTACTTAGAGCCATTTGAACCACTTTTTTGAACATTCACAACTATGATTCCCAGAAGTCGCACTGCAAGCTCGAGGCAGTTATAGCTTCTGAAACCACATATCTCATAGCCATGTGCTATGTCGAATGGTTCCATAATCATAGTGAATGATTTACTTCCTCGCAATTTCAGATGTACCATTTTTCGTACTGTCCAGTGGCAATGGAAAAAAAGATGGTGGTAGGAGGCCTTAGTGAGGCTAACAAGCTGCTTATCTAGACCTGCACATTGGCGGCAGATGTGCGATGATGGCTTTCCTGAGAACTTTAGTAGTCATGTTCATGCCTGGCTGGGAATCTGCACGCCTATTCTGCGGACGAAAGCCAAGAAAGAGCTATATGATTATGATTACTGGAACTTCGAAGTTCAGGACTCTTCTGACCTCAAATGCTAACAGAAAAGAAAGAAAAAGAATTTTCATCATTCACGACTAAGCTAGATAGTATGTGGGCATTGGCGCCTGAAATGAAATCAGACTATCAGGAACTGGACTCATCACTGACGCTAGTTCAAGGTACACATCTGGAGTGGAAAGGGTGCAGGAGAACCGAGCAGCCATAGCGTAGTATTTGTAGTAACAGTAACCATAAACTGAGTAGTGTTCTCTTTAAGACACCATCTATAGATAAACTATTGTTGTTTGGTGACTTCGACGGCTAAGTGGTAAGATAAAATCGTTTTAGGGTCTCTACGCTGAGCAAGATCTTTTTACCACCAACAGGCAGTTCCATTTTCTTAATCATTATAAGAGAACATGGATGCATTCACTCCCCCAACACTGGGATCACATTGACTATGTTATCATCTTGCAGTGTAACATGAAAACGTTAGTAATTATTAGTAATTATCCAGTGTATGCTGTGGGTTGAAAGTATGATCCTATCTTGGAGTCACTGCAAAGGACTTCCGGCATCAGGTCACACGCTTCTACTACATATATTCGAGGTCACACCAACCCCTATCCTGTGGTACGAATCTAGGTCCTCCAAGGGAAATCCACTCCTACTCACGCATGCTAGACAAGTGGCCTAGCTATATCACAGGTCATGATGTAACTCAATACCGGTCATGGGATATTAAACCTGTAAAACACCCTTGGCCAAACGTTGCATATTAAATTGGGAGGAAACTGCCCCCTTGCTTTTTGACCAATAAAATTGCAGCCATTGCTCCCACTTACCAGCATTTATTACTTCACTTGCATAATCGTCTTTATTTCGGGTCTGTGCATCATGGGGAGAGCTTCATGTTTGTTACAAACAAATTAACAATAATTCCAAAGTGACATGGTTTGCAAATAATGAAAAAATTTGACACTTTCGTATTAAGAATTTCTTTTTCTTTAGAATACATTTTGTTATATAATATTTGTTGTTGTCGATTAAAAATTGTTTTCTTTTGTGTCTTTATTTACAGAGCTATTTTTATGTGATGCACATTAATTTAGAAAGTGAAACCGTTTATATTTTTTTTATTTGTGTTTCCACAGCCATTTCTTTTTATACACACACATTGGTTTTGCCCAAAAATTTAGTTTTGTAATGTCTTAAGACTATCTGGTACATTACACTAGATTAAATATAATGTTTTCCAGTTTGTGTCTATACACAGTAATTCCACATTTTTCAATACACAATATTTACATTGTAATCATTTTATATTCGTTATTTACATTGCAAGAACTAGTAGCAGCAGATGAAGGAAAACCAAGCACACATACACCTACACCGCAATACACATATACAATATTTACACCCACTCAGAGTGTGTACATAATATACATGCACACATAATCCGCTCAGGCATGCATACACACACGTACATACAACTCTGACAATCGGATTATCCAACTATACGTATTGGGATAGGTGAAATTTGGCCTCCCTAACTTGTAGTGGAATCGGTATATGTGGAGTCTGGAGCGCTGCGGTGCACACATACCAATATAGACAGACTTTGTGAACTGCACTGAAACTTTGGTCATCACCACAGCCACTAGTTCTTCATTGAGGATGATAGCCCACTTACATTTGACCAGGCAACGTTATCTGCTGCGCCATAATGCTCATTCCATCAGTAAACCAAATGAATTTCACGATATTCTGTAATGTTATCTAGTGTTTCTTTTGAAAACTGAATTACTCAACAACGTCTAAAAAATCTTTTTTGAAGTCAGACGTCGCGAGAGCTCTTTTTTCGAGTGTTCACATCAGTGTATCCCTTAAACCAGCATCACAGCATGAATGCAGGTGGAGGTTTATGTAGTGCACAATATATCACTGCTCATTCCCCAGCATTGTCAAGAGATTTGGGATAGAACCATTTTGCGGGACTAGGCGCTCTGGACATAGCGGCAATTCGTTGTGCCCGTCCTGCTGATTGGTGGGATGTTCCAGTTCCACCTCCAGCAGCTGCAGCCACATCAATGAACTTTCGCATCATTGTGACGATTTCCTTCTCTGGCAGCCATCGGAACCCTCCAAACTGTAGACTTTGTCGCATGGGGTACCCGTTGTGTTTATTTTCGTCCAGGTAGATGATGTAACTTAAATAATAAAATGGCCTCTGCTCCTCACTCATTGCTGAGGGACTTGCCTTGAATCCCCTGTGAACTCCACATTCGAAGAAGAACAGATGCCAACATCAGTGAACATTTCTGTACTGAAAAGTTTTCTTCGTAATATTGAGCTCCTCAGAAGCCCTGGCGCGATTAAATGAATGGTTGGATCTAGACAGTGTGTGCACTGGCACATACTCCGGAATTTCTCGAAAATGGCTGCGAGTAGGTGTAAACCGGTATCCTTGTCAAATCTGGAATATTCCGCTAAATTACTGATGCCGAACTCACGTCAAACATTCACCTTATAATATTCATTGTAAAACCTGGCACATTCCCCTAAATTAGTGATTCCGAGCTCCTGTCAAATATTCACCTTTATTCCAGAATTTTCAGGATATTAAATAATCACCTCTAGCTGTTTACCCTTTGCCGGCCGGGGTGGCCAAGCGGTTCTAGGCATTACAGTCTGGAACCGCGTGACCGCCACGGTCGCAGGTTCCAATCCTGACTCGGGCATGGATGTGTGTGATGTCCTTAGGTTAGTTAGGTTTAAGTAGTTCTAAGTTCTAGGGGACTGATGACCTCAGAAATTAAGTCCCATAGTGTTCAGTGTTACCTTTTGTAGGCAGCTAGCAACATTTCGTGAAATGTAAAACCCGTACTAGTAATATTTGTATCATAATATAAAGCATCTCTTGCCAAAGACTGTTATGTAGTACAGTTTCGTATCTGTCATATCCATATTCTTTGTAAAAACATCGAATGTTTACATCCTGTGAGCCAGTGTAAAACCAAGTGTGACTACATACTGTGTTTATTCGTGTACTTAGCGTAATAATGCACGTTATAAGAAGCAGTATGATGTGAATACCAGAAAACAGTGCACTGAAGTGCCTAAAACATAAAAACTTTCGGATTCGTAAATGTTTCGTTTCCGATTACTAAATTTCCGTAATTTCCACCAGAAACATCAGCACTGTATCTAACTACACTTGGTCAACAAGATAAAGTTTCTATAAAGATTAGCCTACAGTGTCTCGAAAGCATGTTCATGGTTGAATGTATCTTAAAAAAGCGACTCCTTGCATATTTATTACCAGGTAAACGCCAGTTTACTCACCAAGACCTCACCCCCCCCCCCCCCATCAGTTATTGCAGTGCCTTTTAGTTTACTGGAGAATATGGTTATATGTCTGGCTTTCTGCTTTCATGGAGACTCCAACGAATGCAGGAATTCGTATGGAAACATCTTCACGACAAGCCTTCCATCACTGAGATATATGGCTCCCATGATACGCGCGTCCTCGTCATGCATCGTCGCAACAAATTTCTAAAGTGACACGTGCATGCGGGGAAGCAATTTCAAGAAGGGGAGCAATATTCTGGGCGCAGTTCTCTTGGCAAAACATATACTTTTCAGTGGTATCAGGAATGACACTGATCATATTACCCTTCAAACCGAAATTGTCCACTTGCTGAACTGGATCGTGGGCATCACAACTGCTCAAACTGCGAAAGAAGATGGGTCTGTGCCGTGGCAGTAGTTACTTCAAACTGCACCGTGGAGCTTCCTGCTTTAGATGACAATGGTGTCTACATGGAGTTCCCACTTCTGTATCCAATGGCAGTCCACAAAGAAGACAATCAACTCCCTGCTCATATAAGCCATTATTATGCATCGAGTTTGTCATTGGGTAATTGTTGCGATAAATTCCACCAACTTCCCATAAAATGTTTCGAACTTACCGATCAACCATCTCGCAAAATTATCCCCAACGTGTGATCCGAATGTTGTCACTGTAGACGTATGAGTAAAGAAAATGATACACCACCACAGACGGTACGTTTCCTTCCGTTAAGATAATATGGAAATCTGTTGTGTCGTCTTAACAGTGCGCCACAGGAGCTAGGCGGCACTAGAAGGCACCGCTTACGACGAAGGGATATCACACGCCTGGTGGTGGGCGTTCTTAAAGGAATTTTTATCCGGAGTAGGTATTTCTACTCATGCCGTTTCCTGGACCGATCAGTCAGCGACGTGCCTTTCAAGATACTTCCTCTTGGTAAGAGAGTTAAAGTATCTAATATAAAAATGGCGCGTACCTTAATGTTTTGAGATTTGGCTTCTGGCTACCTAACAGTAACATGAAATGAGTAACCTGATTCTGCCCTCTCGAATTCTGGTAGGTCCTGGAGTGTTATGGAGAATGACATGCCTTGCAAAATGTAATGTTCAGGAACATCAGATATTTTATAATTTCTCGGATCAGACGGATGCTCAAGGTAATTTCTGCCGTTAGGCAGAAACATGTCGTAAAGAAATGATTATTCACGTTCATATTTAGTATGTATTAGAATGGCGATATACCAGTTGACTTTCGGAAAAACATCATCCTTAGAATTCCGAAGGTAGCAAGAAACGACAAGAGCGATAATTACGGCGCTATGAGATTAGCAGCTCATGCACCCAAGTTGCCGACAAGAATAATATACAGGAGGTCGAAAAAGAAAATTGTGGATCTGTTACATGACGATCAGTTTGGTTTTAGGAATGGTAAAGCTGACAGAGAGGCAGTTATGACGTTACGGTTGCTAATGGAAGCAAGATTGAAGAAAAATCAAGACACATTCATAGATTTGTAGATCTGAAAAAACGATCGACAATGTAAAATGGTTTCAGATGTCCGGAATACTGAGAAAAATAGGGATATGCTATTGGCAAAGACGAGTAATATACAATATGTACAAGAACCAAGAGGGAACAACAGGATCGGAAGACCACGAGCAAAGTGCTCTGATGAAGGGTGTAAGCTGACGGTGTAGTCTTTCGTCCCAATTGTTCAATTATACATCGAAGAAGCACTGACGAAATAAAAGAAAGATACAAGAGTTGGATTAAAATTCAAGGTAAGAGGATATCAACGATCAGATCGGCTGATGAATTTCTATCCTCAGTGAAAGCGAAGAAGAACTACTGGTTTTGTTGAATGCAATGAAGAGTTTAATGAGTACAGAGTATGAGATGATAGGAAATCGAAGAAAGACGAAAGTAATGAGAAGTAGCAGAAATGAGAACAGCGAGAAAGTTAACATCAGGATAGCGCATTAGGAAGTAAACGAAGTTAAAGAATTTTGCTGCCTAGGCTGCAAAATAACCCATGACAGATGGATCAAGGAGGACACAGAAAGCTGACTTCATAACCAGTTTCAGTTTCCAGATAAAAGTTGTAGGTTACGACACAAACAATGAAATACTCGAGTATTCGTATTCAACTTTATCAGTTTCATCAATTATTTAATGTTGTTATTTAAATACATCACATCTTCCCATTATTAACCAGAAATTTAAATATCTAGTGTAAAACTATATAACAAGGTCAAAGACCCGGAAGCAGGTGCTATAGATTCGAGAAATCATCATAATCTGCTTCTTCATTAAGCGTATAATCATGTACTACACTATAGCCTCGCTGAGACAGTTACACTTCACATTCCAAAGGTCAGATAAATTTATTATTAAAGGAATAAGTCTAGACGTGTTATCATCCACTACTGAATGTGAAATGGCCGGCCGGAGTTCTAGGCGCTGCAGTCTGGAACCGAGCGACCGCTACGGTCGCAGGTTCGAATCCTGCCTCGGGCATGGATGTGTGTGATGTCCTTAGGTTAGTTAGGTTTAAGTAGTTCTGAGTTCTAGGCGACTGATGATCTCAGAAGTTAAGCCGCATAGTGATCAGCGCCATTTGAACCATTTGAATGTGGAATACTTGATGATGTTGGTTATTTAATTTAATTAGGTCCCTTAGCACAAAATCAGGACTGTTCCCACGTGCAGAAGTGAGATTAAGTAATTTGTCACCTGTCATCTCTCTTTTAATACTGCTGAATAGCGGCATAAACTGTTCTGGTAATCGCAGGAAGTAGATCTGATCCCAGTCCCTCGCCACTACAAGATCTACCTCGGAGCATGCGTGATTCCCGAGTGCACAATTTAGTCGGAGATGCCTACGACGTTTGCTGCATTCGTAGGACAGCTCAAGAAATGGGTCCTCTTAAAAGGTGTCGGCTGAGAAGGAACGGACATCGTCCAGCTATGGGCACGCTTCGCGCACATCCGCTGGAACCGGTCCCCGGTCCGCACGCGACTGGAGCCTCCAGCTCCTGTTCCACTACCGAGCCTCGTGCCATATCAAACACGGCCAGGCGGGGCACGAGCCACCATTAGCCCGTCTCACCAGCTGAAGTCCGCCTAACCAATGACTTCCGGTCGTGTCGCATGCGCCAGCCTAACTTAACTGCCAGCTGATTTACGTCTGGGCAGGTCGATCTTGTCGGCTCCATTTTTAGGATGAGCGAGTAGTTTATTTGCTCTTATCTGTTTATATCAAGAACTACCCCAGCACTAGTTGCTGTCTTTTGTCTCGTTTCAAGGGACTAACGTTCAAAACCCTTTTTACTCGTTGTGGTAGCTCATGCTTCACATACACATTATATGAGTGCATCTGCTCAGGTAACAGTAGCAAGACTGGTGATTGTAATGAGTAGAAAATCAAAAGCCTTGGAATCGTGAGAACTATGAATTCCTAGTGATCGGTAAGTCAAAAAAGTAATTCATTTTCAATCACTTATTCATGTATGCATTTCTGTTACCCAGTAACGCTAGGGCCATGAAGTCCTCTCTCACTTAGTACCCTTCACAAATTCGTCTAACGTGAAATACGACAACAATTATTAGCAATATCAGTGATACATACGACAATGACACAGAAAGATAGTATTGAGGTTAATGTTAAAAAATACATCGGCTCAACCACTTGTTTATAGTGTAAAACACTAAGATTCACGCGTTTCGGAAGTCAAGCTTCCATCATCAGAATAATAAAAGTAAAAGAACCTATTAAAACTCGCTAAAATGGAACATGCACCAGGCTCAATAATTTTATTATCAATTTTATTGTCCCTGGTGCATGTCCTATTTTAGCGACTTTTAACAGGTTCTTTCACTTTTTATTATTCTGATGACGGAATCATGACTTCCGAAACGCGTCAATCTTAG
This sequence comes from Schistocerca nitens, assembly GCF_023898315.1. Classification (NCBI taxonomy): domain Eukaryota; kingdom Metazoa; phylum Arthropoda; class Insecta; order Orthoptera; family Acrididae; genus Schistocerca; species Schistocerca nitens. Next base: position 77,746,536 of record NC_064621.1, on the reverse strand, counting down.
TGTTTTACACAATAAACAAGTGGTTGAGCCGATATATTTTTTTATCATTGACATTCACAATCACGACCTCTCATCCAGTATGGATAAAATCAAAGTTATGCTTATCCATTACGGATATTTTAGAACCGTGACTGTATATTGAATGTAAATAAGTTATACAGAACTGCAACCAGTCACTTTTTTGAATAATTATGTTTTATTCCATTAACCGGTTTTCGAACCTTTTCAGGTTCATCTTCAGATGGTTTCAGGAAGTTACATCATTGCTGGTAGTAGCATAATGCTGGGTTATCGCCATTCTGATTAAAATACTTGCCCTTAATACATGTAAAGAACAACAAATCACATCTCTGTACAAAGTAGGCCTATGCCATATCTTTCTATCAAGATCTTTGTTACAAGCAACAGTTGTAAAGAGCATCCTGGAAGCTGGAAAAGTCTCGCTGTCAACTGTAATGTAATTTGTGTGGAAGTGTGTGTCCTTATATAACTACCGGACACCAAAATGGAGACAGACAGATGGACACTAACCGAAAAAAGCCGCCTATACTGTCGCAGTAAGTAAAAACTAAATTTACATCCATATCGACAGATAAGCTATAGTCAAGACGATACATTAAAGTGTGACCCATCTTTCTGCCATAGAGCCAGAACCCAGCATTATGCTACTACCAGCAATGATATAACTTACTGAAACCATCGGAAGATGAATCTGAAAAGTTTCGAAAACCGGTTAATGGAATCAAACATAACTATCAAAAAAATGACTGGTTGCAGTTCTGTATAACTTATTTACATAAAATCATAGTATTGAGGTTATTAGGAATGCTGTTAAGAATAATGATCACAATGAAAAATGATCCTATCGTAGTCCAAGGCAGAATTAGAGATTTAAAAGAGCGGAACTAGCTTTTCGACTTATCTGGCAGCCTCAGAGATATTTAAGTCAAAATATCTTGACATATTTGTGCTTTTTGACTTGCAGGCGTTGCTACCATGTCATATAACTGATAGTGTCAAGTAAAGTAATATCATACAGGATATCATGTCGTTTAATGTGCACATTCCATCATGTCATCGAACATGGCCTTTGTTATGTCATGCAATTGACATGTTCCACATCCACGAGGATCTCCTCAGCACGTATCTATGGAACGAAAAACTAATCTAATCTATCTCTAATCTAATCTCGCAACATGTCAATGAAGTTTAGGATGCATGCTTCCCCACTTTCGGATGTTTCCTATTACAGATGCTCTCCCACACTCGGATGCTTCCTATTGTAGATGCATCCGTCTCCCTAGAAGCACATATTTCCTTTCCTACACACGCATATCTTCCCAGGACATTTCTCCTGTTTTGTGATATGATAGGAGCATTTTTCATTCTGATTCCTAACTTTTACTCTGCCATAATTTTGACATTAGATCGCCTTAGCTTGACAACCGATGTAGGTTCTGGTTGATTCGGCAACGACTGATTTCGTATAGATATTTCGATTGTCTTTCGAGTCACGTTGCTTCTATCGTGGTAACGGACGAAGCTTTCAGAAAATAATATGACAACTATTAATTACATGTATTTGCCTACCTTCTTACAAAATCTTAACAGATTCTCACAAGTTTCAAATACAGAAGTGGCGCGGAAGAAACTTCGTAAAATCCGAATGAAACAAGAATTTTGAAAATAGTTTTCAGTTTTATAACTAGAACACATTTTTTATTTATTTAGTCATGCCTGAATAGGTCAATCGGTACAAACATAACGTGGGAAAAGCAACTCTCCACGTGTTGAGTCCATGTCTGACGTACGGTTTTAATCTGCCAGAAAGTTTAGTGACGTTGTGCGGTTCGTTGCAGAGTGGAATATCTATTTTGTATTTCATTTTAGTTTGTAAGCTCTAAGAATATACTTTGGTGTGACTAATATAAGAAATCTGTAAAATACAGATTGAATTAGGCTGCAGTATTTCTGAAGCAAATGCTATGACGCAGATGTGGAAAAAAGTGAAGGTGACACACGAGAACAGTATTTCCCCAGAAACAGAGGAGTGTAAACTTAGCTATTGCGCAGCATCTGCTGTCAGTTGCCATCCGAAGGAGAACACATCAGCAGCAACCATCATCGCCGGGAAGCCTTTTTCTACTGGACAAAGTTGAAATGGTGGATCATGAACTACATCTGGAGTAAGCTCGTCCGGTTGACCATGCGATCTAACGCACGTCTTTCCGGGCGGGAAGGAGCACCTGGTCCCCGGCACGAATTCGGCTGGCGGATTTGTGTCGAGATTCGGCGCACCGGCCAGTCTGTGGATGGTTTGCAGGCGGTTTTCCATCTGCCTCGGCGAATGCGGGCTGGTTCCCCTTATTCCGCCTCAGTTACACTATGTCGGCGATTGCTGCGCGAACAATTTCTCCACGTACGCGTACACCACTATTACTCTACTCTACCACGCAAACATAGGGGTTACACTCGTCTGGTATGAGACGCTCCCTGGGGGGTCTACCGGGGCCGAACTGCACAATAACCCTGGGTTCGGTGTGGGGCGGCGGAGGCGTGAAATGGCCTGCGGTAGTCGTCGTGGGGCTCAAAATGGTTAAAAGGGCTCTGAGCACTATGGGATTTAACAGCTGAGGTCATCAGTCCCCTAGAACTTAGAACTACTTAAAACTAACTAACCTAAGGACACCACACACATCCATGACAGAGGCAGGATTCGAACCTGTGGCCGTAGCGTTCGCGCGATTCCAGACTGAAGTGCCTAGAACCGCTCGGCCACACCGGCCGGCGTCGTGGGGTTGTGGACCACTGCGGCTGCGGCGAGGGTGGAGCCTCTCCGTCGTTTCTAGGTCCCCGGTTAACATACATACGTACATCTGGAATAACGAGATTTTTCCCCCGAAAATACCAATTATGAGAGATTGTGTCACACACTTTACGTGCAGTTTATGGAACCCTTCAAAGCGTAAACAATGTTTTCGAATTTTCAAAATTCGAAAAGAAAGAAAATTTTGCTACATGATGTTTTCTCGTAGTTTCTTTTTACCGAGATATTAAAGAAAATATGTTTTTAATGCTTTTAGTGCTTCAGCTGGATTGTAGAGAACTTCTAAAGAAGCATACGAGGATAAGAGCATTGTCTGAGTGTAAAATGGAGCATGTGAGTTATATGAAACTGTGGCGGGCAAAACTGACTTTTGCTACAGGATAGCAAATCTAAAACGTGAATGTTGTTGCTCACTGTAACATGTTCATTGAGGTCGTGAACAGCGACAGTGTCTCAGCTTAATCCGGTGTTGCCGGCCGCTGTGGCCGAGCGGTTCTAGGCGCTTCAGTCTGGAACAGCGGGACCGCTACGGTCGCAGGTTGGAATCCTGCCTCGGGCATGGATGTGTGTGATGTCCTTAGGTTAGTTAGGTTTAAGTAGTTCTAAGTTCTAGGGGACTGATGACCTCAGAAGTTAAGTCCCGTAGTGCTCAGAGCCATTTGAACCATTTAATCCGGTGTTATTACTGGCTGCGCCTACGGAAATTCAACAAGCTTACATGTGAACTCTGGCTCATTCTAAACGACTTACATCTCGATGAAAACGTTTAGTTGTGTCTGGCTCAGGATTAGGAAGTCAAGAGTTCCCTGCTAAGTCGTAACTGATCAACACGGACAGTCCACCAGTATTTTAACCTACCAATACTGCTGACATAACCAGCCACGCGAGGTGGAGTGGTCACAACTGTCAGTAATGAGTATTCACCTCTGCTACTTAGAACCATCTTTCAAACAGTCACTCTTAATATACATTGCCACTCTTGTTAGCCTTATTTCTCTTCTCCTGAGGATCTATGAAAGTTTAGGGTACAAACCTCACCTTATTACACACCTCGCCTTTCCTCTTTCGAGTGATCTTAACGCTCACAACATGCTATGAGGATTTGTTTGGTCAACCAGTCCCGTGTCGGATATCATTAAAAATCTTCAAATTACTTTTTGCTCAACTCTCGTTAATTTTCCGACGCAGATCGTGCGCTATTTATCTTTGTGGCATGCGCCCTTTACCCAGGGAATTACAAGATTCAACACAGTGTGGCCAAGAGGCACGAAGCCTCATGTTGTATCTACTGTCAAAGGCGGAAACGTGGTCTTCCACAGGAAGCGTTTGTGGCACTCCAGGCAGAACGCGATGGCCAGCGGCAGCGCTCCAGTTACAGACTGTGCGCCCAGTGTGGTGGCCCTGTCATCACTGGGTCAGTAAGTCGGGAATAGCGTCGGCTCAGAAATCTCTCAATAATTCCCAAAACAAAGAGCGAAACGCGATCACAATCCACCAGCTTTCTCTTAACGCAAATTCAGTCTCGCTTGCCACGTAACGTTTCTTCCTTAACGTATTCTGCCGCAGAGATCCGCTTAGAAATTTGCTGCAAGTTGCCAGAAATTTATTTTTTTCACAACAAGTTTAGTTTTCAGGTCAATGTTAACATAGTTGGCAGAAAAAGTTCTGCGGATTTGTCACGTAAAATGAGCAGCGTGTACTTATTAACGGCCATTCCGTGACCTCCATGGTGTATACACGGAACTCTCTGGAACGACAATGAAAGTACACTACTGGCCATTAAAATTGCTACACCACGAAGACGACGTGCTACAGACGCGAAATTTAATCGACAGAAAGAAGATGCTGTGATATGCAAATGACTAGCTTTCCAGAGCATTCAAAAAAGGTTGACACCGGTGGCGACAGCTACAACGTGCTGACATGAGGAAAGTTTCCAACCGATTTCTCATATACAAACAGCAGCTGACCGGCGTTGCCTGGTGAAACGTTGTTGTGATGCCTCGTGTAAGGAGGAGAAATGCGTACCATCACGTTTCCGACTTTGATAAAGGTCGGATTGTAGCCTATCGCGATTGCGGTTAATCGTATCGCGACATTGCTGCTCGCGTTGGTCGAGATCCAATGACTGTTAGCAGAATATGGAATCGGTGGGTTCAGGACGGTAATACGGAACGCCGTGCTGGATCCCAACGGCCTCGTATCACTAGCAGTCGAGATGACAGACATCTTATCCGCATGGCTGTAACGGATCGTGTAGCCACGTCTCAATCCCTGAGTCAACAGATGGGGACATTTGCAAGACAACAACCATCTGCACGAACAGTTCGACGACGTTTGCAGCAGCATGGACTATCAGCTCGGAGACCATGGCTGCGGTTACCATTGACGCTGCATCACAGACAGGAGCGCCTGCGATGGTGTGCTCAACGACGAACCTGGGTGCACGAATGGCAAAACGTTATTTTTCCGGATGAATCTAGGTTCTGTTTACAGCATCATGATGGTCGCATCCGTGTTTGGCGACATCGCGGTAAACGCACATTGGAAGCGTGTATTTGTCATCGTCTTACTGGCGTATCACCCGGAGTGATGGTATGGGGTGCCATTGGTTACACGTCTCGGTCACCTCTTGTTCGCAATGACGACACTTTGAACAGTGGACGTTACGTTTCAGATGTGTTACGACCCATCGCTCTACCCTTCATACGTTCCCTGCGAAACACTACATTTCAGCAGGATAATGCACGACCACATGTTGCAGCTCTTGTACGGGCCTTTGTGGATACAGAAAATGTTCGACTGCTGCCCTGGCCAGCACATTCTCCAGATCTCTCACCAACTGAAAAGGTTTGGTCAATGGTGGCCGAGCAACTGGCTTGTCACAATACGCCACTCACTACTCTTGATGAACTGTGGTATCGTGTTGAAGCTGCATGGGCAGCTGTACCTATACACGCCATCCAAGCTCTGTTTGACTCAATGCCCAGTCGTATCAAGGCCGTTATTACGGCCAGAGGTGGTTGTTCTGTGTACTGATATCTCAGGATCTATGCACCCAAATTGGGAGAAAATGTAATCACATTTCAGTTGTAGTATATTTGTCCAATGAATACCAGTTTATCATCTGCATTTCTTTTTGGTGTAGCAATTTTAATGGCTTGTAGTGTAGTTCCCAGAATGAGATTTTCACTCTGCAGCGGAATGTGCGCTGATATGAAAGTTCCTGGCAAATTGATACTGTGTGCCGCCGGCCGGAGTGGCCGAGTGGTTCTAGGCGTTACAGTCTGGAACTGTGGGATCGCTACGGTCGCAGGTTCGAATCCTGCCTCGGGCATGGATGTGTGTCATGTCCTTACCTTAGTTAGGTTTAAGTAGTTCTAAGTTATAGGGAACTGATGACCTCAGAAGTGAAGTCCCGTAGTGCTCAGAGCCATTTGAACCATTTTTTGAACTTAACATCTGTGGTCATTAGTCCCCTAGTCTTAGTACTACTTAAACCTAACTAACCTAAGGACATCACACACATCCTTGCCCGAGACGAGAATCGAACCTGCGACCGTAGCAGCCGCGTGGTTCGGGACTGAAGCGCCTAGAGCCGCTCGGCCACAGCGGCCGGCTCTGTCACCCTTCTGATGCACGTAGTGAGTCCTTAGCAGTTAACATTTTTCCTGCCATAATTGTTAACACAACACGTTTTAAAATGAGGCTTACTAAAGACTGACTTGCGACCTCGCACTCAATGGTTCCCTGTGAGTGACGAGTCTCTGTATCTCATCCGTCAGCGTCTCGTCTACAAAGGGCTTGGCTAGCAGTGTATTCCTTGATTGTCCAGTTGATCTCTCCGTTCGGCAGAAGACTTAGATTTGGCAGTGCTGCGTCACTACAACCGACGAACAAGAGGGTGTCGTTTGTGGTTGGCACAGTGAATCTTGGAGCGGACTGGCCGTGGTAGTCGCAACGTACACCTGATATTATCCGTTTATACAGTGCGATCGGGCGGATCAGACGGAGCTGGCAGGCACTACCTCCACTAGTCGCGGGTTCTGCATCCTTCCATAAATATGACACACTTCAGCGCATGACATAGTGGGCATTATGTTTGCATGAAAACAGTTTTGGCTTGCAGGGGGACAAGTGGCTCACTTATTTGCTTGGAGTTGCGGTGCATGACTTTGCTTTCAATTTCGTATATTAAATACACGCCAGCATGCTTAGGAAAGCTGCCTACATTTTAAAAACTGCATTAAATCCGTTTCGTATTACATTAAGTGGCTTGTTCAGTGTAATGTTTTAAGTCGTTGATTTGCTGGCTCACGTAATCTAGTAGCGTTAACTTTCCTGTAACCAACCTTCAGAGCTATGACACGTAATTTGTATCTTCATACCGCGCGACTGCTACGGTCGCAGGTTCGAATCCTGCCTCGGGCATGGATGTGTGGATGTCCTTAGGTTAGTTAGGTTTAAGTAGTTCTAAGTTCTAGGGGACTGATGACCTCCGATGTTAAGTCCCATAGCGCTCAGAGCCATTTTTGTATCTTCATGATCATCTTTTGGAGTAAGCCTTACTCAATGAGGCTAGCTGGGCTGGAAATTACACTTTAAATTGGTTAAGCTCGACCAATTATTGTTAGCTGATGATAAGAGTTAACAGCTTTTTAATTAGTTTAGTATTTTAAGATCTGCACAAAGAAAATATCGTTATCACTTTCCAGTTAAAAGAAATTTAACTTTCTTTAGAAAGCGCCAGCACTCTTGCAGGCAGTTCTTTTAGTAAACATTATAGGGTCACTTACTGACTACTAAATCTTATTAACTGTACTTTCTTTTATTATGGTAAGATGGCCTGAATTTTTTGATTAGCGGCTTTATTGGCTGCTTCATCTGTTAGTGCTAAGTTCTGAAATGATTTTATATGTGTGTTTTAAATTTCTCCTGAGCCTTTTATCTGGCGTTGTATACGTGAAAGCAGCTGGCTCGAAAGATGTAGACGCCATTTAATTGTGAAAGCAACACCATTGTCCATTAAATTTGTTGTAATTATACGGCATATTTGTTGTAACTTACAGGTTTATTTATAATTTATTGTTAAATAAATGTGCGTACTTTATTTTTGTTTCCTCTGAGTTTGTGTCAACGATCTCTCCACGCCCTCACTGAGTATAGTTAGCAATTTTGTTCAATGATGTTAAAGCATCAGCTCATGGCTGAAGCCGTGAGTTGAATAGTAAGAGTCTGAGGAGGCAGCGCGTCACAAACCGCCCACCGCCACTCGCGTCACAAACGTTTACGTAGTGCAGATGTCGACATACATACACAGCAGAAAACTATCATTACAGCTCTAAGATAAAAAAGAAGTAGTGCTAAAGTTGCATCTGTAAATTTTTGCTCAATTTTATCATCACCGGCAGTCAGAGAAATAACATTATTACTGTATTTGTAAATCAAGGGGCGTAACGACTTCTACAATGACTTGGAATAGATAAAAGAGCTATTGATGCTCTAATAAAGACAGCTGTGGACATTTGTGAGGAGCTAAAAGTAAACTTCTATGCGTGGTTGCATGTTCGTACACGGCCTTTTTTGTATGTCTTGACCCGTTTACAGAAAATTCGATATGTTTATGATAATGGAACAATGTTTGAGAACTTATGGAGGATCACAAAGACAGAAAAATAAGTGTGGAACCTCGATTTGGAAACTCTTCAATTAATTATGTACTGAAAAAATGTCCAATGGTCTGCAGAAGGTATTTAACGCCTCGTGCAAATGGTATCAACCTACTTCAGCTGCATCTGACAACTCCTACGAACAGTAATATGGTATGGCTAGTTGACTACGCTTTCGGCAAGACCATGTCAAGTTACACGAGTGGCTCAAAATATCTCGGGGCTATTAGAAACGATCTGCAGTCCTTATCCATAGCAACTGCAGAACTCTGTGACCGTTAATAACGGATAGAAAAAAATGCACCATTCGTCTGACGAAATTTTCGTATCTTTTATTTATCTCATCACTATAACTTACGAAAACCCTAAACCACATAACTGGCAGTTAATAAGCATTTCTTTACAATTTTCATGCTTACCCTTTAGTGTATGTACAGTCATGCTCAAAAGTATCCGAACGACCTGAATTGCATTTCGCCTGATTCGCATGCAACCCATATAACGCAGCTGTCTAGTAGGTCCTCTAATCGCTCCTCGGTAGAGTCGTTTGACTATTGAAAATGGTTCCAACAAGTCACCACTAGAAAATACTGCTCCGTATCGCATTATCTCAAGATGTAAAGATACACCACGATACTACAAATATCAGGGAACACTTGTCACAGATAAGACTGTCCTTAAGGCTTGTAAGCTCACATTTATTGCAATAAATGACATACCTGAAATCTTACCGCACTCATTACGTCAGATAGGTAATGCTCGTAGTACGTTCGTCGTATTCATGATTTCCTCTTCAAAGTAACATACCGTACTTATTTCTTAAGACACAATGACATTAAAAATTTAATTATTCACGAGCAGCTAGTTCAGAATATGTAATAACTTCAACTGACACGACGAACCGTCTCGTTCTGCATATGGATTCAAACCCAGGTCATGCAGACTAAGCAAAGATTTCGTGACTGACGGAACTAACAGTCATTCCTGACTATGCATACAGACAGTGATACACCTCGATTTCAGACCGTATCAGTTGGAAAATATCAACTTTAAATTACATAACGTTAACATTTTTAACAGGCATTAATTCCTACCCAGCATCTATTGTCCCTGTTAACGAACTACGAGAGATGTTAAATATTGCTTCTTCACAAGTAAGCTACATGAAATGCCTTGAGGTAAAGCTTTGTGTTGGACAGGGATTCGAACCCAGAACCTAATCAGATTCTTATCGAAGCACAAGCAACTGTGCATATCGGATTTCCACGGCAGTAGGTAGATGTTTTAACTGAAATGACGAGACGAAACATTAATTTTTTCCTTCCCAGGACTCCAACCCGACACTTACCGCTAGAGAAAACTAACGTTAAATATCGGTTTGTTACACCAGCAGCGGAATGTGAGCATGTTTGAACTAGAAATAATATGACGATGAGTTCAGTGCTGACTGGAAACCGAACCACACACATATCGTTGTTGACTACACACAAAGAGACGTCAGCTACCGAATTTTTCTCCACCAGCATCCTTGAACTTAGAGTTATCTCCCAAATATTTCTGTGTCTCACTGAGAGTCAAAAACGTCAGATATCGTTACTGTTGACAACGAACGAAAATACATTAAAAATCAAAATTATTATCCACCAGCAGCTAGGTGTTCTCATGCTAGAGATTGATAATACATAATGAAAACCTTAGTGCTGGGCCAGGATTCGAACCCATTCAGGCGCAATATGTGGAGATGTTGAAGAATCTATAGTTTTGAACAAACAACAAATTGTAGTCGAGCTGTTTGTCACGAAGAGATCAAATTCCGCGTTATGGGAGATCTGAGTTGCATTCCCAGTTCAGAACCAATTTTATCGACATACAGAAGCTCAAATAGAAGATGGAATAAGCGTCCTGTGACCCTACAGAGCGTGTGTTTCGTCACTAGAAATAAACAACCGGACCATAACTATATGAACCTATTATCAATCCAACAGACCACCGAATCCTCTGCTCAGACTGCCACACTAGGTCGGAATTCTGACACACAGGCTCCCTGTAGTTGTTTGCAGCATGTTCAGTACATTAATTTACTTGGTTGACCGAATCGCCATGAACTAGCTGCCGCAGTTACCCAGTGCAGACATTCGACTCTATTTTGTAATCACCGAAATGAAATCGGGTAACAGCCACCTACACAGAACTACCAACAGAGTAGGATGCAGAAATTTAAATAGGTAGTGTTCCTTTCCACTTGAGCTACTCTATTGCGCTATCTGTTTGTTGAAAACATCGTCAGTGCAAAAGAAAAATTGTAATTGTCTGTCTCTCAGAAGTCTAGATCCAGCCATATGCATTATCTCACAGCACTGTGGAAAGCGGAAGTTTTAGAGGAATTGTTATTGATATCTGGAGGTGCAAGAGCTATGTGCAGCTAGTAGCGTAATGGTAAGCATCGCGAACAGTAGGTAAGATGTCGTGAGTTCGAATACAATCATTACTATATTTTTTAAAACGCAATTCTGCTGTCTGCTGAAGTTATCGATCTAATGGAAGTTTGACCATAATTCCCTTCACTTCTCAACCGAAATTAGTAGCATGTGGAGAAAGGGCAAACTTCGGCAACATTTTGTTCTTTTCAGGTTTAATAGACGACCAGGCAACAGATGCATCTCGAAACTTTTTTACTATGTATGAGGAGAGCGCATCGTGCCAAAATACGCCAGAAAAGTATTTTCTACATTAGCTGTTGTGTAATAGTGGCATTTTATTCTTCGTCAAACCTTGTTTGACAGCTTTAACTAAGAATAAGTTTTCTGCATGTATGTAATGAATAAACTGCACGTGCTTGCCAGACTGTTATAAAGAACATCAGAGAATTCGCATGTATCATTGATGATTAATTTCTCTCTCATGTTTACTATTGTTTTAACAATACTAAAAGAAACCTTATAAAATGTGTTCACTGCCTTATAAGAAATGAAATAAAACTACCCACGATAACCTTATGACGAAAGTCTGTTTTAATAAAACTGAGTAACTGTACACAAGCGTGCCTCTATCGGCACGAATTAGTAAAACACAACTCACTTAGATTTCGATTGGGGCTGTATTTAATTAGTAGGCTGTGTCATATTCAAGAGGTATGCAAATGTGGCGTTTCATAAATAAAGTTATGTATTGCTAGAAACCCAAATTCTGCTTGTCAGCAGCGGAAAGAGGCGTTACCTGTAGTGCAGCATTCTAAGTTTTTCACCATTGCACTATGAGCCGAAAGTATTTTCTTGCGATTTCCTTATCGATGTTTGATCTGACTGCTTGTAGCTCTTTCACCGAAGGGGTAAAAACGTAATTGCCAGCGAGACTGGAACTGCGAACCATAACAACGCTTTTTCACAGGTCAGCCAGTAACCACAGAGCCAACGAAGAGGTATGTGTTTTGGTGTCCTCTTAAGTTGCAAATAATGCCTAGATCTCGTAAACAGCTATGTAAAGGACGAGATTAGTTCGATTTCCACGTGTAACGGCTTTCCTGGGCTGAAAATCGTAAATTTACAACCTTTTGTTACACCTCAACTGATAATAAACCAGATTATTCAATGGAATTGACAGGAAACATCAAGTGAACTTTGTGGCTTAATTCCGTGCACATCGGAAAGTAACTCGTCGCCACAGAGTTGCCAAACATACCTTACCATGTTGCCAAATCTCAGTTACAGTACCAGCAGGAAGAAGACGAACCGATGTGAGCCTACAGTGGACTGGGAAGTGACCATAGCTGGTGTCTCAAAGACGCAGCTACTCCTGCCTGGAATACATAATGCGTCTAATTCGCATTTCTGTAACCATGTCTAGGGACTGGAGTGTAGTTACTAATAATACTCAGAATTGACTGCAAACTAAGCATCATAAATCAGTAACTCTCATAGTTGTTTTTATATTTCTTTCGTAAGTGTACCCAAAACTAAGAAACTCGCTCACGGACGTTTTCGTGCCTCACCAATAGTCTTGCATAACAAACAAACAAAAATAAAAAAAGAATGTGTGTGTGTGTGTGTGTGTGTGTGTGTGTGTGTGTGTGTGTGTGTGTGTGTGTGTGTGTGTGTGTGAGTGAGAGAGAGAAATAGAGTGAAAAATTTTTGTAAAAAAACTGAATCGTGGTATGTAAAGAAATCTTTCATTAAAATGATACGCTCAAGTCATTACAAAATGTCGTATTCATTATCTATGGAACAAGTATTACTCAATTTAATCTAAATATTTCATGCTGCTGACCAACCATGAAGAGTCATGAATTACCGAAATTTTCGCCAATGTCAGAAACCAAATCTAAACTTCAAAATAAAGACGACAGGTTCTGTAATAAACTGAGATTCCTATCAAGACCCTTTCATCCCTGTTAACTAACCACGAAAGATGTCTGATATAGCTTCATTCAAAAGTAACAAAGTGTGCATTCATTTAAAGATGAAGCGCATGATGTGAAGTTCTGTGATGGAGATACGAACGCAACACGTAATCGGAATATTAATTATGTAAAATCGAATATTACTTACCGGTTTTTCTTACCAGCAGCTAGGTGTTTGAATGCAACGTAAGGATACAAATATTTGTGCCTGAGCGACAATCAAACCGCACTCCTACCGTCCTTCTGAATCATCCACGAATATAGCTTGAGTATCTATTGCTTACTCACCAACAGTAAGACGTGTGCACGTTCCAGCAGAAGTAACGACACCTATTGCTATTGTTGGCAACACATGAACAGACATTAAAAAGGCACGTTAATTATCACTAGCAGACTGGTGTGCACCTAATAGGTCTTGAAATGAAATTATGAATATTTTCGTACTGGATGAGGATTCGGACCCACATACTTACATTTGGAGGATACCTAGAGAAGATTGCAGTCTTGGGAAAAGGAAAGAAATGATTGTACTGTTCCAAGGGATTGAGATCCTTCAAAGGGGAGATACGAATTCGAATCACAGTTCAGCACCATATTTTTCAAAGACTCTAGTTCAATCAAGTACAGATAAAATAAGGGCCCCGTTCCTTTAAATGGCTACCGGTTCATCAAATAAAATAAAATTTTCTAATGTAAGTAAGTTCACTGGCGACAGTATTTCTATTTACCATGACTTTCGCCTATGTCATTTCCGTACGTAAACCGGCTCTGCCCAGTTTGTAATGAAGGAACTTTATGATTAACGCGGATTCTGGATTATAAAGTCTGTCTCTAGAGGTTCTCAGAGGTAAAGTAAATATGTACCGGCCGCGGTGGCCGAGCGGTTCTAGGCGCTTCAGTCCGGAACCGAGCGACTGCTACGGTCGCAGGTTCGAATCCTGCCTCGGGCATGGATGTGTGTGATGTCCCTAGGTTAGTTAGGCTTAAGTAGTTCTAAGTTCTAGGGTACTGATGACCTCAGATGTTAAGTTCGATCGTGCTCAGAGCCATTTGAATCATTTGAAAGTAAGTACGTTTGTGCCTCTAAAAAGTAAATATCTGAACCCACGCACCGCACCTGTGATAGTTCATTCCACCAGGCCATTGTGGCTACATTTACCAGCCCCAGGAATGTGCTGAAACGGATGATGTGCTTAGCTTAGAATATTAGTGACGGTGGAAAAAAATGCGAGTCTATTAAATGATTAAGTAGAAGCAAGCTTCTGACGCGGAGATTATGCTATTCTCATGACATCAGGATAGAAAGACTCTTCTAGGCATTATAGCCTCAAGGTGAATCCATTTTGAAATTTTCACTAGTTCAACAAATTTCTTACTTCGAGAAAATGCACTGTGAAGTGTGAAGTTACCGGATAGTTCGATTAGTACCGTCATTATTATTGTCGTTTTCGTCATACCGCTGTTGGAACACATGTGCTTGAAGATCATTTAATGCCTTTTGGTCATTACAGAAGTAGTTGCCCAAGAACAGGTTCTTTCCGTCTACGAAAACCTTTTCATGTTAATATCAAACATCAGAAATTACTCGTAGATTACATTGAAACTAAAGTAATTGTTGAAGACGTTATTCGATAACAAAAACGCGCTGCTTTTCTTCATTTACTTGTGCCTGGAAATGGCTGTCGAATACTGCCAAACCAAAAGCCAAGGAATCTTACTGCATTCCGATACACGTCGCTGTCAGTTCTTCCATACAATTTGGTCGACGTGACCTGTTTGAAGTTGTGTATGACAGAGAATGTTTTAGAAAATCAATTGTTTTCCTTTGCAATAAACAGCAAGATTTTCATTCTGAGCTATCCAAGTCCAAATTTTCGCAACATTAGTTCAAATTTAATATTCGCTTCTATAATGTAGGAAAGTATTTCACAGTTGCATGACTCGCTTCCGACTCATCGACCTTACACTTGGTCGCTGACCATAAATTCTAGCTCAGAGTGACACCAGTTTAAGTAACCTAATGTACAAAAATTTTTCACTCTCTCTCTCTCTCGTTCGTTCATTTTTACTTCTCTCTCTCTCTCTCTCTCTCTCTCTCTCTCTCTCTCTCACACACACACACACACACACACACACACACACACACACACACACACACACACACATTCTTTTTTTATTTTTGTTTGTTTGTTATGCAAGACTATTGGTGAGGCACGAAAACGTCCGTGAGCGAGTTTCTTAGTTTTGAGTACACTTACGAAAGAAATATAAAAACAACTATGATAGTTACTGATTTATGATGCTTAGTTTGCAGTCAGTTCTGAGTATTATTAGTAACTACACTCCAGTCCCTAGACATGGTTACAGAAATGCGAATTAGACGCATTATGTATTCCAGGCAGGAGCAGCAGCGTCTTTGAGACACCAACTATGGTCAATTCACAGTCCGCTGTAGGCTCACATCGGTTCGTCTTCTTCCTGCTGGTAGTGTAACTGAGATTTGGCAACATGGTAAGGTATGTTTGGCAACTCTGTGACGACGAGTTACTTTCCGATATGCACGGAATTAAGCCACAAAGTTCACTTGATGTTTCCTGTCAATTCCGTTGAATAATCTGGTTTATTATCAGTTGAGGTGTAACAAAAGGTTGTAAATTTACGATTTTCAGCCCAGGAAAGCCGTTACACGTGGAAATCGAACTAATCTCGTCCTTTACATAGCTGTTTACGAGATCTAGGCATTATTTGCAACTTAAGAGGACACCAAAACACATACCTCTTCGTTGGCTCTGTGGTTACTGGCTGACCTGTGAAAAAGCGTTGTTATGGTTCGCAGTTCCAGTCTCGCTGGCAATTACGTTTTTACCCCTTCGGTGAAAGAGCTACAAGCAGTCAGATCAAACATCGATAAGGAAATCGCAAGAAAATACTTTCGGCTCATAGTGCAATGGTGAAAAACTTAGAATGCTGCACTACAGGTAACGCCTCTTTCCGCTGTTGACAAGCAGAATTTGGGTTTCTAGCAATACATAACTTTATTTATGAAACGCCACATTTGCATACCTCTTGAATATGACACAGCCTACTAATTAAATACAGCCCCAATCGAAATCTAAGTGAGTTGTGTTTTACTAATTCGTGCCGATAGAGGCACGCTTGTGTACAGTTACTCAGTTTTATTAAAACAGACTTTCGTCATAAGGTTATCGTGGGTAGTTTTATTTCATTTCTTATAAGGCAGTGAACACATTTTATAAGGTTTCTTTTAGTATTGTTAAAACAATAGTAAACATGAGAGAGAAATTAATCATCAATGATACATGCGAATTCTCTGATGTTCTTTATAGCAGTCTGGCAAGCACGTGCAGTTTATTCATTACATGCATGCAGAAAACTTATTCTTAGTTAAAGCTGTCAAACAAGGTTTGACTAAGAATAAAATGCCACTATTACACAACAGCTAATGTAGAAAATACTTTTCTGGCGTATTTTGGCACGATGCGCTCTCCTCATACATAGTAAAAAAGTTTCGAGATGCATCTGTTGCCTGGTCGTCTATTAAACCTGAAAAGAACAAAATGTTGCCGAAGTTTGCCCTTTCTCCACATGCTACTAATTTCGGTTGAGAAGTGAAGGGAATTATGGTCAAACTTCCATTAGATCGATAACTTCAGCAGACAGCAGAATTGCGTTTTAAAAAATATAGTAATGATTGTATTCGAACTCACGACATCTTACCTACTGTTCGCGATGCTTACCATTACGCTACTAGCTGCACATAGCTCTTGCACCTCCAGATATCAATAACAATTCCTCTAAAACTTCCGCTTTCCACAGTGCTGTGAGATAATGCATATGGCTGGATCTAGACTTCTGAGAGACAGACAATTACAATTTTTCTTTTGCACTGACGATGTTTTCAACAAACAGATAGCGCAATAGAGTAGCTCAAGTGGAAAGGAACACTACCTATTTAAATTTCTGCATCCTACACTGTTGGTAGTTCTGTGTAGGTGGCTGTTACCCGATTTCATTTCGGTGATTACAAAATAGAGTCGAATGTCTGCACTGGGTAACTGCGGCAGCTAGTTCATGGCGATTCGGTCAACCAAGTAAATTAATGTACTGAACATGCTGCAAACAACAACAGGGAGCCTGTGTGTCAGAATTCCGACCTAGTGTGGCAGTCTGAGCAGAGGATTCGGTGGTCTGTTGGATTGATAATAGGTTCATATAGTTATGGTCCGGTTGTTTATTTCTAGTGACGAAACAAACGCTCTGTAGCGTCACAGGACGCTTATTCCATCTTCTATTTGAGCTTCTGTATGTCGATAAAATTGGTTCTGAACTGGGAATGCAACTCAGATCCCCCATAACGCGGAATTTGATCTCTTCGTGACAAACAGCTCGACTACAATTTGTTGTTTGTTCAAAACTATAGATTCTTCAACATCTCCACATATTGCGCTTGAATGGGTTCGAATCCTGGCCCAGCACTAAGGTTTTCATTATGTATTATCAATCTCTAGCATGAGAACACCTAGCTGCTGGTGGATAATAATTTTGATTTTTAATGTATTTTCGTTCGTTGTCAACAGTAACGATATCTGACGTTTTTGAGTCTCAGTGAGACACAGAAATATTTGGGAGATAACTCTAAGTTCAAGGATGCTGGTGGAGAAAAATTCGGTAGCTGACGTCTCTTTGTGTGTAGTCAACAATTCTAGTTCAAACATGCTCACATTCCGCTGCTGGTGTAACAAACCGATATTTAACGTTAGTTTTCTCTAGCGGTAAGTGTCGGGTTGGAGTCCTGGGAAGGAAAAAATTAATGTTTCGTCTCGTCATTTCAGTTAAAACATCTAGCTACTGCCGAGCAAATCCGATATGCACAGTTGCTTGTGCTTCGATAAGAATCTGATTAGGTTCTGGGTTCGAATCCCTGTCCAACACAAAGCTTTACCTCAAGGCATTTCATGTAGCTTACTTGTGAAGAAGCAATATTTAACATCTCTCGTAGTTCGTTAACAGGGACAATAGATGCTGGGTAGGAATTAATGCCTGTTAAAAATGTTAACGTTATGTAATTTAAAGTTGATATTTTCCAACTGATACGGTCTGAAATCGAGGTGTATCACTGTCTGTATGCATAGTCAGGAATGACTGTTAGTTCCGTCAGTCACGAAATCTTTGCTTAGTCTGCATGACCTGGGTTTGAATCCATATGCAGAACGAGACGGTTCGTCGTGTCAGTTGAAGTTATTACATATTCTGAACTAGCTGCTCGTGAATAATTAAATTTTTAATGTCATTGTGTGTTAAGAAATAAGTCTGGTATGTTACTTTGAAGAGGAAATCATGAATACGACGAACGTACTACGAGCATTACCTATCTGACGTAATGAGTGCGGTAAGATTTCAGGTATGTCATTTATTGCAATAAATGTGAGCTTACAAGCCTTAAGGACAGTCTTATCTGTGACAAGTGTTCCCTGATATTTGTAGTATCGTGGTGTATCTTTACATCTTGAGATAATGCGATACGGAGCAGTATTTTCTAGTGGTGACTTGTTGGAACCATTTTCAATAGTCAAACGACTCTACCGAGGAGCGATTAGAGGACCTGCTAGACAGCTGCGTTATATGGGTTGCATGTGAATCAGGCGAAATGCAATTCAGGTCGTTGGGATACTTTTGAGCACGACTGTACATACCGAGCCCTGAACTGCCGACAGTGAGGCTGAAATGGCTGGGTAAACTGCGTCCAGTAGCACAAAGTATTGGTTGACTGTAGGAGTGTTAATATTTTTAAAAATCTCACGTATCCGATATATCGATATTCAAAATGGTAACATAATCGGCTCTCGATTGTCGATGAAGAGTATCGACATGAAGAATATGACAATTGCCAATAAAAATATCGCTGCACATTGTAAATATACTACCGGTTTTAGAGTTGTATACTGAAGTATTGACTTATTGTCAAACATTCTGTACACCAATAAGCGAGAAGCCTGCTTATCCCCCTTAGAGCTAGAATTGAAAGGAAAACGATGCACATTCGTGTTTGGCGATAAACACTTTATTAACAATGGTAATTGCTTCTTTGTGTCACTATAAGAGGTGTCCGATGGTTCCGTCGCTATGTTTAATCACATACTGGATTTGTTCGGGACAGTTTATGTAAGCTTCCCTGCTTTCTTATTTCTGCAAACGACAGGGAAGTAGCTGCTGTAGTGCCAAAATTGCGTACTGAAGTTAAACGTCGCAGTTTCTGTTCGTAGAGCCGACCCCTTACACGTCTCCACCCACCGAAATCACTAATTTTGTCTTTCGGATTTTTGTTCGTCATTTTTAGCAACTGTTTTGAAAAACGTCAATGTGAAGAAATAGCATGCTAGGTGCTGAAAAACTATTTTTTAAGTCAACTGATGTGCTATCTCCACATCGGAAATCTCGCTATTCTATTCACACTGATACCCCCTCCCACTCCCCACCCCCCAACCCCCATCACCCGAACAATCGGACTTCGTTTTTGCGTCACCTAATATTCTTCAACAGCCAAACAGAAAGACTGGATGTGATAAAAGCTCAAATCGCCGGTCTCAGTGGCCGAGCGGTTCAGTTCGCCGGCGGACGGCGTGGAGGTAGGACGTAGTGTGGTGTGCGCTGCGCCGTCTGTGCTTCCCCGTGGTAAGTCTTGCGTGCTGCGGCAAGGTTACTAAATGATAAGGTTGGGCAGTAAGCGCTCTGCTTTGCCATTGGCTGGCCTAGTGACGTCAGCGTGGAAGCAAGCGCTCACAAGTAGACGACACGGCATGCGCGTTTACGTCAAGTTTTTGGCGGAAGATTTTGTTTATACCAGAATTGAGATGTCTAACCAGAATTGAGAAAGCTGCTTTTCTGCTGCTAAAATATTACAGTTAAAACTGATGAGTTATATTCTTTCGCAGCTTATGCCTCACACATCGGTAAAATGTCAGATCACAACCACACTGACACACCCTTGAAATTCGAAACCTCGGCTCAGATAAATCAGAAACTATTCATTTAATCGCATTGAAATGAATTTACTTAAGAGCTCGAAGTTGCACACACTTGTTTGTAAGAACAGCATTCCTTCTTTCTAAAGCCGCTATAGTATTCATCAAAGTAACTTTATCTGTGTCTGAAAAAAAAACCTGTCATCTGTACATGTGCTCTTATTATGATGTTTCTTATTTGGTGACAGCTTTTCCAGAGATCTCTTATGTAGTTCTCGTTTCTTATACCGTTTGGTTCTGTCTTCTGTTGCGGGTCACACATTGACAGTCGCACTACTGCACGGCAAATTGCACGAAGGAACTGCATCTGGCTTGAGCATTCTTTATCGGGGCAAATTAAGCAATTCAGACTGTAAATCCCTTAAGTAATCTGTTTCTGCGAAATGACGAGAACATATTCGTGCATGCGCAACATTTACCCTGTCTTTCCTACAACATTTCGACAACCATAGTTTTTGTAATGTTTCATTACGCGGGAAACTGTGATACATTACGTCAGTTCCCTTTGTGCTCCGGTTGTAGGAAAAACAGCCCGTAACAGCACAGCCTGGCATTGTAAAAATTAATTTTCTCACTCACTTGTAGATTCTCCAAAAAGAATTTCACAGGACGAACCATGAACTATAGAACTGGCGAACGCAATGTTGATCCCCCTGTAAACTATCGCTAACTATTTCAGTTCCGAATCAAATATCAATTACAGCAAAAACCGTTAACACTCCCGAATTCCGAATGTTTCCGCTGTTGACTGAGAACCTCAAGAGAAAGAACTCAGTCAAAATACTCCTTCAAACACAAAACAACACAAGAAAAACAATCACACACAATTCGAACTGTGTACTGTTTGGCACAGCTGCTTCCACCGTGACGTCATGCGCACAACTGAGAAAACACGTTGCTTTCTGCGCATAGCTTTCTGCACCCCCCTGTGCTGCGGCTTAAAAGTCTGTTTATAGAACACTTCGAGAAGTAATGAGTAGCATGCAGTGATGGCTCAACCAAGTCGAAAAGATACGTTGAAACTTACCTTTGATCCTCGATATGCCAGACCCAAGTCGTTTGAAGTAGAAAATTGTTTAGAAGAAGATGTGAAGCTCTCCTTTAATGATGTAATTGGAATCCACCTGTCGATTGTAGCGTGTGTCGTGTTTGTTAAAATGCGTAGTTCCGAGTTGTGCGAGAAAATAGTTGAGTCTTCCGGAGGTGTCATGAAATTTAAGCACTCAGATGGTAACGTCGGTGTGCAAACATGCTGGTTTTGGCATTCACACAATTCGAATCTTCGAGTTGCCTTTTGAGATTACAACAGACCAAATTAACGCTGTAATTTCACCCTTCGGGGAAGTGCTCAGCAACTTTGCCGAGAAATGGTCAAGCATAAATTCCCAGTACTAAATGGCGTACGGCAGCTTCGAGTCGAGTTACAAAAGCACATCCCGTCGTACATCAATGTCTGCGGATATAGAGGGATTGTAATTTATGACGACCAACCGCGAACCTGTGCCGCCTGTAACAAGCCTGGGCACGTTCGCGCAGAATGTATACAGCGGCGCGTTGCACAGCTGCCGGCCGGCGAGGCCGCCAGGCCACCGGCGATGACAACACTGCCTGGAACTTACGCCGCCGTGGCACGCGAACGGCCGACTGTCTCCTCAGCCCCTGAATCGTGTGCAAATACAAATTCTCCAGACACTGACATTCCGATAGACGTCAGTGCCGTCATCGCTGAAGACCTACAATAGTCCCGCCAATCTACGGAAACAGTTCAAGTTACACCGAAACAGGCACCTGCAACTGTAAAGGCAGCAGATCAGCCGGAAGTACAGTTGAAGTTCCACCGAAACAGGCACCTGCAACTGTAAAGGCAGCAGATCCACCGGCAGTTGAAGACCGACACACCTTGCAGGAAAGCGACACTAACTTGGATACTGAAGAAAGTCCGTCGAGAGGCAATTCTCCAAAGAAAAATAAGAAACGCCGGCTGGCGCGCAAAGGTGCAGAGGAGACAGCTCCCACACTCCGACAAAAAGCGAAGGAAATAGGTAGTACCTTAAACCAACAGATCTATAGCAACACGAAAGCGACACCAGTTTCTGAGGAGCGTTCCCCTTCTGCGCTGGAAAAACGAGACGTCCAAGGAAAGCCAACAAAGAAAGCATCCAACCACCCCCAAGAAACGAGTCACTCTCATGAAGCTTCATTCGTCCCACTCACGACAACCTCAAACAGCTGGGCAGACAAAAGCGACCATAACAATGCCGACGAAGAAATGACAGAAGTTTCAGAAACTAAGACAGACTGTAAGCTTGCCCCACAGGTGGCTGATTTCTTCAACGATGACGTCTCCGCGAACGAACACTCTAAAGAACAAGGACACACCACTGAAACATTTGCTACCGGTGAATATTATTAAAATGCGTTTTAAAGCTGACGCTTGCGAGACAAAACAGAATAATGTTTTTAAAGTTAGATCAAGTAGAACAAATAATGTCTGACATACAAGCATACAAAATCGCGACAGTAAACCTTAATAAGATTCATAGTTCCTTTAAACTACAGAACTTAAAAGATTTTATATATGCTTCTGACAGTGACATTATACTTTTACAAGAAGTGACAGACATTGAGCTTGGTAACGTGCCTGGCTTCAACGCCATTACAAACCCAGGGCATGGAGCGGAAATGGGCACGGCTGTGCTCACAAAGGAGGGCATAGTAGTCCAAGATGTAGTAAAACTACCAAACAGTTGGTTGGTTGGTTGTTTTGGGGAAGGAGACCAGACAGCGTGGTCATCGGTCTCATCGGATTAGGGAAGGATGGGGAAGGAAGTCGGCCGTGCCCTTTCAGAGGAACCATCCCGGCATTTGCCTAGAGTGATTTAGGGAAATCACGGAAAACCTAAATCAGGATGGCCGGACGCGGGATTGAACCGTCGTCCTCCCGAATGCGAGTTCAGTGTCTAACCACTGCGCCACCTCGCTCACCAAACAGTAAAGGCATAGCGGCCACAATAAACAAAATACGACTCATTAACGTGTATGCCCCTTCAGGATCCAGTAGCAGGCACCGCAGAACGGAGTCCTTTAAAGAAGAAATTGTCCCACTATTTGGAACTCGATATGAACACCTTATCCTGGGAGGAGATTTTAACTGTGTTTTGCATGCCAAAGACCAAACTCCCAATGTCAACAAGTGTACTGAACTGGAACGTATAGTTAATGACTTAAGACTATTAGACTCATGGGAACATATGCACGGTGCAGCCCCTGGCTTCACCCACGCCACAAGTCACTCGGCGAGCCGTCTCGACAGGATATATGTAACGCACAATCAATCTGACAAAACAAGGGACCTTCCGAGGTAGAGGCACATGGAAGCTCAACGTGTCACATTTGGAAGACCATGTTTGTCAGGAGGCATTTTACAAGGTATGGAGAGAGTGTGAAAGCAAATTTAGCTCGTACAACTCTGGCACTGACTGGTGGCTGACACATGCCAAACCTAAAATACGGAGGTTTTTCATAAATTACTCAAAAGACAAAAACCTTTGGTACAAATCAATTATAAAATTGTACTTTCTTTGTCTAAGGGATTTGTACAAGTCCGATGCAACAGTTGTGAACAACTACGAAAGAATTAACAAAATTAAAGCAAAAATTTTAGCACTTCGGCGTAAACAACTGGAAGGCTACCAAATAAGGTCGCGTGCCCAGAATATAGCACAGCACGACGTAACTTCCATTTATCATGTCATTCGTGAAAGCAAAAGGGCGTCTCGCAAGATATTATCTGAAATAACAGCTGATGATGGAAGGAAGCTGACGAAGCAAAGAGATTAAAGAGGCAATCGTACAGCATTTTGAATCCTTAATGTCTAGTCAACTGGTTGACGAACAGCTTCAAGACGAGTTAATGATCAACCTCCAGGGCAAAGTATGCCACGTGGAAGCACAAACTCTCATATCGACTGAAGAAGACGTCGAAGAAGCTATATATGGAAGCACGAAAAATAAGGCTCCAGGGGCAGATGGAACTCCGGCAGAATTTTATCGCAGATTCAGTGGCCTTGCCTTTTACGGGCAAGTTTACTCTCATCTGCAACGAACTGCTAAACTTTGAAAATGACATCACGAAAGAATTTCGTGAGGGACTCGTAGTGTTAGTGCCAAAAACTACCAATACGAAATCTGTAAGCGCTCTGAGACCAATTACGCTTTTAAACAGCGATTACAAAATCTTTGGCCGCATCCTCGCTCGCAGGTTGAAAACCACAGTGACCAGCGTCACTGGCCCTTATCAAACAAGAGTGGGCAAAGACAGAAGAATTCTCCTGACCCTCTGTGACTATAGGGACCTAATCTCAACGGCCGACGTCTGCAAAATAAAATGTGCACTCATCTCACTCGACTTTGACAAAGCCTTCGACAGAGTTAACCATAGTTTTCTCCTTCGCACCATGGGCGCAATGGGCTTCCCACCTAGATTCATTGCGGTAGTAAGCAATACATTAAGAAACAACTCAGCCAGATTTGTCATCAATGGACACATCAGCCGCCCGATTGACGTCACCAGCTCCATTAGGCAAGGGTGTCCAATGTCAATGGCACTCTTCGCCATCGCCATCGAGCCCCTGCTTGCCTCCCTTATGAAACATCTACAAGGACTACAAATACATGGAGAAAAGATCGTGTGCAAGGCATACGCTGATGATGTTGGCTTCCTAGTCGTGAATGGCGCTGAAGTACAGAGCGCACTACGAATAGTAACAAAATATGAACAGGCTTCTAGTGCAAAACTTAATAGAACAAAGTCGGGGATTTTCAACATCGGCCGTGGAATTGGGACGCACACGCAGGATCTGTTACGCGAGCTTGTAACCATGAAATGTCTCGGCATAGATTTTAAAAGAAATATCAAGCACACTATTGCTGCGAATTACCGAAAATTACTTAACAGCATACACGCCTCTGTACAAGCACATAGTATTAGGAAACTCGATGAACTTCAAAAAGTAACAGTGGCAAATGTATACATCACTTCCAAAGTTAATTACGTAGCACAAGTTCTGCCACCATCTGCGACTTTGTTGAAAAGCATCGCATCTGCACTAGGACACTTCGTGAGCCGCGGACGTATTTTCAAAGTCAAATATGACATTCTGATGCTCACTACGAAATGTGGTGGGTTAAATCTCACCGGTGTCAGCAAAAAAAGCGCAAGCTTTATACCTTGCTACCACATACAAACAATGGAAAGAGCCGAGTGGTACCCTTGCTGCACATTTGTTAAACGAAGTAGCTCCCGCTGCCGTCAGTGCACCTATAAATGTCCAACACATACCCAACGGACTATACCACTTGAAACACTTTTTCGTAGAATACAGCTGCATACAGGCAAGGGTTCCTGAAAAAGACATCATGAAAGTAAAAGAACTTTACAATAACTTGATGAAAGACAAACCCAGAAACGACGTAGAACAAAAGTATCCTTTTTATAACTGGGAAACAACATGGGAAAATATTCACTGCCGGAACCTGCCAACGTATGTCAAATCGACCTGGTACTTTTCTGTAAACAGAAAAATTACGACGAACTCTAAACTTCACTCTATTCGATTGGCCGAGTCACCGCTGTGTACATTATGTAATATACCAGATACCGAAGAGCATAGATTGCTGTGTGACAGGGTGAAAGAAATATGGCTCTACTACATAAGACAAAAGATAGCGAGCGTCAGCAGAACTACGCCCAACGCCGTTACGACTGCTGAATTTTTAAACCCTGACGGTATACCTTACCCTAAAACAAAACGAAATGCAATTAACTGGTTGAAAGGCCAAACGATGCATTACATCCTAACAAAAGTTCAAGCAATAGGGAGGACTTCTGGGTATACCTTATAACTGAGCACCACAAGTTGATGTGTACTAAAAAATACAAAGAAAATTATGCAAATTTTTTAACTAAAACAATCCTGTAACCAATAGAAAGGCGTAATTTACATTACACATCCAAGTATTTCGTATATTAGACGAATGATTTTTGGTTAAAGTTTGTACTTCACGTAGCAGGACGAGGTTTTCCAACAGAACGTAACCAGAGAAGATCATCAGTATAGACCAGTTAATCCTATGTGTATCTATTACTTTGTTTTCGGGGAAGCACAGTGATGAAACTGGTATACACCCTTTATTTAGTTTGTGTCTTTCTTTCCTTTTCTTTTCACAAGAAGACACATTTCTGTTAATTATGTGTAAACTCAAGCAGAAGAAGCCTATTTTACTTCATTACCTTCTGAAAAAGGAAATTTTACTTATCAGCAATAATGAGTTTGCTTCTTTCCGTTTTTCCACGCACGGAGAACGATATTTACAGATGCAGTTACATTTCCATAACAATTGTGTGACTGCCTTCTCAATGGAATTTACATTTATTTTTATTCAAGCCATGTTGCCAACAAAGGCAACAGAAGGGGCATACTTCGTTTGTCGTTCAGAAGAAGCGCGTTTCCACATCATCAAGTTACATTCATTCTTTAAAGGCGGAGAAGCCGGGCCGAGATGACAACACTTGGCGAGCGTAAAGGCCGGGTTGAAGGGGAGGAAGGAGACCCCGAAAAAAAAAGCGGTTCTAGGCGCTTCAGCCTGGAACCGCGCGGCCCCTACGGTCACAGGTTCGAATCCTGCCTCGGGAATGGATGTGTGTGATGTCCTTAGGCTAGTTGGGTTTAAGTAGTTCTAAGTTCTAGGGTACTGATGACATCAGATGTTTAGTCCCATAGTGCTCAGAGCCATTTGAACCATTTTGAAACCTAAAAAATTAGCAAGACCGTCACACATTGAACGTAAAATTATGTTCCTCTAGAATTTCAATAGAACAATTTCTAAAATGTACAGAAAATTGCGAATAAATATAAGATAAACATATCGGCACTTCATATTGCCATTTTGATACTGATAGAGCGATGACGAAGCGTCGCCGATATAATCGATACCTTATCAACAACCCTAGTTAACTGCTGACAGTATTTAGTGAAATATTGCTGCTGTTCCTTTTGGAAACAATATCTGAACCACAAGCAGTTGGACGAACCTGCTTATGAGGTGCGCATGAATTGATAGCTGTCTCACAGCACATCATCAAAATGATTACTGTTCTTAATAGGACGTTGGACATTAGAATAATTATTTGTGCTGTTTCTACATTATACTAAGTTTTAGTTTGAAATGATTTATTAATGAGACGGTATACAATCAGATTTATTTGGATAACAATTTATTTTTCGGCAAATTCGCAGCACTTTCAATACGTAATTACTAGAATGGTGTGACAGTCAGACAGTAATTACTGTGACTGTGACGGCAAATAAGTTACTTTCGAGGCTGCTGTACCCCAGAAATGTCACTGTTCCTTGATGTTTCCAACGGATTATATTACGTAGATCTGGTTCTCACGTGAGATGTGAGTGTCGTTGCGAAATTAATACTAAATTTCGTTGGCGTAGGTAAACAACATCTTCAGGTGTGATGACCACTCTGCTGGACTGTGACTTAAGCCTCCAGTCCATGCCATTATAAGTAGAAAATACGTAGGCACAAAGACGAAGATTTCCTGAGCGACATAGGAAATGGCACCCACGTCATCTGTCGGACGGGGAGCTTGAGCACACTTGCAGAGGCTATAGTTGATACTGCGCGCAGCCGTCGGCCACTGCAGCGTCGCCCTATGTCTGCAGCAACACATCAAAACATATGTCCGCGCAGTGTGTGACCATCCTGCCCGTTCTCAATCGAAAAGCTGTGTCGTTTGCGGAGCGTCAATCCTTGTATGTTCCCAAATGCGGTCGCTGTCATTTCAACAGCGACAACGCTGGGTCCCATGCTGTGTTAAGTTTCTATCCTGTGTCTCTGTTCAGCAGATTTACCGAGTTGCAAATTTCCCGATGCTCGTCCACTGTAGATTCCTTGAATGACCTAAAGTGGGTATTCTCGTTGCTCGACGCATCTGTCATCCACAGTGCTACAAGTTCGACACGCGTATGGACTCCACAGCTACAAGAAATATTATCAACGCGATGCCTTCTCAAGCTACGACTCTAACCTAACTTAACCATCTTTCTCTAAGCCTCGAAGTGTTGGACTGATGACGTTTTAACTTTACGTTTCTTCAGTAATCTTAATATATTCGCAGGAACACCGCCGACGTAAGGCAAGAAGGCTGCTCCTTTTTGTTCTTCACTTTTATGCAGCTCCTCACTTTGTCCAACGCACGCCAGGTCTAAGGCACGGCGAATCTCCCGTTCACAATATGCATAGGTAGGTAGGCTGACTGCGTTCTGGCATAATAAAGGAGGCTGCCCACCCCACTCCCCCTATGACGCGACCGATGACGTCATCTATGACGTCATTCGGGTTTCCCCAACGCTCACCCCTCCACCTCTCTGAAGTAGTCAATTGCTCTATGTATGAATTCAAAAGGAATTCAAAAATTTAATGTGGCGGATTGTCATGCTGGTGGTAGTAGATGGAAAGGGGCAAAGGAACAAGTTTCATTTTAAATGTTGTCATGGAAATTGTGCTATTTTATCCTGTTGGTGCAGTATCTGAATTTACAATGATGTGCGCTGAATATCATTGTTAATTACTGTAATGTTACTAATTTCTGTTTATTCACAATTGCTGTTGAGTATCAAATAAGAAGCGATGAGCTGTACCCCTGCTTCGAGCGACAAAGATCATACCTACATCGGTGGCGGACAGCAGTAGCAGTTTGAGCTGCAATGATCTCACAACACTAGCAGCCGGCTGGCCACGACTAGAAAAATCGACGGCCGTCTGAAATGATGACTCAGCTGTTAAAAGTAATGGCGTCTCTGTATTTTTATTTGTGTAAGTGGTTCAAAAATGGTTTAATATGGGTCTTATGGTTCGTCATCATGGAGATGGCTTACTGGTCAGACAAGTTCACACTGCGTCAGTCACAATGTAACTGACAGTTACAATAAGCTGTAGTACGGATAGCCACACCAGAAAAGTAGAATTTGCAGTAGTAGTGTAGTCTGAATACCTTAAGTGTCAGAATTATTACTGGATCGATATAGTTGATTGATATAACTCTGCAAGCTTCCATCACTGAAATACTGTCTAGCGGTTTCCCTTGTGAAGCGTTGAATGGCTACTTAGGGGGACGTGGCAATATCATGGCAAAGAGTTGGCTGAACTAGTTTGTTGAATGACAGAAACATTTCATAGAGAGGGCTGTACTGAGGCCAAGAACATGTTATAGATACGTAATTTGGATTTAAGGCAAAATGCTCATCTGGATGGCTCCATATTTTCTAGCTAGTGGTCCTTTCAACAAACTCAAAGATAATTGAGTATTGCTGTAATGTTCTATGTGGGGTTATCGCACTATGAGAGATTCGCATGTTAGCCTTGCTACATGAGGATTTATGCACAATAAGAGGATACTGTGGTGCGCCATTGATTTAGAGAACAGATCCGTGTTTGCATTGAGCGATAGTGACTCACGCACTAGGGGATTTCGACCCCCCCCCCCATGACCTGTAGACCTTGGCGTTGGTGGGGAGGCTTGCGTGCCTCAGCGATACAGATAGCCGTAACGTAGATGCAACCACAATGAAGGGGTATCTGTTGAGAGGCCAGACAAACGTGTGGTTCCTGAAGAGGGCAGTCTTTTCAGTGGTTGCAGGGACAACAGGCTGGATGATTGACTGATCTGGCCTTGTAACACTAACCAAAAAGGCCTTACTGTGCTGGTACCACGAACGGCTGAAAGCAAAGGGTAACTACAGCTGTAATTTTTCCCGCGGGCATGCAGCTTTACTGTATGGTTAAATGATGATGGCGTCCTCTTGGGTAAAATATTCCGGAGGTAAAACAGTCCCCCATTCGGATCTCCGGCGGGGACTACTCAAGAGGACGTCATTATCAGGAGAAAGAAAACTGGCGTTCTACGGATCGAAGCGTGGAATGTCAGATCCCTTAATCGGTCAGGTAGGTTAGAAAATTTAAAAAGGGAAATGGATAGGTTAAAGTTAGATATAGTCGGAATTAGTGAAGTTCGGTGGCAGGAGGAACAAGACTTTGTCAGGTGAATAAAGGGTTATAAATACAATATCAAATAGGGATAATGCAGGAGTAGGTTTAATAATGAATAAAAAAAATAGGAGTGAGGGTAAGCTACTACAAACAGCATAGTGAACGCCTTATTGTGGCGAAGATAGACACGAAGCCCACGCCTACTACAGTAGTAAAAGTTTATATGCCAACGAGCTCTGCAGATGAAGAAATTAAAGAAATGTATGATGAGGTAAAAGAAATTATTCAGGTAGCGAAGCGGGACGATAATTTGTCATGGGTAACTGGAATTCGATAGTAGGAAAAGGAAGAGAAGGAAACGTTGTAGGTGAATATGGATTGGGAGTAAGAAATGAAAGTGGAAGTCGCCTGGTAGAATTTTGCATAGAGAACAACTTAATGATGGCTAACACTTAGTTCAAGAACCATAAAAGAAGGTTGTATACATGGAAGACGCCTGGAGATACTAACAGGTTTCAGATAGATTATATAATGGTATGACAGAGATTTAGGAACCGGGTTTTAAATTGTAAGACATTTCCAGGGGCAGATGTGGACTCTGACCACAATATATTGGTTATGAACCATAGATTAAAGCTGAAGAAACTGCAAAAAAGTGAGAATTTAAAGAGATGGGACCTGGATAAACAGACTAAACCAGAGGTTGCACAAAGTTTCAGAGAGAGTATAAGGGAACAATCGACAAGAATGGGGGAAAGAAATACAGTGGAAGAAGAATGGGTAGCTTTGAGTGATGAGTTAGTGAAGGCAGCCGAGGATCAAGTAGGTAAAAACACGAGGGCTAGTAGAAATCCTTGGGTAACAGAAGAAATATTAAATTTAATTGAGGAAAGGAGAAAATATAAAAATGCAGTAAATGAAGCAGGCAAAAAGGAATACAAACGTCTCAAAAATGAGATCGACAGGAAGTGCAAAATGGCTAAGCAGGCATGGCTAGAGGACAAATGTAAGGATGTAGAGGCTTATCTCACTAGGGGTAAGATAGATACTATCTACAGGAAAATTAAAGAGACCTTTGGAGAAAAAAGAACCACTTTTAGGAATATCAACCCAGTTCTAAGCAAAGAAGGGAAAACAGAAAGGTGAAAGGAGGGCGAAGTACTTGAGGGCAATATTATAGAAATGGAAGGGGATGTAGATGAAGAATGAAAAGGGAGATATGATACTGCGTGAAGAGTTTGACAGAGCACTGAAAGATCTAAGTCGAAACAAGGCCCCGGGAGTAGACAACATTCCATTAGAACTACTGATAGCCTTGGGAGAGCCTCTCCTGACAAAACTCTACCATCTGGGGAGCAAGATGTATGGGACAGGCGAAATACCCTCAGACTTCAAGAAGAGTATACTAATTCTAATCCCAAAGAAAGCAGGTGTTGACAGATGTGAAAATTACCGAACTATCAGTTTAATAAGTCACAGCTGCAAAATACTAACGCCAGTTCTTTACAGACGAATGGAAGAACTTTATAGAAGCCGACCTCGGGGAAGATCAGTTTGGATTCCGTAGAAATATTGGAACACGTGAGGTAATACTGTCCCTACGACTTATCATAGAAGCTAGATTAAGAAAAGGCAAACCTATGTTTCTAGCATTTGTAGACTTAGAGAAAGCTTTTGACAATGTTGACTGGAATACTCTCTTTCAAATTCTGAAGGCAGCAGGGGTAAAATACAGGGAGCGAAAGGGTATTTACAATTTGTACAGATATCAGATGGCAGTTGTAAGAGTCGAGGGACATCAAAGGGAAGCAGTGGTTGGGAAGGGAGTGAGACAGGGTTGTAGCCTCTCCCCGATGTTATCCAATCTGTATATTGAGCAAGCAGTAAAGTAAACAAAAGAAAAATTCGGAGTAGGTATAAAAATCCATGGAGCAGAAATAAAAACTGAGGTTCGCCGATGACATAGTAATTATGTCAGAGGCAGCAAAGGACTTGGAACAGCAGTTGAACGCAATGGACAGTGTGTTGAAAGGAGGATATAAGATGAACATCAACAAAAGCAAAACGAGGATAATGGAATGTAGTCGAGTTAACTCGGGTGATGCTGAGGGAATCAGATTAGGGAATGAGAAACTTAAAGTAGTAGAGGATTTTTGCTATTTAGGGAGCAAAATAACTGATGATGGTCGAAGTAGAGAGGATATAAAATGTAGAGTGGCAATGGAAAGGAAAGCGTTTCAGAAGAAGAGAAATTTGTTAACTTCGAGTATAGATGTAAGTGTCAGGAAGCCGTTTCTGAAAGTATTTGTATGGAAGTGAAACATTGACGATAAATGGTTTGGACAAGAGAACAGAAGATTTCGAAATGTGGTGCTAGAGAAGAATTCTGAAGATTAGATGGGTAGATCAAATAACTAATGAGGAGGTATTTAACAGAATTGGGGAGAAGAGGAGTATGTGGAACAACTTGACTAGAAGAATGGATGGGTTGGTAGGACATGTTCTGAGGCATCAAGGGATCGCCAATTTAGAATTTGAGGGCAGCGTAGAGGATAAAAATCGTAGAGGGAGACCAAGAGATGAATACATTAAGCAGTTTCAGAAAGATGTAGGCTGCAGTACGTACTGCGAGATGAAGCAGCTTGCACAGGATAGAGTAGCATGGAGAGCTGCACCAAACTAGTCTCAGGACTGAAGACCGCAACAACAACAACAACAACAACAACAACAGGGAATGTCGGAACAAAACCAAATAACGATCGCACTGTGTTGATAGCTGATAAACGCGCAAGATCTTTCCCAGAACATTACGTAGTAAGTCACTGAAGCCACTTATGGATGCACATCACAAAATTATTATTGCTTTCCTTTTTTCAGTGGTGAGTGACCATTAAATTAGGAAATGACAGTGTGACGCAGTTAGACTACGCGTGATGACGCTTAAGTTTTGCTTGGACTGTATAGCTTCAGGATCCAAAGAGGTGGTAGCTTGTTGGGTTTTTGCTTTTATTTCAGTTTCTGGATGTTCAAACGTTGTGCTGAATGATGGCGAATTGTTGATATTCATCGGTGTCTACTTCTGACGTGCACGAAAGAATAAAACAAAGCTTCAGTAAGTCAAAAGAAGAAAGTGTTCGTGAACTCTTTTAAACAAAATTAACTCGTTTTTAAACAAAATTAAGTCGCTAGAGGAAAGAAGTAATTATTCTAAATTAAATTACAGCATACAGCATCAATATTTAAAAATGAAAAAGCTTAACAGAATTATCAATTCAGAGATATTATTGGTTTGCTACTAGTTGCTAGAACGAAAGAAACAAATTTCAGAAAAGCAATACTGAAGTATTACACCTGGTTTGATGACATTATTTGAGTACAATATCAAATAAGACAAAAACAATGAAAGAAGGGAATATTAACCTTTTGGTGATTACTCTCAAAAGGAGTATTTCATAGTGAAATAATGGAGGAAAAATATATAGTAAAAATATTTATTTATCACAGATAGACACTGTCGATAAAATACTATTAATGACTTTGTGTTCAATTATGGTTTTGGTTGAAGATGGTCTGCATTTGTTCACAATCTAAGGAGAAGCTACACCATTATTACAATGTCTCATAAGTAATACAATAATAATAATTACATCTACTCAGGATTAATTAACTTTGAGTGATATATGTTTGTTGGTTTTGATATTTAATTACGAAGGTATATAATTATATTCCTTGGGATTCATTAAAGCCAAGGATATAACAACTACTGAACAGCACATTAAGATGGACCAAATTATTATAATTTGATTAAAAGGAAAAACAATCTATATCTGTAAGAATAAATTTTATTTGGCAATTATTCTAAATAAATTGAGTAGGGCTACATCTTGATAAAACACCATAAAGATCAGTCATGAATAATTTTGTTGAATACAACTAGTTGATAATATGTAGCCAATACATTTTATCTATACAAACTGCGTGTCACTGTATATTGTAATGCAGAACACGTAAACAACAGTCTGACAGTATTACATCATTCAGTAGAACATGTAACTGCAACGAATGGCACCTACTCACTATGTAAATGTCTAGCTAAATCCTTGCAACTTACTAACATCATCTCGTAATAATGATCAACACGCACTCTAGATGCGATATTATACGAAATTTAAATGAAATAAAAATTAAACTTGTGCTGGTGTGGAGTAAGGCCGGCCGCTGTGTCCGAGCTGTTATAGGCGCTTCAGTCTGGAACCGCGCTGGTCCTATGGTAGCAGGTTTGAATCCTGCCTCGGGCATGGATGTGTGTGATGTCCTTAGGTTAGTTAGATTTAAGTAGTTCTAAGTCCAGGGGACTGATGACCTCAGATGTTAAGTCCCATAGTGCTCAGAGCCATTTGAACCATTTTAACTGAAGCGCTTTGCACTGAAGGTAGTCACTGTGGTAGTTTGTGGCTCCTAAAATTCGTGAAGCAAAGCGCGACGTCATACAGTTCTTAAGTGTGCAATAATGTAGTTGGCTGTGTTGACATATCCAACACATGTCTAGTAACAGGAGGCTGACAAACATGTGCCTGTATTCCTAACTGTATGTTTTGGCGCCAGTCTACTCATATCCGTAGCTTGTAACAGAAATTTGTCACTCTGAGAGATAGTAGTGCTGAGATTTATGTGGCCAGTCGGCATGAGAATATGTCTCCGTCACAGTGTGTGACCCGGCACAGCATACAGCAGTGCGGCGCGGGATGACGTGAGCCAACGCCGGCGACTAGATTTGAGGGTGGCGTGGGGCTATGGTACTTCAATAAAGATGTAAGTGAATATCTCTCCTATTCCTTTCCCGAACACACATAACAGTGAGGAGTGTTTTACACCAATACACAATAGTAAAAGCGGACTTGCGAAAAATGTGGGCCCATGATTTTTGAATTAAAATAATGTGGTGGTGCATGATACACGTGTTGGCCATTTTGAACTTGGTGTGACACTTGTTCATGTCGTAATGTCAGAGAGGAATTGTTTAACAGGCAGTATGGAATTCCACACTTAGATCATGTGCCCTCATTGCTTTAAACATCCGTGTACAGGTCCCTACAGTCAAGCTAGTTCCTTTTGTCCTAGCACCGTGGTTCCTGACGTCATATAGCTGACCCAGTGTTCCAAATCCATCATCTCGGATTCTGACGTCATAGAGCTGCACCAGTCTGCCGTGGTCACCATGTTATATCGCCATCTTGATTCCTGATGTCGGCACCGGTATTCCAGATCAGCCACCTTCAATTTTA
Organism: Schistocerca nitens; assembly: GCF_023898315.1. Taxonomy (NCBI): domain Eukaryota; kingdom Metazoa; phylum Arthropoda; class Insecta; order Orthoptera; family Acrididae; genus Schistocerca; species Schistocerca nitens. The sequence continues at coordinate 77,711,254 of NC_064621.1, read as the reverse complement.
TACAGTGCAAGTGGCCTTCTTCCGCTGCCATGACAGTGTGCTATTTTGTATGTTTTAATTTTCCCAAAATTATACTTAGGACAACAGCCCTACTTCCACAGTGATGTCATAGGAGTGGGGGAAATATTTGGCTCTTTTAGAATTTGTGCCAATTTTAAATATATGGCAATTAGCCATGTCAGAGAAATGGAGAGATGGAAAAGTCCGATGACTAATCGATGACATCATTGGTGACGTCATAGGGTGAGTAGCGGTGGTTTCTTTTTTCTAGGATGCATTCAGCTAACATACTTGCATTCAGCAAGAATACAGTGCGGAAGCGTCGCAGTTCGTTGTATAAGCTGTTGGAATCCAATATGGTTCAGGCTCTCTGGACCAACTTCCTAAGCTTCCCACTTCATTGGGAAGGATAGTGATGACTGCTGGCCTGTACGTATAAGTCATTGTGTGTTCGTTTATGGCAAATGACCCACGGTGGTGTCCCTCTTTCCCCCCTCCCCCCCCCCCCCCCCCCAAGAACACCACCGGTAGTTTGCCGTTTCTCTTCATGCTGAAATGAAGAGAATTTATGTGGTGCAGAAATATATCCATCGCTGCCGTGCCATGGACACGGTTTAGAAATGTGTAAACCACATATTACCAAGAACATTTATGTTTTAAATCCGCCGAATGGAGTGATCTCACCTCGAAATTTTCCGAAAAAGTTTAGCTACAATGTGTGACAAGGAACTATCCACTGCTGCACTGCCAGAGTGTTTGAAGTATTGGTCACTGAATAAGAAATAGGCCACAACGCTCCCGAGGAAATCAAGTGGGAGGATTTCAGTGCTCTGACTTTGGCGCCATCGTTCCAGAATAATACTTCAGTTGCAGAGAGATAAGTGCTTCGATTATTATGTGAGGATCGTGATACTGTGATTTTACGACAGATAAATGTAACTCTACTGTCATAGTCTGTAAGTCGAGGTACTTATCCAATATCTGTTTGATACTGCCTAAGTCTGTACACCCCATTCGAAATATGGACCCCACGACAGAAATACAACGAAGAACTTCAGAGGTTGGCAAGAACTATACGATCCCCGATGTTGTGGTCAAGAGACACACAATTTAGCAGAACATCTGGCAGCAGAACTGAGCCCTTTGGTAGGAAAATGTGAATGTTACATCCGAAATCCAGAAGACTTCGTTTGTCGATTCAAGAACATTACGACTTGAACCATTAAATATCCTTCTGACTTTTGACGTGATATCTCTTTCCATTCGGCTGCCACTGTAGGTGCCTATTTGTCGAGAATCTGGCTGGGGAGGTTGTTGATTTGTTTAACCGTCATGACCAGTACAGACTGTTGGTGTAACAGTAGGTTTACTCACTGTATGTGATTTTTGTATGCAAGGTTTCGAGGAAAGAGCATTCCGGTCGGCAAAGTTAAAGCGCACGTGCTTTTAGCGATATGTGGATAGCAACTTTGTAATCTGACCCCAAGACAGTGCAGCGTTGGATGTATTTCTGCGACATCTAAGTTCTCTTCATTCGAAAATCAAGTATACGATGGAGATGGAGAAAAACATCGAACTACCATTCCAGGTGCAGGGAAAAGAGGCTGACACTTTTGGTCACGCCCCGTACCGGAAATCTGCTCACAAGGCTTTATACTTATAGGTCTCCAGCTGTCACACTACCTGTGAAACGAATTGACATGCTTAGGACGTTGGCCCACAGAGCGTGAGCCACGTCAGATTCTCACAGGTCACCAGTTGAAGTACACAACCTGCATTTCATATTCTTGAAGAATGGATATTCAGGAGTTACGCAGTTCTCTACACCCGAGAAGTATTACAAAAAGAACGATTCTGGAATAAAGTGAAAAACAGAAAGAAAATGTCATCTTGTTACACGTCGGAAGTGTTACTTAAACCAAGAATGTCTCACTTTCGAGTAAGTCGGGTGTCTATAACATACCTTGTAGCAGCAGGACGTGAAACACTGGGCAAATTAGTCACACTGTGGAAGACAGATATGTCTAACACCGATGAAACAAGATCAGTCAGAGAAATCTGCAATGGCCGAACATGTTATCAGTATTGGGCACCATGCAACACTCTCAGACACATCGACGTCTTGATATTGGAATAATGTTATTCATGAAGCGGTGAAAATTCGCAGGTCGATAAACCTACCGAGCAGAGAGACAGTACATCAAGTACGCGCACCATGGGATCCAGAGCTGGCCCTGTTGTAATCACAGTTGAGAACGGGAAGGATGGTCAAACGCCGACGCTGATGTGTAGTTCGGTAGACGGGCGATGGTAATGCTCGGTATCAACGACAGACAGCCTCTGCGTTTGGGCCGAAGCTCACCGTCCGACAGGTGACGTAGCTGGCTACTACAGAACAGAAAATCTTTGACCAGCGAATTTAGAGCGATCAGGCCTGCGCTTTTTCTACTTTGCTAGCACAGACAGGAGGCTTCAGCTACAGCTCAGCAATGTGCTCATAGAAATTGATGAAGTCAGTCAGCTGCGTCTGTGAAATACTATCGAAATCTCAGAACGACATGCGACGTTTCACCCAGCAGCAATTTCTAACATTTCATTCTTTCCAAATGCCTTTTATCAATAATTTTTCGATTATTCTGTTATTGATGGACAAGATGTTGAATAATTAAGATGTGGATTGCCGATAAATACCTCTTCCTAACGTGCAGCACGCGTTATTATTTCATAGCCCGATCCTGAATGAATTATCATAGCAATCTTAAAGCTGATGCGGCAAGTAAAGGCGTGGGGTTCGTAGTCTATGGAAAGGTGAGCTACGACTAGAACTGGTATTGCCATTTCGGTGTGACTGTTCGAAACTTTCGTCTGGGAAGATTATTTTCAACTTGCTGATGTGTTTCACAATACCTTAAGCCTGGTCTCGTCATCACAGCACCATCCTGTGTACTCACATTATGCCTCAAACTGATCCCATATAAACGAATGGAAGATCTTCATTTCTATGAGAAGCAGAATAGAAACTGTAATTAAGAACAGCTGCTAATGGTTCTTGTCCGTAGAGGTACCTACATTGAATCCATATTTCACCCAGATACAGAAAATATTCATATTCATTCGTCCATTTCGGCTCACTTCTGCGACATGGTCTCAGGTAACCTTCTCCAATTTTCAGAGAAATGTTTCTGTACCGTGCAAGTACATCGTAGCGTGATTCAGTATCGATAGACCCCTCTGGTTGGCAGCATAACTGGTGGTGGCAGAGTGAAACAGATTTTCCGGCGCCAGAGGGGACCGCAGAGACGATTAGGTCGATTTCAGCGCGCCCGCGAGGCCAGTTGTTCTGTCTCAGTTACCGGATGTCAAGCGGTTGTGCGGCGAAGACGGGTAGTCAGCACCGTGACGTCCTTGTCCATAAGATTCTTGGCGCGCTGCTACGTTTGGAAGGTTAGTCAAAGCGGATTACGTCACGCCCTGTGGCGACTGGATCAGTGGAGATGGCCCGAGGTAGAAGTTATTTCGGTGAGTTGCTTTTGCACCTACTTGTGCTGTGATTTGGATCATTCGGAAGAAGCTGTGTTCACTACGGCGTTCGGTTGGTTTCCTGTCAGCCATTTCCAACGGACTGAACACAAAAGCGACTGGTGGATATGCTCAACTGATTGTAACCATTGATCGGGTGGTTGCTGACTTATGTTACCACTTTATGGAAATTGTGATGGGCATTTAATTACAGTCCCAACCGTAATGGTTGTCTTCGTGGTTGTTCGCCTTCGTCTGTAAAGTAGTTCTTCTTCTGCAGTAATCTTATTAAAGTCATTTTACTGTGTATTCTTTAATATTAAACTGTTGATGTGGAAGCCTCTTTCTTGCCCGGTGTTGGCCGCGCCGACTGGCCTTCTCTAAAGCAAGCAGCAAATATCGTGATTTCAGCGAACGACTCGCTTTTCCAAATTATCTCCAGTGTCGCTTGATGTTGTAATTTTTTTAAAAAAGTTATTAAATTTTTTGTATGTTACAGGACAACTTGGGTGAACATGTGGCTTATATTATGAGTTCCGTTCAAAGGGCCTTCAGTAAAGGTTCAAAGTGGTTCAAATGGCTCTAAGCACTATTGGACTTAACTAACTTCTGAGGTCATCAGTCAACTTAGAACTACTTAAACCTAACTAACCTACGGACATCACACATCCATGCCCGAGGCAGGATTCAAACCTGCGACCGTAGGGGTGTGCGGTTGCAGACTGTAGCGCCTAGAACCGCTCGGGCACCCCGGCCGGCTCTTGAGTAAAGGAAATGGTTAAACATAAAGAGGTTGCTGTCTCTGTTAACCATGCTCAAGCGAGAGCCTAGAAACTCGCCTCCCCAATCAGGTTGAGTGTTGTTTTGGCCCTACACGGGCATCTTGTCGGCACGACCAAGTGACTGTATTGTCATCGGCCTATTTACTTTGGTTGCATACTTTTCGTAATTATATGCGATCTGTTTACTGTCTCCTAATCACATATGTAGATTTCTGAAGCTTAACTTTGGAATGTATTGTTAAACGTAACATTGTAAGGAGAAACAGCACTGGTCATATTTTAATTGTATATTACAGCACTAAGGATGGTCACTAAGTGACCGAAAACCGATTTCGCGGATAATAAAACAAAAACATACGACCAATGCTATTTCTCCTTCCAATTACATCCATTATCTGGTCGTTGTGCACAGAACACTCCATAGAGTCGCTAATCAATAAAACGTAACATTGTTAATCTTACTAAGCATCTGTGTTAAGGCTTGTATTTAACGTCATGATTAAAAAAATAATTCTTAAAATTTTACTCCTAAGTTTTCCAAAGTGTTGTTTTAGAGGTTTTGTAAATTCTACCACCTTTTGCCTTGCTCCCAAAAGAAAAATCCACTAGTAAATTGAATTCTGATGGTACCAGTAGTTCTTGAGATTTTTTTAGATCTTATTGATGTGCACTAAAGTGGTTTATATTTTATTAAATATCATTATCCTACCACTCAGTATCCTACCACTCAACACCACCTCTCTACCGCATTTCAGTTTTTATACTTGATGCCTGCCGCCAGGCCAGAAGTATCATTAACGATTATTAGGTCAGTGGAATGTTTTCATATTTTTTCCTTTGTTTTCTCTTGGTGACTTTTAGGAAAATTTCATGGTGATTTATGTGCGCCACAGAAACCGAGTTAACGAGGAACATGAAGACGCTCGGTAATGCAGCTGACTTGCGCCTCCTTATTTCAGTCCACACGGCCCCCGAAAAGCTGCTCCTCGTTTCGCCTCTGTGTGGGGCGGCCACTTCTTTGCCACCTGCTCACCTGTTCACCTGTTCGCTTTTTCGCCTCTGTGTGAGGCGGCCACCTGTTCGCCACCGGCTCACCTGCTCGCGCTAGCGTGACTGCTTTAAGAGGCTGCTACAGCGCCCGGCCTCCTTAAAATTCGGCCCATAAATTTCTTTCGCTTAACAAGAATTCCACTGGGCACTTCGGCCTCGGAGATGACGGTCCGTGTTTACGGATAAACAAGCACATTCAACAGAGTTGGATCCATTATATCAGATACGAAAAGTCGAAGACTCTCAATTGCATAGGATTCTGCAGCACCATATAAACATATTGTATTGTATTGTATGTTAACCGGGGACCTAGAACGACGGAGAGGCTCCGTCCCCGCCGCAGCCGCAGTGGTCCGCAACCCCACGACGACTACCGCAGTCGACTTCACCCCTCCGCCGCCCCGAACCGAACCCAGGGTTATTGTGCGGTTCGGCCACCGGTGGACCCCCCAGGGAACTTCTCACACCAGACGAGTGTAGCCCCTATGTTTGCGTGTTAGAGTAATGGTGGTGTACGCGTACGTGGAGACCTTGTTTGCGTCCCAATCTCCGACATAGTGTAACTGAGGCGGAATAAGGGGAACCAGCCCGCATTCGCCGTAGCAGATGAGAAACCACCTAAAAGCCATCCACAGACTGGCCGGTTCACCGGACCTCGACACAAATCCGCCGAGCGGATTCGTGCCGGGGACCAGGCGCTCCATCCCGCCCAGAAAGCCGGCGAGATAAACATATTCTAACAGTAGTTGTCAGCGGAAAGTTATGTTCGTTACTTGTCTGCGACGGGATCAAGACGGCACGGAGTGTCAAATATGAGAACATTTTAATACATCACTACTCTCCTTAGTTCGATGCCCTGTTTCTTTTGTGCCACTATCTCTCAACCGTTTTCATCCAATCTCCGCATTGCTATCTGGGCACCACAACCTACGCCACAATGTTTGACAAGTAGAAATGCAGTCTTCACTGTACTACATTGTACAGTTTTAAAAGGGGAAATATGTCTATTTATTCCATGAAAATCCTTTAATGTTCAACGTTATATTGTTGTCACAACTGCGAAACGGATATTCTATACGTTTTGTAATTTATATTGAAGTAAATTAAGATTATTCTCTCTCTCTCTCTCTCCCTCTCCCTCCCTCTCTTTCTTCAAACTGAAGAACCATGGCAGAACAACACGAAATAATTCCAGTGTTCCAGGTCCCAGTCATAGGCTTCTGGATGACCATATATGCCATGCAGAGAAGGATCGGACTTTCTCAAATCGCCTTGGAACAAAACAGTACGCTCATCGTAAACACTCTCTTGAAACCAGGAGACTTGAATCATCTACGAACACGACTGAAAAATTCAGCATCAACATTTTGGTACTGCTAGAAACCAGGTTTACAGGCGCAGTTCCCTTCGCTGTATGTTGTACGAAGGAAAATCTCAGTGCAGACGCAGGACCAAACAATCTTGCACAGTTGATGCGATTCACGAAATCATGCAAATGGCTGTAGGACTATTGGACGTAACATCTGTGGATTTCCGTAAACTTAGAACTACTTAAACCTATCACACACATCCATGCCCGAGGCAGGATTCGAACCTGCGACCGTAGCAAGAGCGTGGTTTCGGACTGAAGCGCCTAGAACCGCTCGGCCACAGCGGTTCACTTCACAGATTCAGTTACTGACCTTACCTCGCCATCAGAAAGACACTCAACAGTCAATAAATTCAGGAAACTAGGCATACACAATTCTTAACGCACAAGCACTTAGAAATGGCTTCAACAGAAAAGACTGACGTGTGATAAAGGACTTGCGGGAACTTCTGGAGAAATCGCGAACAGAATCCCCAAAAATCACGTCAACCTTCTAATAGATGACTTCAGTGGGCATTTAGGAAAAGAAAAGATACACATAAGTATCTCAGGCCCATACACCGTTCAGAACAGGTCCGACAACTTCACAAGCTTCTGCCAAAATTCTGTTAACACGCTTCCGGAATCCCATATGAAAACTAAATATACGCGAATCCCTCAGTACAGCACTCTGAGAACTTGCAGATTGAGCATACTAATATCTTCAGGAATAATGCCAAAGAAGTCATCAGTGTAAAAATCAGGAGAGGACTCTTCACGTCACACCACCGCTTACTCCAAATGAAAGTACAATTCCAGGCCACCAGAAAACGGACGAGAGGAACGATGAAAGTAACGATGAATTTCCGCGCTGATTCCTGATACCTAAAAATGAAGGTGAAGAAAATCGTTGCAGAACGCCATCGAATGGATGCAAAAGACTGAGCTGTACTCGCGGAGAAAGTGTTCGATCAAGCTGTCGAATATAGGATTAAAGTACACAATAATTGCAATAGTTGCAAAACAAGAGAAAAGCGGCAAGAATTCGTAGAGGTACGGAAAAACGTCTCTATAGTAATTCGACGACAAACACAATTACGATAATAGAAGGCTGAACGAAATATAAGAAGACTTTACCAAAAACAACACCGGCACTTTTTACACCTTCAGAGAATACATAACTGGCTGTGAACCTCCTAGCATATGGTACCACCGACCTGATGGATCCCTGGAGACTAATAAAAAATTACTATTAAATTCTAGCCAAATATCTCAGTATACTCCTCAACTGCGATGTGCCAACTCGAAAACTCCAATTTGCAAAACCAGCAGCAAATCCTGATTCTCTTCCATCCTCACACGAAAAAATAGGTAAAAACAAATACATCACTGAAAAACTACAGAGCACCTGGCGAAGATGGAGCTACTGAAATTGGACCTCAAAACATGACACTAAAGATTCAAAAATAAAAAATGCTTACAATTTAGGTGACAGACAAATAGCCCAGAATAATTCTAAGTAGATAGAACGTCCAGAGCCTTCAACCAAGAAACCTTATCGGCAACAATCTCTTGGCCTAAATCTCAAACTTAGTCGATATTCACACAAGAGGCCGACAAGAAGGCGGAAATGCGGCTTACAGACACTCTTGTCCAGCATCGTACTGGAAAAAACAATCTAAAGATGGGTAAGGCATATCAGAGTTATCCAAATTCGAAAAGAGAAAGGAGAAAGAGTCACTGTGAAATGCTTGGATTTAGCGGATGACGTGGCCATATTAACGAACAATAAAGACGAAGACACCCGGCGACAGGTAAACTCCTGAAATCTCCTGTAAAACAGAACTCCAAATTTTCTACGAAAAAATTCAGCATGCGGACACAAAATCGACCACGAAACGACACTGAAAAAATAGTTTGGAGAAATCTCACAGTTCACTCACTTCAAATACTTACGAGAAACTAATCAACCATAGTACTAAAGACAGTTCCCAACACAGAAAGAATTTTCAAATTGCAAAAGGCGTACAAGTGACGCGGTATCACTATAACAAAAGGGTAATATCTCGTAATTCAAACCACGATATTCTTACTCCGTTGTTTTACAAGAAGTCTTGTATGCTATTTTGTCATATGATGACATGGTTGGAGACCGCGGCTGTTATTTGAAGACTAATGTTGATGGTGTTGAGACAGCAACCAGCCACAAATTTATTTTAAGTTCCTTTATTCAAAAGGTACCGTCACCGGTTTCGAATCATTACGATTCATCGTCAGACGGCTTTCATGCTTTGACTACAACATGTGCTGCGGTTTTACTGATTAGTTATCCTAAAATATAAATAATACATAATTATAAGCACGTCACAAAGATCGTTGAGCTACAGTTTTGCATTGGGATGTGACTCACGTGAAATGTAGGTTTGGAGTACTTGTTTCCATAGTTTTCGTCCAGCAGACAACGTTTGTAGTTTTCGCCACATGCCCATCATTGCACACATACAGTTGCATAACTGAGCGCTTCAGATTTGTCACTGAATGCATTTCCACCACATTTCTATCGTTGCACACGTGAATTTGTATCACTGAGCACTTCAGCTTAGTCATAGAACAGACTTCTAACACGCACCACACGTTTTGATAGATACGTGGTGTTTACAAACATATGAGTGTCAAAGATGATATAATGTATCTTAATATTACAAAGACGCTACATGTTTGGAGAAAATTTTCGACATGCAGTTATGTGTTTTACAGCCCGTTCCCTCTCATCTCTCCAACGAATTAGCATGTCGTACTGACACCATGTGCCAATTATGTGGTGCTATTGTGCTGCCTCTGCTCGAAGGTCAAAGATTCATTATTTCCTTGAAAGTCAAAGATGTACATTATATCAAAACAGTGTCATGCAACATAATTTACGTACAGAGTAATTCTGTGCTTTATAATCCCCAGCTCTTTTTTCCAACCGGCCTTGACAGAGAAGATTTCTTCCTCTCTACCTCTCACTCACACAAGAAAAAAAAGAAACTAACTGTACATACTTAATTATTTTTTCATATGTTACTGAAGAATAAAAGGGAAAAACGACAATTTACGCTATACAAATTCAGTGTATATCCTACATCGACCTCCACACTTTTTAAAGCATCGTCTGTTGCTAACAGTGGTTTCTTGCAGTTTGAGCACATATTTTGAACCACTCCATTAGACTACCAAGATTCACTGTTGAATCCGCCTTAACGAAGTCTAATACAACTGAACAGTATTTTGCGGGTAAACTGTGTACATATTGATTACTATACCTTTAATGTAGCAAACGAACAGCTTCTTAAGAGAGTAAAAGAAGCAGTTGTGTGTATTAAATACTCGAAAAGCTATCATACACTTCAAAAACCACAAAGTGTTCAGAATCGGTCAAGGAGTCCCATCTGAAGCTATTATATTATTCGTTTATTGGCTTCTGTGAAAGCTTTTAGATGACGAATGACTATAATCGAAAGGACAGTTGTGTGAATAAAACAACTGTCTTCTTTCACAGATCTAATATTAACATATCTTATTCTACCAATACGTGATATTCTGCGAACAGAAACAGGCATTTTTATATACACCAACAATTATGCATCAGTATTTTCAGAATCATGTCTCAGTGTTATTCTGTCTTCTACAGTATATTGTGCACACTTCAGCGCTGTTGAGAAAGTAGAGTTCAATGGAACTGATGGTGGAAAATGTTGATGGCAGTTATCCTCGTATCTAACAGTTCTTCACATGAAGCAACGCAGTTGTCGCAAATTTCGTGGTGGCCCGTTTTGCGCTCAGTATCGGATGGCGACACCACTACTCCAACGCCAACAGTCTCACAGTGTGCACTGTGCTCCTAGATCCTTCATGCAACATGGAGCCCCTGGAAATGGAAAAAAGAACACATTGACACCGGTGTCAGACCCACCATACTTGCTCCGGACACTGCGAGAGGGCTGTACAAGCAATGATCACACGCACGTCACAGCGGACACACCAGGAACCGCGGTGTTGGCCGTCGAATGGCGCTAGCTGCGCAGCATTTGTGCACCGCCACCGTCAGTGTCAGCCAGTTTGCCGTGGCATACGGAGCTCCACCGCAGTCTTTAACACTGGTAGCATGCCGCGACAGCGTGGACGTGAACCGTATGTGCAGTTGACGGACTTTGAGCGAGGGCGTATAGTGGGCATGCGGGAGGCCGGGTGGACGTACCGCCGAATTGCTCAATACGTGGGGCGTGAGGTCTACACAGTACATCGATGTTGTCGCCAGTGGTCGGCGGAAGGTGCACGTGCCCGTCTACCTGGGACCGGACCGCAGCGACGCACGGATGCACGCCAAGACCGTAGGAGCCTACGCAGTGCCGTAGGGGACCGCACCGCCACTTCCCAGCAAATTAGGGACACTGTTGCTCCTGGGGTATCGGCGAGGACCATTCGCAACCGTCTCCATGAAGCTGGGCTACGGTCCCGCACACCGTTAGGCCGTCTTCCGCTCACGCCCCAACATCGTGCAGCCCGCCTCCAGTGGTGTCACGACAGGCGTGAATGGAGGGACGAATGGAGACGTGTCATCTTCAGCGATGAGAGTCGCTTCTGCCTTGGTGCCAATGATGGTCGTATGCGTGTTTGGCGCCGTGCAGGTGAGCGCCATAATCAGGACTGCATACGACCGAGGCACACAGGGCCAACACCCGGCATCATGGTGTGGGGAGCGATCTCCTACACTGGCCGTACACCACTGGTGATCGTCGAGGGGACACTGAATAGTGCACGGTACATCCAAACCGTCATCGAACCCATCGTTCTACCATTCCTAGACCGGCAAGGGAACTTGCTGTTCCAACAGGACAATGCACGTCCGCATGTATCCCGTGCCACCCAACGTGCTCTAGAAGGTGTAAGTCAACTATCCTGGCCAGCAAGATCTCCGGATCTGTCCCCCATTGAGCATGTTTGGGACTGGATGAAGCGTCGTCTCACGCGGTCTGCGTGTCCAGCACGAACACTGGTCCAACTGAGGCGCCAGGTGGAAACGGCATGGCAAGCCGTTCCACAGGACTACATCCAGCATCTCTACGATCGTCTCCATGGGAGAACAGCAGCCTGCATTGCTGCGAAAGGTGGATATACACTGTATTAGAGCCGACATTGTGCATGCTCTGTTGCCTGTGTCTATGTGCCTGTGGTTCTGTCAGTGTGATCATGTGATGTATCTGACCCCAGGAATGTGTCAATAAAGTTTCCCCTTCCTGGGACAATGAATTCACGGTGTTCTTATTTCAATTTCCAGGAGTGTAGTTTCTTATTATATTCTTCTTGTATTTAGATTTTTTCTCACTGACTACAATATTGAATCCCCAAAGGTTCGGCATGAACTGATAGCTTCCCTGACAGCTCTAATTCTTCTGCAGAAGCCCATAATTCAGTGCATGCTGTTTCATCGGAAAATAAGTAATTGTGTGGATTCTTTCGAATATAGTCCTTCGCTCGAGTATTTTCATCACGTATCATGAACTTTTAGGCAACAATCAATACTTTGCCAAGTTCCTCTTTAATAGATATTATATCTTTAAGGTTCGAATTATTGGCTGCTGCTTTCGAAGCTGGCAGGGATTCTAATCGCTCTAACAATTCACTTGGATTATTCCAGTAAGCAATTTCGTTATGAGCTGGTGTTTCAGTGGAGACTTTCTTCCAACCAAGAACCCAAAGCACACTCTTGTTCAGTCTCTTACTGTTATGTATATCAATATCCCTCTTTATCCACTTTTATTTAAAGTAGCCTCAATGTTGAGAGTGCATTATAGCGTTGGTTTGAATTTACTGGTTTATGATGTATCTTTGCTTATAAGCATTTCTCGTCTTGATAATTTTGAAGAACACATGCTTTGTAACTCCTTTCAAGAAGTCAAATTTTAGAGAATTGGCAAACCTACGTTCGTAGCATTTGTAGACTTAGAGAAAGCTTTTGACAGTATTGACTGGAATACTCTCTTTCAAATTCTAAAGGTGGCAGGCGTAAAATACAGGGAGTGAAAGGCTATTTACAATTTGTACAGAAACCAGATTGTAGTTATAAGAGTCGAGGGGCATGAAAGGGAAGCAGTGGTTGGGAAGGGAGGTTTTTTTTTTTTTTTGTTTTAGGGCGCAAAACTGCTATGGTCATTAGCGCCCAGCCCGTGACTTAGGAAACAGTAAAAAACCGAAATTGAAAACCAGCAGCAATGGGAACAAAGTCATAAAATTGGAGAAACTAAAAGCAGAAGGAATGCTTAAAAATCCACTACGGAAAGGGGTTGGTTGTCCCCAAAAAAGGCTTCAAATGACTGACGTCATTTCACTGTCACTAATAAACTGGAGAACGCGGTCGGCTGAGCGCGTGTCATCTGCTAAAATCGACGATAAATCAGGCGATAGCTGTAGACGGGAGCGTAACGGATTAAAATAGGGGCATTCAATTAAAAGGTGTCTTACCGTCCACAGCTGAGAGCAGTGGGGACAGAGTGGGGGAGGATCGCCGCTTAAAAGATGTCGATGGCTAAAAAGACAGTGCCCTATCCGGAGTCTGGCTAAAATTACCTCCTCCCGACGACGCGTTCGGGAGAAAGAGGTCCAAGCACAGGGAAGAGCTTTCACGTCCCGCAATTTATTGTGGGGAAGTGTTGACCAATGCGCATGCCATAAATGAGCAACTTTTCGACATAAACCGCTCCGTAGATCGGTAAAGGGAAGCGACTGAATAGCTGGCCGAGGAAGAGAGACTGCAGCCTTGGCCGCTATATCGGCCGCCTCATTCCCACAGATACCAGCATGTCCCGGGAGCCAGAGGAACGCCACCGAGACGCCCCCCAGGTGGAGCAAGCGCAGACAGTCCTGAATCCGGTGGACCAGAGGGTGCACAGGGTAAAGAGCTTGGAGACTGAGGAGAGAGCTGAGAGAATCTGAGCAGATAACGTACTGTATCCGCCGATGGCGGCGGATGTAGTGGGCAGCCTGGAGAACAGCGTAAAGCTCCGCAGTATACACCGAACACTGGTCGGGAAGCCGAAATTGATTTGGGGTGTCGCCAACAATATAGGCACTCCCTACACCTAACGATGTTTTCGAGCCGTCGGTGTAAATAAATGTGGCGTCCGTCATTTGTGCACATAGAGCAGCAAACGCCCGACGATAAACAAGTGTAGGGGTACCACCCTTGGGAAATCGACAAAGGTCACGGAGCAGGCAGATCCGGGGACGGAGCCAAGGCGGTGCTGTACCCCAAGTTGTCAAGAAGGTTTTAGGAAAGCGGAAGGAAAGAGAATGGAGCAGTTGACGGAAGCGTACTCCCGGGGGTAGTAGGGAGGAGGAGCGGCCTGTATACCCTACATCAAAGGAGGCGTCGAAAAAAAGGTCATGGGCCGGATTAGCAGGCATGGAAGATAGATGGCTAGCGTAACGACTTAGAAGGACTGCTCGCCGATTGGACAGCGGAGGTTCAGCAGTCTCAGCATAAAGGCTTTCCACAGGGCTAGTGTAAAAAGATCCAGACACTAAACGTAATCCACGGTGGTGGATAGAGTCGAGACGCCGAAGAATAGACGGCCGAGCAGAGGAGTAGACTATGCTTCCATAATCCAATTTCGAGCGCACTAAGGCGCGATAGAGGCGGAGAAGGACCACTCGGTCCGCTCCCCAGGAGGTACCATTCAGGACACGGAGGGTGTTAAGCGATCGCAGACGGCGAGCCGAAAGATAGGAAACGTGGGAGGACCAGCACAGTTTTCTGTCAAACATAAGACCCAAGAATTTAGCGACGTCTGAAAACGGAAGGTTGACAGGTCCTAGATGTAAGGAGGGCGGAAGAAACTCCTTACGTCGCCAAAAATTAACACAAACGGTCTTACTGGGAGAGAAACGGAAGCCTGTTTCGATGCTCCAAGAGTGGAGGCGATCGAGACATCCTTGAAGACGTCGTTCAAGAAGGCTGGTCCGTTGAGAGCTGTAGTAGATCGCAAAATCATCCACAAAGAGGGAGCCCGAGACATCAGGAAGGAGACAATCCATAATTGGATTTATAGCGAAGGCAAACAGTACAACACTCAGCACGGAGCCCTGGGGTACCCCGTTTTCTTGGGAGAAAGTGCGGGAGAGGGTAGTGTTCACCCGCACCCTAAATGTGCGCTCTGCCACAAATTCGCGAAGAAAAAGGGGCAGCCGGCCTCGAAAGCCCCATGAGAACAGTGTGCGGAGGATGCCTGTCCTCCAACAGGTATCGTATGCTCTCTCCAGATCAAAAAATATTGCTACCGTTTGGCGTTTCCGGAGAAAATTGTTCATGATATAAGTGGAGAGAGCAACAAGATGGTCAACTGCAGAACGATGCTTTCGGAATCCGCATTGGGCAGGTGTTAAAAGACTGCGGGATTCCAGCCTTCACGCTAAACGGTAATTCACCATAAGCTCCAAAACCTTACAGACACTACTCGTGAGAGAAATGGGGCGATAGCTAGAGGGGAGATGTTTGTCCTTTACAGGTTTCGGAACAGGAACGACGATAGCTTCCCGCCATCGTCTGGGAAAAGTACTGTCGGTCCAAACTCGATTATAAAGGCGAAGGAGGTAACGCAGACTATGGGTTGATAAATGCAGCAACATTTGGACGTGGATACCATCCGGTCCTGGGGCGGAGGAGCGAGAAGAAGAGAGTGCATGTTGGAGTTCCCGCAAGGAGAAAAAAGTATTGTAGCTTTCGCGATTTTGAGAGGAGAAAGCAAGATGTCGCACTTCCGCTGCACGTTTCTTCGGGAGAAACGCTGGCGGGTAATTTGAAGAGCTCGAAATCTCAGCAAAGTGCTGACCCAATGAGTTAGAAATTGCGACGGGGTCCACTAAGGTATCGTGCGCGACAGTGAGCCCAGAGACCTGGGAGAAACTAGGCGCGCCTGAGAACCGTCGAAGCCGACTCCAAACTTCCGAGGAGGGAGTGAAGGTGTTAAATGAGCTAATAAAGAATTTCCAGCTTGCCTTCTTGCTATCGCGGATGACACGACGGCATCGCGCTCGGAGCTGCTTATAGCGGATACAGTTGGCCAAAGTAGGATGGTGGCGGAAAACGCGGAGAGCACGTCGCCGCTCACGTAGTGCATCACGGCATGCCTCGTTCCACCAAGGAACTGGGGGGCGCCGGGGCAATTCGGAGGTGCGTGGTATTGAATGTTCCGCAGCTGCAAGAATAACGTCGGTAATATGTGTGACATCGTCGACGCTGGGAAAGGGACGGTTATCGAATGTCGCTAGAGACGAAAAAAGTGTCCAATCGGCTTGGGCAAACTTCCAGCGTCGCGGGCGCATATATGGCTGTTGAGGCTGCAGTCTAAGGACACATGGAAAGTGGTCACTCGAGTGTGCATCATCAAGGGCGAACCATTCGAAGCGCCGAGCTAGCGGAACAGTACCGACCGCAAGGTCCAAATGAGATAAATTTGTCGTGGAGGCAGACAAAAATATAGGGACCCCAGTGTTGAGGCAAACTAGATCTGCTTGGTGGAAGACGTCTAGCAATAGTGAGCCACGTGGACAAGGATGTGGAGATCCCCAAAGCGGGTGGTGGGCATTGAAGTCCCCAACCAGCAAATATGGGGGTGGAAGCTGACCAAGAAGATGAAGGAGATCAGCTCGTGCCATTGGTGTGGACGATGGAATGTATACAGTACAAAGAGAGAACGTGTATCCGGAAAGGGAAGGACAGACGGCGACAGCTTGGAAGGAAGTGTTTAAATGGATTGGGTGATAATGGAGAGTTTCATGGAGAAGAATCATGAGTCCTCCATGTGCTGGAGTGCCTTCAACAGAGGGGAGATCATATCGGACGAAAATGAGGGAGAACGAAGCGGTCGTGGGGACGCAGCTTTGTTTCCTGAAGACAGAAGATGACCGGCGAGTAGGATTGTAAGAGGATCGACAATTCATCCCGATTAGCTCGAATACCGCGGATATTCCAGTGGATAATGGACATAGGGTGAACAGAAAATGGAGGAATGTGACCAAGGTCGCTGTCAACTCAACGACTGCTCTGAGCTTGCGACCGACAGCATGGAATGGCATTCAGCCGAAGGCAGAAGATCCTGATCCATAGGTTGGTCAGGAGCAGCTCCTGCCACCAGCGACCAGCCGGTTGATCGGCCGCCAGCAGTGCGCCTCGGCGACACAGAAGACGGCCGAGGGCGACTTCCGCCAGGTGGTGCTGTAGATGGGACACGCCTTGGCGGAGAAGGAGAGGAACTGGGTTTCTTTGTAGCCTTCTTGGAAGTATGATGTTTAGAGGAAGGAGGAACCGATGGTTGGGAAGTTGCCGTACGTAAAAACTCTTCGCGAGTATGCTCTTTTTTCGAAGACTTGGCGTCCGACTTTTGGGCTCGAGATTTAGCAGAACCCGACGAAGGGTGAGCCATAGAGTGGGCAGGCGAAAGTGGTGAGGTTGAACGGGCGATCTTTGCGCTAGCCGATCTGACGACCGTGGTACTAAAGGTGAGGTCGCAAGTCTGCGTGGCCGCCTCCTTTGTTGGCCGATGAGAAGCAAGGACAGCGCTGTATTTTCCTTTCTGAGGCACGGTGGGCTGTCGACTGGCGAATAATTTTCGAGCAGCAAAGGTCGACACCTTTTCCTTCACTCTTATTTCCTGGATGAGTTTTTCGTCCTTAAAAACGGGGCAATCTCGAGAGGAATCAGCGTGGTCACCCATACAGTTGATGCAGCGAGGGGATGGAGGTGGACAAGCACCCTCATGGGCATCCTTGCCACACGTAACACATTTGGCCGGATTGGAACAGGACTGGCTGGTGTGATTGAACCGCTGGCATCGATAGCAACGCGTAGGGTTTGGGACGTAAGGGCGAACGGAAATTATCTCATAGCCTGCTTTGATTTTCGATGGGAGTTGAACTTTGTCAAATGTCAAGAAGACAGTGCGGGTTGGAATGATGTTCGTGTCAACCCTTTTCATAACTCTATGAACAGCCGTTACGCCCTGGTCAGACAGGTAATGCTGAATTTCTTCGTCAGACAATCCATCGAGGGAGCGTGTATAAACGACTCCACGCGAGGAATTTAAGGTACGGTGCGGTTCCACCTGGACAGGGAAGGTGTGGAGCAGAGAAGTACGCAGCAATTTTTGTGCCTGGAGGGCACTGTGTGTTTCTAACAACAGGGTGCCATTCCGTAATCTGGAACAAGACTTTACAGGACCTGCAATTGCGTCGGCACCTTTCTGAATAATGAAAGGGTTGACCGTGGAGAAGTCGTGACCTTCGTCAGACCGAGAAACAACAAGGAACTGTGGCAACGATGGAAGAACCGTCTGTGGCTGAGACTCAGTGAACTTACGTTTGTGAGCAGACATAGTGGAAGGTGAGGAAACCATTGCGGAAGAATCCCCCATGATTACTGGCGTCTCTGATGGCGCGCTCCTCCCTTGTGGGGGCCCTCACTGAGGGCACACCCGCCTTAGGTGATTGTTCACACCTCAGGTCACACCTCCCGACAAACGGACGGAGGGACCAATCGGCACTCTCGGAAAGTATCAGCTCGGGTAATCACCCCTCCCTGGGCCTGGCCGTTACCAGGGGGTACGTACGTGTCCTACCTGTCTACCCGGGGCGGGGAATTACGCGTTACCCCGTCACCGGCTACGCATGGAAGTGCGTGGGTCGGCCTTCAGACACGCACAGGGAGGAAAAAAGAGAAAGGGAAAGGAAAGAAGAGAGGTCTCAAACGCCGCAGCGGAGAAAAGGGTAGAGAGAAGAGGTAAGGAAAAGAGAAGGACAAGGAAGGATGAAGACTTACAAGCAAGGAAGGCGAAGAATGTAGTATATTTACAAGCGTCCATCTCCGGACGTAGGCACAAACCAGAACCCCAGAAGGGGAGAAAGGGAAAGAAAGAGCCAGAGGTGAGGGGGGGGGGGCGAAGATGGGGGATGGGGAAGGATGCGGAAAGGGAAGGTATGCAGCCCGGAAAGGAAGGAAGGCCACATCAGCTCGGGGTCCCTTGCTCGCTACGCACGTATCCACAAAAGAGTTGTGGATCCCCTGGGGAGGGGGGGAAGGGAGTGAGACAGGGTTGTAGTTCTAAGTTCTAGGGGACTGATGACCGCAGCTGTTAAGTCCCATAGTGCTCAGAGCCATTTGAACCATTTTGATGTTCTTCAATCTGTATATTGAGCAAGCAGTAAAGGAAACAAAAGAAAAATTCGGAGTAGGTATTAAAATCCATGGAGAAGAAATAAAAACTTTGAGGTTTTCCGATAACGTTGTAATTCTGTCAGAGACAGCAAAGGACTTGGAACAGCAGTTGAACGGAATGAACAGTGTCTTCAAAGGAGGATTTAAGATGAACACCAACGGAAGCAAAATGAGGATAATGGAATGTAGTCGAATTAAGTCGGTTGATGCTGAGGGAATTAGATTACGAAATGAGACACATAACGTAGTAAAGGAGTTTTGTTCTTTGGGGAGCAAAGAACTGATGATTGTTGAAGTAGAAAGGATATAAAATGTAGACTGGCAATGGCAAGAAAAGCGTTTCTGAAGAAGAGGAATTTGTTAACATCGAGTACAGATTTAAGTGTCAGGATGTCCTTTCTGAGAGTATTTGTATGGAGTGTAGCCATGTATGGAAGTCAAACATGGGCGATAAATAGTTTGGACAATAAGAGAATAGAAGCTTTCGAAATGTGGTGCTACAGAAGAATGCTGAAGACTAGATGGGTAGATCATATAACCGATGAGGAGGTACTGAATAGGATTGGGGAGGAGTTTGTGACAGAACTTGACAAGAAGAAGGGATCGTTTGGTAGGACATGTTCTGAGGCATCAAGGGATCACCAATTTAGTATTAGAGGGCAGCGTGGAGAGTAAAAATCGTAGAGGGAGACCAAGAGATGAATACACTAAGCAGATTCAGAAGGATGTAGGTTGCGGTAGGTACTGGTAGATGAAGAAGCTTGCACAGGATAGAGTAGCATGGAGAACTGCATCAAACCAGTCTCAGGACGGAAAACCACAACAACACCCAGGTTATGTAATCCCCTCGTTCTCCTGTATCTTATATTGTGAATTAATAAATCCAACAAATGTACATACGAGCTACCTGTAGCTGTAGGCTGCCGTGTGTTCGCGCGGTTTGAGGCGCCATGTCACAGATTGCGCGGCCGGTCCCGCCGGAGGCTCTAGTCCGCCCTCTGGCATGGGTTTGTGTGTTGTTGTTAGCATAAGTTGGTTTCAGTAGTTTGTAAGTCTAGGGACCGATGACCTCAGCAGTTTGGTCCTTTAGGGATTCACACACATTATAACATTTGCAACAGCAGAATGGAATGACGTAACCGAAAATTTGTTCCGGACTAGGAGTCAAAACCGGATTTTGCGCTGTCGCGATGGTCGCCTACCCGAGCACGCTTCGGCCCCAGATCCAGACTTCCATATGTCGCCGTCCCTGTGTCATTAACCTGCATCTGTACTCTTACTGCAATTCCCCTAAGGAGAGACATTTAATCGAAAGTCGCTAGCCTGATATCGGCCGATACTGTACTAAATCTAATACCTTTAGAGAAGGCTTCAAAGCCAATTACCGCTTGCTTTACGGACTTGAATTTATTCGAATTTAATTATGTAATTTTGGATTGGCCACAAGGGTGGCACTGCTTTCGTAGCTCATGGAAGCTGTGTTTTCTGATATAAAATTAAAAAAGGTTTTACATTCTCTGCTCGATCTGGTGGTCTATAGTAGCTCAATTCGGGAACATACACTGTACTTGCATGATGTTTCGGAGTTTTTGGGCGATTACGAAAGGCAGTGGTAACATTCAGTATGCAGAAATATGGTTTTGCTTCTTCCTCTATGGAATTTCTTGGACCCATAATTTTGGGGGAATTCATTTGCTTTGACCCAGAGAGAGTGGAATCCATTGATCATTTACCACAGCCACTCAACATTATAATAAATTTATTGGTGGGTTTGCAGAGAGAAACTACATAAGAGAAAACACAAATTTCTCTGATGGCCGTCCGAGGAAGCTGCATGTTGTGCTTTAAAACAAGGGCTAAGTTCAGCACTGGAGTTAGTTCCTGTTTTGTGTGTGTGTCGGGGGGGGAGGCGGATCACCAGTCTCCTGACAGATCTGACGCGGTTCAACAAGACTTCTGCGCCAACCTCTTCATCTCAGAATGGCACTTGCAACCTACGTCCTCAGCTATTTGCTGGATGTAATTTAATCTCTGTCCTGGTCTAGGGTTTTTACCCTCTACAGCTCCCTCTAGTACCATGGAGGTTATTCCCCGATATCCTGACAGTTGCCCAATCAGCCTGTCCCTTCTTCTTGTCAGTGTTTTCTGTATATTTCTTTCCTCACCGATTCGCCAGAAAACCTCTCCATTCCTTACCTCATGAATCCACCTAATTTTCAACATTCGTCTGTAGCACCGCATCTCAAATGCTTCAATTCTTTTAGTTCCTGTTTACCAACAGTACACGTTTCACTACCGTACAATCTTGTCCTCAAAAAGTATATTCTCAAAGATTTCTCCCTCAAATCAAGACGTATGTTTGATAATACTGGACTTCTCTTGTCCAGGAATCTCCTCTTTGTCAGTGCTAGTCTGCTTTCTATGTCCTCCTTACACTAACCATAATGGATTATTTTGCTGCCGAGGTAGCAACATTCCTTAACTTCATCTATTTTGTGATCCCCGATTCTGATGATAATGTTCTGGCTGTTCTCATTTCTGCTACTTCTCATTACTTTTGTCTTTCTTCGATTTATTCTCAATCCATATTCTCCACACATTAGGCTGTTTAACAATCCCGTATTTCTTCTTCACCTAGAATTTTAATCTAACTCTCCAACTTTTTCCTTTTATTTCCATCATTGCCTCTTCAATGTATATATTGAACAGTAGTTATGAAAGATTTCGTCCATATCTTAGACCCTTTTTTGTCCGAGAACTACGTTCATAAGTCTTCCAGACTTATTGTTCCCTCTTGGTTCTTATACATATTGTGTATTACCTGTCTTTCCCTATACATACTTCCACTTTTCTCAGAATTTCGAACATCTTGCACCATTTTACATTCTGGAACGCTTTTTCCAGGTCTGTAAATCCTATGAGGGTATCGACTTTTCTTCAGTCTTGCTGCCATTATCAAACACCATGTCGGAACTCCCTCTCCGGTGGAAATATCTATCTTGAAGTCAAACTGAACGTCATCAAACAGATCCTCAGTTTTCTTTCCAATATTCTGTATATTATTCTCCTCATCAGCTTGGATGCATTAGCTGTTAAGCTGATTGTGCGATAATTCTCGCACTTGTCGGTTCTTGTAATCTTTGGAATTGTGTGGATGATGTTTGCCGAAAGTCGGATGGTATATCGCTGGTCTCATAAATTATATACACCAACGTCAATAGTTGTTTCGCTGCCACGTCTCCCAATGATTTTAGAAATTCCATTGGAATATTATCTATCCCTTGTGTTTTACTTGATGTTAAGTCGTGAAAGATCCTTTAAATTCCAGTTCTAATGGCGGATCCCTAATCCCTACCTCTCCTACCTCTTCCCTGTCGACTCCTGTTTCTTCTTCCAACACGTCAATGTACTCTTTCCACCTTTCTGCTCTCTCCTCTGCACAGTGAAATTCCCATTGCAATCTCAATGTTACAGCCTTGCTTTTAAATTTCACCAACGGCTGATTTGACTTTCTGTATGCTGAGTCAGTCCCTTGTAATGACACATTCCGACGCAGAGACATACAATACCTTAAAGGCTGCGCCAAAGATTAAATTGAGAGGCATGTAGGTTATAATCTTTGTAATGTTCACATTGGATTCTCTTTTGTTTCATACTCCAAGAAGGAGCTAAGGGACACTTTCGATTATTGCCTCGTGGAGGATGGACGTAATTTTTGGACTGTGCGGAAAGGCAGCCATATAGTTAGTAATTATGGTTTGTGCGACGAGCAGAGCAAGTTTTATTGTCTTGTGAATAAAAAAATAGTGAGAAGTATCGAAGTGTTACGAAATTTATTTAAAGCAACGTAGCATTGTATTCCTTGGTTTCCACCGTCTTCGTGAAGTGAACCGATGCCGACTTAGGAAGATACACACGGTCAACAAAGAGAAGAACTTCGATGGCGACTGATGAATTAATATTGTGGCAGAAGGACTAATTCTACGTTTAAGGTGAGAACTCTGATTAAATCAACAATGGCGTAGAATTCAAAATGTAATTAATCTGAATGGTAAATTATATTACAGGCATATTTCACGCAGCACTGTATTTGTCCGCATTCAAGCCGGTCAATACAATCCGTAAAAAAGCCTTTCAAAAATTCTAAAGTTAAAAAACACAATAAAATCAAAATGTTTTTTTATTTATTTCGCCACACCCTCCAACAATCCCTTTCTTTGATGGATTTGTTCACATTTTTCATGCATCCATTTCGCCTTAGCTCCCGTGCACTTCCTGTTTATTTCAGTCCTAAGTGACATGTACTTCTGTAATCCTGAATGTCCCTAAACATGTTTGTACTTCCATCTATCGTCGATCAACGAAAGTATTTCTTCCGCTACTATTGGTTTCTTCGTAGTTACTCTCTTTGTACTTATGTTTTTTCTTTCCCACTTCTGTCATTTTAGAGATGTAATGTTACAGTCTACTCCAAGTCCATCTCTTCCTCTTTTGATTCTTGAACATAATATCCGCTGTTACTAGCTGAAATTTATGGCAGAACTCTATATGTCTTTCTCTCCTCTGGTCCCAATTACCATTCAATATCTTCATATACTTTCTGTAACTCTTCATCTTCTGCTTGCGACGTTGGTATGCAAAGCAGTAGTATTGTTGTCGGCATTGGTTTTCTGTCGAATCTAAAGGGAACAACCCTGTCACGGAACTATTAACAGTAGCTCATTCTCTGCTCTACCTTCCTATTCATAACGAATCCTACACACGTTGTACCATTTTCGGCTGCTGTTGATATTACCTTATACTCGTCTGACCAGAAAGCCATGTGTTCTTTTCATTTCACTCCTCTGACTGAGCTTTAACATTTTCCCTTTTCAGATTTTCTAGCTTCCCTACACTTCAAACCTCTCGCATTGCATGCTCCTATTCGTAGAACGTTACCCTTTTGTTGATTGCTCATTTCTTTTCTGATTGTCATCACTCCCTTGACAGTCTCCTCCCGGAGATTCGAAGGAGGATTAGCTCTCTCAGATTTAAACACTGGATTCGTTTTTGAAATGGATGCGTCGTCTCTGGGGACAGGAGCAGTGTTGTTGCAGGAACAGTACGGGATAAAGAGAGTAGTCACCAATGCCTGAAGAAAGTTGAATGACTCTTCAGTCATTATGGCTGTTGTGTTCACCACAGAGAAACTCAGCTATTACCAGGAGTACCATAAGTGTGTCTAGGAAACTGACAAGAAGCCCCCATCTATTAGCCAGACCAAGAAACATTGGTCGACTTGGCAGGTGGGCAGCTAGGATTTTAAGCTTTAATCTTGACATCGACAATATTCGGGGACAGGACAATGTTGTGACCGATACACTGAGTCTCATATTTTGAGTGAATGGGGACAGTCAAGAAGATACGCAGACACTTACATGTGGTTCAAAGGCCCTGGCACTTCGTTTCTTACACAAATTCCTTATCAGTTTCATGATATTAGGGAGTGCCAAAATTAAGATGAACGCTTTCATGAGATTGATAAAAGGCTACAGAGAGGAGAAATCACTAAAATATATGGTCTGAATGACAAAGTTGTGGTGCCGTCCGAAGAGTGTGGCGCCTAAGGAAGGACGTTACGTCGCAACGGAACCACAAGAAATGACAGTCGCTGCAAGCCACGACGTATGAGGGACACCGGCGCAGCCACACCCAGAAACGTTTCGCAGCGTCACTGCATCCGCTCGCCTACTACTGCCGACGAGGGACTGTTCTCACCCAGCGCACGATCATCCAGTAAGGCGACTGCATTTTCTTCTAGTAGAGAACAATAACTGAAACATATTATTCAGTATACTGTAGGTGAGACACTTGTAATTTAACTGTATCAAGTGATACGTTAATGTTCAGAGACAGTCGTAAATACTCACGATATTACTGTGGAAATGTATAGTACAAAGTTTAGTAGTTATTCTTCTTTATGTTGTAATAAAGCGAAATAATATTTTATCCACCTGGTCTCCTCCCGGAAGAAACTAAAGAACTCACCATTGTACCGGAGAGAGAATTTCCGTCCGGCACATCTTTTGATATGTATCGTATGAACTGTTTAAGCATGGCTGAGCCGCCACAATAAATATCTTTGAACGCAATTGTTTAGTGTCGGGCACAGCAGACTGAACACCTTTTGATCAGTCTCCAGGAAATGACTCAAATCCTTTCCCAAAACAAGCAGCACTGCCACCGGCTACTTCACCAAAGTTTCGATGTTCAATAATGTGGGTGAAGAATGGTCGGAATATTATTAGGTGCAGCTGGAGATCCACTTGGCCGCACTCTACTCTACAGGTCTTGCGTGCAAATCGGTTTCTCTTTCGACGACTAAAGCCGACATCTACCATCTGTGGTTAAAACTGTTCTCCTATTCTCATCCTGATATAACCAGTTACGACGAAATTATTCAGTATCTGAATAAACATTCTGACTGTCAGATGCATGGCGCAGCAGCCAGATTTAAATTTTTTCAACTCAAAATGCAGCTGACACAAAGTTTCAAACAGTGGACTGCCAGACTGAGTGCTAACAAAACGTTGTAGGTTTAAGAGTTCTGGTGAACTCAGTTATAGTGATATCATGCTACGTGATGCAATCACACAAAATGTGTCAGACGCATATATTCACACTGCTATTCTCAAATTGTTGGATCCTGATCTGCGAATGGTTCTGTCTACTGCGGAACCTCGATCTATTTGGAGACAACTGCATTTAATTTTGAGGTTTCACCATTTTTCTCTTGTTCAAAGTGCAGAAATCTCTCAGTTTGAAGATAATGGTAGTGTAAACAGGATTAAAAATAGAGCTCGGACAAATGGTAAAGCCGCGCGGGATTAGCCGAGCGTTCTGAGGCGCTGCAGTCTTGGACTGTGCGGCTGGTCCCGGCTGAGGTTCGAGTCCTCCATCGGGCATGGGTGTTTGTGTGTGTGTTTGTCATTAGGATAATTTAGGTTAAGTAGTGTGTAAGCCTAGGGACTGATTAAGTTCCATATGATTTCACACATTTTTTAAACAAATGGTAAACATAGGGATAAAAACTCGAGGACATGATGTGTACTACGGAATAATGTGAGAAGATCTTGTCTTTAGTGCTTTTAGAATCATGACGGGAAAGCTTGTCCTCGTCATAACACAGAATTTTACCAGTGCTGGAAGCAAGGTCATACTCGAACACAGTATTTACACGGCAACCGAGGCGGTAGCAACGGCCGACACAACGCACGTCCATAGCCGCAGTAGTGCTATCAGAAAGTGGTTGCGTTTTGACGAGCCTGCTGAAGCCCCAAGAAACAACCTGCATTTCTGGCGCAGTACACGGACAGAATAGCTCAAAAGACAATTAAATTGCTCTCAGACATTGGTGCAACGTTTTCCTAGACACACATGAAAGGATCGATAGCCCTCAGCTACAGCGGCCTACGTCTATTTCGCCTGCATACAACAGACACGAAATTTCGGTACTTAGTGTGTGTGGTTTGCCAGTAACTTTTTGTGAAGTTTAGAAATATGTATCGTTTCACGTATTCCGTTCTAGAAACAGTGCAAACGTATTTGGGTTCATTGTTTGATTTGTGGAACTTGTATGTACAAGTCAGCATATTACAAATCAGTGCTTTAGTACCACACATTAATGTGTCTGACCCGTGTAATGAGAACAAGGAACTTTTTGAATCTGTTTTAGGAAGGGCTAATTATTTTGCAGCACAAACCTCTGTTAAAGACAACGTGCAACCGTTCTCTCCCTCGAACGAAGGAATTAATGAATGGACTGGGACAGGGAAGTTTGTTTTCCGAGACTGTTTTACTTGAGGCACAATTACAGTTACCACTGGAATAATAGTTCAAGCAGTATTTTGTGATAAACAGTAACTTAAGTCTCTCCCAGTTTCAAAGCCTACTGCTCAGAAGTGCCTCAGCAACTCCTATTTTTCAAATGACTTGGAACAGTTAACAGCAGAAGTCCCTTCTTGTACAAACTATTTGGACCATATCACAGCGTGAATCATATGACTGTTGGACATTTGTCATATTTAAACTGTTTACTCCAAGTTCCTTCCGTGGTTGGGTTAAAGTTCAGCAAGGAAAGAGCCAATTCTCCCAAGAACAACTTGACTATTTAGGACGTGTAACAAATGCACAGGGTATTCATGTTGATGCTTTGCATTTTCTTAGAATACAAGATCTGTTGGCCCCCTGCAACATTAAGGAGACCCAAGCTGCCATGGAAAACTTACCATTATATCGCATTCATTACGAAGATCGTGAAAATTGCTGCTCCACTGAACTGGCTGTGCCGAAAAAAAAATGTTTTCTGTGCTCCCACGAATGTCATGGTACATTTCGGCAATTAAATGAGCATCATTAAGCTGTCATTGCTTGATTCATTTTGATCCAGCTAAGCCTGTTGTGTTAGCTGTGGATGCATCTTCTTATGGAATTGGAGCGGCAGGAAGAAGGGAAATATTCAAGCATTTGTTTGACCAAACGTAACAAATATATAAGTTAACGTCTTAAATGATTTTCAATGAAGGTACGTTAGCTTACACATTAAGGTAACTTTATATAGTTGTAGGAAGTGTTTTCTTGTAGTCCTTTAGTTTACAGAAATTTTTTAACATTAAGTACCCCTTCGAGTCCTGTATCCTCTAGTTTGGTTAACTGAATGACATGGTAGGACAGAGATAAGAATGGAAACAATTTTTTACTAGGTTCTCTTAAGATTTCCACTTTTCTACCGCAGATGATAACTATGGGAAGGTAGTTTTTCTCACTGAGTTGCTTTTGTTCAATGGGAATTTCCACACACTGTAGTGGTACTGGATAATTATTCAGTCATGTGGTAATCAGTAGTAGGGAGATGGCAGCATCGGTGCAATTTTGGTATCAAATAGATACGTGAATTAAACTGATCAATTAATCCCCCCATCCCCACCACGCCAACCCCCATCCTTGACCATCGAACCCTGGTCCATCTCGATGGAAAGCCCAAATTCTCCCCCCCTCTCCCCCCTCCCAACACATGGAAACTGTCTAAATGCAGGAGAGGAAGATTAGGTTAGTGTACTTTGTTAATTTTGGTTGGAAAAATAAAGTAAAGATAGGTCCTATTACGTAATTAATCATAAAGATCGAGCCTAATTACACAACTACATGTATAGTGCTACACAATGACGGCCTAAAATCGCAAAACAGCTCAAAAATTTATGATACCATACAAATGCTGTTATCCTGCTGGGAAAAAAATTTCGCAACACTACTCGAAACTAGTGACAGACACACCAAACCCTACCCTTCATCGACAAGATGGCGGGAAAAACGCAGATTACAAGGTACTATCTTCATTCTTTTTGGCTGGAAATATGTTCAGCTGACGAGATGCTAGTGTTGCACAGGAAGGAGTTTAAAATGCGTATTACCTGTAAGCATACAGCTGAGGACAGTATCCACCGTTGTATGACGTCAGAGTTCACTACAGACACCTGCTGAAAAGATACCCTTCAGCCCAGGTAATCGAGGCCAATAAATGCTACCACAACGGATGGAAAAAATGTATCATAGTTCGAATTACACTTCAAAATTGTCGTGGAAAAACCAGCACTTGTAATGAATGGGTCATAATGCAACACATGTACTGGGGAAAATCGTCATCCCACAAGAATGAAGAAGGGGCGGTAGCTGAACGTGTGTTCTCATTGATAGATGTCCACAAACAGCTGGAAATCGAGGCTCTCTTTCCTCATGCCTTACCCGCCCTCCGTCCCTCCATCCATCCACCTACGGGCAGGACATAGGCTTTTTCGAATGGCCAGCTGCTCCACCGTGCTCTGCTTGGCCGCTAACCACCTTGAGGCGATACTCCATATCAAACTCAATAGCATATATAGTCGACTGAACAATAGAAGAAAAACGGATGGCTGCCCAAAGTGCAATTCTAAAATATAGCAATGCAGCCGACATCCATACGCAGACCCATAGCCAGGTGGGGCAACCACTCACCAACTAGGCACACTCCCAATGCATCCAATAGGCCTGTCATTCTGCGATGGAGAACACTTTTATATAAAGTCAACATACCTCTTTCTTCCAATTTGTTAACCATATTTCTCAGAGAGGCTAGACCTCTCTGGAACAACAACGAAATTCTGGAGAATGCTCCACATTGCTTTTTCAAATGGCTTGCTGCTGGCTGTTTTTCTGTGGCACCAATGCAACCCCTCTGCGGTCACTGGCCTAACCATGACCTCCGCTACCCTTTTGTGTTGGCTAAGGGCCACTGCCGCCCCTCGGCGGAGCGTGGATCTGTCCGGCAACCACCCCCAGTAGACATGCCCTCCGTTCTGCGATGGAGAACCACTGTACTTAACATCAGTTCAACTCCTTCTTGCAATCTGTTAACGTATTTCTCTGGAAGACTGGAACAACAACGAAATTCCGGAAAACGCTCTAGATGGCATTTTCAAAGTCGGCTGCTTGGGAAACAGCAAGCCTTCCACCCAAAGCTTCCGCAGCATCACACTGCAGTGTCTTCAGTACAATGCACTCTGGCATGCACGTTGTAGGGCGGTCAGAGTTATCAGCGCCAAAGAAAATTTACACATACAATAGAGCACGAAGCCGGCATCCCACGGAACAAAACTGTGATAAATGAGGGCTATCCCGACCGCAGGTTGTTTGTCTGTTGGGACATCCGCGACCTCTTAGGGAACTCGGTTACCACACAGTTCCGAGTACTGGACTGTAACATTTGTATTTAACATCAATGCTACTCCTGTAATAAATCAACTATTAAAAAAGGAAAACGCCATCGTAACGATAACAAATGTTCTCCATTTTCTTTTAGTATTACGAGCAAAATCGGTATAGTTTCTACGTTTAACTGCAAGATACAATTCGCATTACATTATTTTGCGATATCCAGTGAAGCGCACCGCTGCCGATCATGTATTTAACATCAACTCCACTCCTATCATAAAGCAGCTATTAAAAAAGGAAAACACAATCGCGACGATAATAAATGTCTTCTTTCCACGAAAATAGGCACAGTCCATTTTCTTTTAGTTTTATGAGCGAAATCGGTGTAGTTTCTACGTTCAACTGCAGCATACAATTAACATCTCTATTTTCTGCGACATCCAGCGAAGTGCACCGCCTCCAATCACAGATGATCATATGTGTATTGCAAACATTTCAGACACTTGAAATACGATTAGAGAATATTACAGAATAGAATATTTCAAGCCATTAGCTCACATGTCGGGGGAAAAAACCACACTCATATTACGTTCGACAACAACGAGCTATAATTCGAGATGGTTCAAATGGCTCTGAGCACTCTGGGACGTAACATCTGAGGTCATCAGTCCCCTAGAACTTAGAAATACTTAAACCTAACTAACCTAAGGACATCACACACATCCATGCCCAAGGCAGGATTCGAACCTGCGACCGTAGCGGTCGCACGATTCCAGACTGAAGCGCCTAGAACCGCTCGGCCACTCCGGCGGCTATAATTCAACTGAATGCAGCTGTTTTGGACATTATGGCAGGTCTAATTTTACCA
Source organism: Schistocerca nitens (assembly GCF_023898315.1). Classification (NCBI taxonomy): domain Eukaryota; kingdom Metazoa; phylum Arthropoda; class Insecta; order Orthoptera; family Acrididae; genus Schistocerca; species Schistocerca nitens. The sequence continues at coordinate 77,680,712 of NC_064621.1, read as the reverse complement.
TTGCAATGCTGTATCATGCAGGAGTACGCGAAAGAAATCGTGAGACTTTGTCTTGTAACAGAACCTCCTACAAGATTTTGCCATACATCTCTCCCGTTACATCGAAACCAATTACGATCTGCATGCTTAGATCTGACCTTTTTGATGCATAACTCAGCTCTGCCGACATGTCTGTAAGGCTTCTGTCATATAGCAGCAGATTGTTGTGCACTAGTTTTGTAGGAAATTTGATCATCACAACCTGTTTCACAAAATCTAATCACATGTCGGAAAAAACCATCATCATTTTTAGGTTCCACAACGAGCAATAATTGAAGTGGTGTCTACTTTATAATCAGAGGTTATGAAGTATGAAATGACACCTATTTTTTAAACACGCAACCATGACGACGATAAATAAAAAAAAACAGTCATGATTCCAAGAGAATAGAGACAGCCGTTTCTTATTAGTTTTATGAGCAGAACTGGTGTAGTTTTGAGAAAACAGTCTGCATCCAAACATTAACCAGGGTTATTTGGTAAGCGTGATAGCGTTAAGGAGATTTTTAGCAAACTCAAGTGTGCAGACTCTACAAGAGAGGCGCTCTGCATCGCGGTGTAGCTTGCTGTCCAGGTTTCGAGAGGGTGCGTTTCTGGATGAGGCGTCGAATATATTTCTTCCCCCTACTTATGCCTCCAGAGGAGATCACGAATGTAAAATTAGAGAGATTCGAGTGCGCACTGAGGCTTTCCGGCAGTCGTTCTTCCCGCGAACCATACGCGACTGGAACCGGAAAGGGAGGTAATGACAGTGGCACGTAAAGTGCCCTCCGCCACACACCGGTGGGTGACTTGCGGAGTATAAATGTAGATGTAGATGTAGAGAATGATCACAAACAGTAGATGGTGTTCTGACTGAGGTCGTAAGAAATGTACACTGGCTTTTCAGATCTCTAGTGGTACGCTTTCCGGTAGACATGCTGTCTGCGATTTGGAATCAATTCTTTTCATTCAACCACATACCTGTGATGGGTCCTATGGAGAAGTCTTTTAATGATTACAGCCAGTAGTGAACCATATTCGTGGCTCTCTCATATCTCTAGAAGAGTCACCTTTTTCGAACCTATCTCTTACAGTAAAATCCAGATTGGTTTCAGATAGTCCTTATGCATCTTGCAACTGCTCCTCAGTTTCTGCCCGGCCATCCGTGCAGCTTTGGGCATGTGATCGTCCCAACTTAAGTCGGAACTGAGCCGAAGTCGGGGGTAAGCTATAAGTGCTCCTTACTGCAACCCATGCAGAAACAGAGTGAGATGAGTCAATGCTATAGGACCATATTTTGAACACTCGGTGGGAACATGCTGTCGAAGCTACGCCAGCCGCGTACGATGTGTGACATCAGTGCCAGACGAAGCCTGCTCCTGCAACACGAGATAGTATGAAATACAGTACGAACAGTTAAAATGGTGTTTCTTATCGGGAAAACTAAGAAGACTCAACATCATACAGGTACTGCAGTCAGAAGCAGATCCACCTCCCTCTAGGTCCATTTGCATCTATCACCCAAACATTCTTTGATTGTTATTCTGTACCATCCAACAGAGAAACCAACTATAAAATCTCCGCTAGCATCATCAGATAGATTTTTACCGCATCTCTCTCTCTTCTGATATATCGAGAAACAAATACCAACTGTCTGCTGACATAATGTATATGTTGCGATCCAGTTACATGTAATGGTATTGATCCAATGGAGCAGGGGGCCAATGATCGACGTCACTTGCACAGACCACTGTAAAGTTTCTTCTCCTGTACTGTACAAGACCAAGTCTCACAGATTATCAGTCGCAAGAGAGGATAACTGTATTTTTGCTCCATACACAAGTTTTTCTGCTGTAACACGTTTTGTACACTGCCGTACATTTCGTTTTTTCTACCAAGACTTCGAGGTCTTTGTCAGACTCTAAACTGACATTAACACGTTTTGATCAATTGGCTCTCACAGAAAACTAGCCATCGCACGGTATAAAACATCATGTTACTGCTGCTGCCACAACACACACACACACTTTCGGTGCTTGAAATGAAAAACAGTTACAACATAGGGAAACTGTAAGAGTTTTGAGGTATTGTGGAGCGTTTCCAAATTGCTGACGGAAGGTTATTGACGACCTCTGCATTTAAACATTATTCACAGTGACATGATAGATGATAGAGCTGTGTTCTGTTTGATTGATTCCTCATACTGCTGCCATGTACTTGATCACTGTTTCGGTGGTAGCCATCCCCGGAAAGTGTTTCTCCCTCCAACAAGACCCTCACTCCATCACAAACTAGCGATGTCAGTCAATCATTATACGGTAATCAATAGCGTACCAGTGGACGGTTGGCATGGAAAAAGACACCGTCGATGTACTGTCATAATGAGCATCACAGTTGATAGTGTGATCAATTTTAGCAATTTTATCGTAATTTCAACACTGACCAATGACACGGCAACATGCTTCCCAGGTTCTGTATCCTCGATAAACATCTCCTCCACTACTTTACGGGTACCATTGTGAATCTAAATAGATGACTGTACAGTACGTTCATTCATTGTTAATTCTCGAACATATACACCAAAGAATACCAGACAGCGACCTACATATCTCCAGCACCTCAATCATATTGCGCAATTTACGAGCTTTCTCTATGTGAATGGGAGTCACAGGCCATTCTCGCATTCTTAGGATAAAATTAGAGACCGAAAGAACTCCTCGCACTGTCTTTGACCGACACACCCTGCAGCACTGGCACCGATGTAATTTGCAGCTGAGCAGCTGACATGTAACAGCACTTTCTGTCTATTTTTACACACTCCGGCGATCACTGTCTGTGGTCATATAGGTATGAAAAGGGGTTGCTGTACTCCGGCAACCCCATCACCCTGGTTTCAACTGCTTTTCCAGGTCACTCCTGTCTTTGCTGCTTTCCACTATAACTATGCAAAAGTCACAAATCGGTCCACATTCTGTTATCCTGGCCAGTCCAGACCTAGTGGCGAACACACGTGCTTGAAATTGGTTAAATAATAAAGACAAGTAGTTTATAGCCGCCATTTTCTTTGCTTAGTAGAGATAACTGGGGTGTGGGGCATTATCGAGCTGGAATTTGAACTTTGGGCCATTTTTCTGGGGGGGGGGGTGGTGACTGGGGTGTGACACTTTCCCTCCCAAATGTGCCATGTTGATTGATGTCATCGCTGCCATCTTGGATGACGTCATCGCCGCCATCTTGGATGATATCATCCCCGCCATCTTGGATAACGTTACTTTGGACTGAGAGTAGCTTTGTTCCAATACTATCACTGTCTGTGTTCATATAGGTACGAAAAGGGGTTCTGTACTCCATCACCTTGGTTTCAACTACTTTTCCAGGTCACTCAACCTCATGTCTTCGCTGCTTTCCTCTATAACTATGCAAAGGCGCTATTCAGTTATTGTAAATAGGAAACAATTTATTGATTTTAGGCAGGAACAGGTGTTCTTGCAAAACAGTGGGTAGTTGGGAGGACTGTAAATGTAGTTTAAAGTATGTTGTCAAATGTACAGCAACCCCATTTTCGCACCTATATGAAGACACTGTAGTGTGAGGCTGTGGAATCTTTAGGTGTAATGCTTCCTGTTTCCCAAACAGGTGATTGAAAAAGCCATCTTGAACATTCTCTGGAATTTCGTTGTTGTCTTTCAGTGAAATACGTTTAGCAGATTGCAAGAAAGAGTTGCGTTGACTTTAAATACAATTTTTCTCCATCGCAGAAGGGAGGGTTTCTGGGGGAGAGGATGGTGTGTCTACTAGGGATGGTCGCCTCCAGACACACCCGCGCTCGGACAAGGGGGCGGGTGGGGGGGGGGGTGCTAAATTTTCCCTTTGTGTTCTCTAAAGGCCACCGACTCAAGGCATGCTGTATGACGCGAGTGACTGGAGGGGGTAGCGGAGTGCATGCTGAGGCCAGTGACCGAGAAGAGCGGGGGGAGGGGGGGGGGCTGGTAGTGGTGATGCAGATAAACAGCAAAGCCCATTATGGAGCAGCTAGCCGTTTGAAAAAGCGATCAGGAGCGTTCTCCTGAATTTCATTGTTGTCCCAGAGGAGTGCAGTCTTTCTGAGAACTACGTTTATCTCATTGCAGGGAAGAGTTATGCTGACATTAAATAAAACTGTTCTCCATCGCAGAATGACAGGCCTATTGGAAGTGTGCCAAGTCTGTGGGAAGTCGCCCCCTGACTATGGGGATTGTGTGTGGGGCGGTGCTGCATCGCTATATTTTAGATGAAGAAGTCGCACTTTGGGCACCCGCCCTTCTATCTCCTATTGTTTAGTTCATTATACATGCTATTGTGTTGACGAAGGTTCGTCGCTTCAAAGCGGTTACTGACCACACAAAGCATGGCAGAGCAGCTAGCCGTTTGAAAAAGCCAGTGTACTCAGTGTAGGTGGATGGATGGAGGGAGGGAGGGGAAGGCATGAGGAAAGAGGGCCTCGATTTTCAGCTATTTGTGGACATCTATCAACGAACTGTGATACATTTTTTCCATCCGTTGTGGTAGCATTTACTGGCTTCTATTACCTGGGCTGCAGGGTGGTTTTCGAGCAGGCGCCTGTAGTGAAATCTGACGTCAAACAACGGTAGATACTGTCCTCAGCTGTTTGCTTATAGGTAATACACTTTTTGAACTACTTCCTGCCCAACGCCAGCATCTCTTCAGTTAAACGTATTTCCAGTCAAAACGAATGAAGATAGTACCTTACAATCTACCTTTTTCCCGCCAGCCTGTAGGTGAGGGGTAGAGTCTGAGTGTGCCTGTCACTAGTTTCAAGTGCTATTTCGAAATTTTTTCTCAGCAGGATAACATCAGTTGTACGGATTGTCAATTTTTGAGCTGTTTTGCGATTTTAGACCATCCTTGTATAGTACTACACATTTATGCGTGTAATTAGGCCTCATCTTTATTATCAATTATGTAATTAGGACCTATATTTACTTCACTTTCCCTACCAAAATAAATAAAGTACACTAACCTAACCTTCCTCTTCTGCATCTGGACAGTTTCCATGTGTTGGGAGGAGCACTTTGGCTTTCCATCCAGGAGGACCGGGGTACGATTCCGGAAAGGGTACTGCCACTTTTAATTTCCCACCATTTCCTGGGTGGGGGTGGTTTGGGATGGGATGCTCGCACAGCCCTGCGACAAAGAAATTCCCACCAAAATTCGAAATTTTTCCAATAGAGTAGATGGTGATGTGGGAGGGAGTGGACTGTGGGTGGAGGGGGGGGGGGGTCTGGGGGCCACGTGCGGACTGAGAACAACATGTGACGTGATCTCTGGGTGAGGGTGGGCGTGGTAGGGGATGGGGGGATTAATTTATCAGTCTAATTAATTTGCATATCAATTTTATATCAAAATTGCACCGATGGCGCCATCTCCCTATTACTGTTATTAGATGTGAGTTTTTGGTGTTATTGATTCCCTCATAGTGAGGATTAGAGTGAGATTTTCAAGTCTTATGACTCCCACTTAGGAGGACGGCATTGTGGTGGTGACAGCTATGTTGATGTTCTAGTGATTTAGTTGTTTGAGTTTGTTGATTTTTTCTTCATTCAGAAGTTGTGAGACGATCCTTCGAATCACTGATTAGTGGATGTAGCTGGGTAGTAATGAAGACGGGATAAACAGGAGCTATGCTTCTTCTCAATGTTATTGTAAGTGATGACTTATGAACAACTTTGCCTGCTTGAGACAAGTGCAACGTGGCCATTGCTGAGGATTTTGTTGTGAGATAGGAATAAGAACTGCCTGAAATGAATGTTTTTTTTATGTAAGCAACGTTTATGATGAATGGTTAGTTTTGCCTGTCTGGGATAAGAGGAACATGGTCATTATTAATGATTCTGTAGATTACGTCTTAGTGCAAGAAGAACTATATTTGTGTGAGAGAATGATGAAGGAATTTGTTGCCTCGATGGATAAAGAAACCCAATATTTCGCTCAGACTCTGATGAGACGTTGGCTTTTAATGCTCCTTTAAATGAAGGAATGAGATTTTATTTTTATATGGAGGCCAGCTTACAATGTCTGTACTGAATATCATGAGATAAAACAAAGTATGCCACAACCAGCTAAGTATATTGATTATAAGTGAGACGGAAATATGACATTACTGGACTACAGGTATGGGAATCCAGTAACCATTGTCGAAAAGACAGATTTTACGTTAAGGAAACAAAATGAGGTTTGGAAAGTAAGATGAGTGTAAACCTAAATGCTACCCTTTTTCGAGCACGTGATTTGTGAGTAATTACAGTACGGTTTTTGGCTACTACCAGTAATGCGGTGGATGCCGTAGTCTTGTGTGGTAATATGGAATGCCCATGACCTTCAGTAACCTGTATTCAGCCTTTCTCAGAGGTAGAAGTAAAACTTAAAGTATCCAGAATGTCAGACTATGTGTAGAGAAACTTCCTGGCAAATTAAAACATTGTGCCGACCGAAACTGTTATTCCATTATTTCTGAAGTGTTAATTACCAGCAGAATAGTAAACAGTTGCTAAACGAAAAGGCAGACGAAGCACTTCGGAGACCTTCGGATCGCACCTAATTTAGATAGGGGCGAAGTGGTTCGGCCGTAAGAGCAGAGCTGATTCGGCAGTCTCTGAGGACAGACATGTCTGCCACGGTCGGTATCAGTTAAGACTTAATTAGTAGCGCCTAGTTTGTAAATCAGTGCTGGTTAGGCAGTTTTGGAAGGCAGACATGTTATCAGCATTAGTCGTATCAAAAAAATGGTTCAAATGGCTCTGAGCACTATGGGACTCAACTGCTGAGGTCATTAGTCCCCTAGAACTTAGAACTAGTTAAACCTAACTAACCTAAGGACATCACAAACATCCATGCCAGACAAACTGCCTATTGGCTTCTGTCTCGGGTTCTTCGGCCGACGTTCATCTAATGATTTTTCTGACGTTTCGCCAGCACGAGTGGCTGGCATTGTCAAAGCTTCACCCTCCATTGCCGGTGGTGAACTGGAGCCGAGCTCGCGGCCGCAGACTATATGTACCTGGCGCGCCAACGTCCGAAGGCTTCTCCGCGGTCATTTCCGGTGCGGTTCTCCTCTTGCTACCTGCGACGGTCGTTCGCTGCAGTACGGGAAGCCAGGATCCGTTGACCTTAAGGCTTTCCTCTTTCTTGTTCAAACTGTTCGCGTGTTTTTGTATTTCTACAGCTTCTCTGAACAAGCGCGTGTGATAGTGCTTCTCTACAGCCAGAACTTCCGTGTCGGCGAATTTTATTACATGGTCGGTCTCATTCAGTGCGTGCTCTGCCACGGCCGATTTCTCCACCTGCCCCAACCTGCAATGTCGCTTATGCTCTTTGATCCTGGTGTTAATGGATCGTCCAGTCATTCCGACATAAACTTTTCCGCATGTGCATGGTATGCGGTATATTCCCGACATTGCAAGTGGGTCTCTTTTCTCCTTCGCCGATCTAAGACACTCTTTGATCTTCCTTGTCGGTTTGAAAATCGTCTTTACGCCATGTTTGCGCAATATACGGCCGATTCTGTCCGTCACTCTGGGAATGTATGGCAGAAAGGCCGTACCCGACAATTCTTTTTCCGGTTCCTTACTTCGCCGAGGGTTGGGCTCTGTTACACTTCTAATATAATTTGTGGAGTAACCATTGCTCCTCAGGACAGTTTCCAGGTGTTGCATTTCTCGTTTGAGGTGTTGCGGCTCACATATTCGTCCTGCTCTCGTTACGAGCGTACTAATCATGCCTCTTTTCTGGCTCGGGTGGTGGTTTGACAGTTTGTGCAGGTATCGGTCCGTGTGAGTCGGTTTTCGATACACGCTGTGTCCCAGATCTTCGCCGTCCCTTGTGACCAGAACATCTAGAAATGGCAGTTTCTTGTCCTTTTCTACTTCCATGGTAAATGTTATGTTGGCATGGAGGCTGTTCAAGTGTCTTAGGAAGTCACTGAGCTGTTCTTCACCATGACTCCACACCACGAAAGTATCATCGACGTACCTGTACCACACCTTAGGTTTGCAAGTCGCCGAGTCCAGGCACAGTGCCTGGACTCGGCGACTTGCAAACCTAAGGTGTGGTACAGGTACGTCGATGATACTTTCGTGGTGTGGAGTCATGGTGAAGAACAGCTCAGTGACTTCCTAAGACACTTGAACAGCCTCCATGCCAACATAACATTTACCATGGAAGTAGAAAAGGACAAGAAACTGCCATTTCTAGATGTTCTGGTCACAAGGGACGGCGAAGATCTGGGACACAGCGTGTATCGAAAACCGACTCACACGGACCGATACCTGCACAAACTGTCAAACCACCACCCGAGCCAGAAAAGAGGCATGATTAGTACGCTCGTAACGAGAGCAGGACGAATATGTGAGCCGCAACACCTCAAACGAGAAATGCAACACCTGGAAACTGTCCTGAGGAGCAATGGTTACTCCACAAATTATATTAGAAGTGTAACAGAGCCCAACCCTCGGCGAAGTAAGGAACCGGAAAAAGAATTGTCGGGTACGGCCTTTCTGCCATACATTCCCAGAGTGACGGACAGAATCGGCCGTATATTGCGCAAACATGGCGTAAAGACGATTTTCAAACCGACAAGGAAGATCAAAGAGTGTCTTAGATCGGCGAAGGAGAAAAGAGACCCACTTGCAATGTCGGGAATATACCGCATACCATGCACATGCGGAAAAGTTTATGTCGGAATGACTGGACGATCCATTAACACCAGGATCAAAGAGCATAAGCGACATTGCAGGTTGGGGCAGGTGGAGAAATCGGCCGTGGCAGAGCACGCACTGAATGAGACCGACCATGTAATAAAATTCGCCGACACGGAAGTTCTGGCTGTAGAGAAGCACTATCACACGCGCTTGTTCAGAGAAGCTGTAGAAATACAAAAACACGCGAACAGTTTGAACAAGAAAGAGGAAAGCCTTAAGGTCAACGGATCCTGGCTTCCCGTACTGCAGCGAACGACCGTCGCAGGTAGCAAGAGGAGAACCGCACCGGAAATGACCGCGGAGAAGCCTTCGGACGTTGGCGCGCCAGGTACATATAGTCTGCGGCCGCGAGCTCGGCTCCAGTTCACCACCGGCAATGGAGGGTGAAGCTTTGACAATGCCAGCCACTCGTGCTGGCGAAACGTCAGAAAAATCATTAGATGAACGTCGGCCGAAGAACCCGAGACAGAAGCCAATAGGCAGTTTGTCAACAAGTGGCCACGAAAGCCTCAACAATTTTGTATCCATGCCAGAGGCAGGATTCGAACCTGCGACCGTAGCGGGCTTGCGGTTCCAGACTGCAGCGCCTTTAACCGCACGGCCACTTCGGCCGGCATTAGTCGTATCAGTTAACGACTTAATTGGCCAGCTCTAGTTATGTAAATGAGTAATTGAGAACAATTTGATAGCAATTTCGCAAGTTTTCTTTTTACGAAATTGTGAACACTGGAAAGTATGTGTGATTCATAAAGTAGAATGTAAATGTGCAGTTTCTCGTATTCTGCCAATAACAAACGTGTGGCATCCCGTATAAAAAGAAGATGATATAATTACTCATACAGTATCAGTTCCCCGCTAAGAGTTTATTACAGCCTGAAGGTAACGTAATCACGACCTACGTGTTGTTTTCTCCACAGGGGACAACAGAGAACTGCAGGTTGGTGAACATTAATTAGAACTTAATGCATTCCACTCAGGACCGTGGAAGCAACTAGGACCCCACGTGTACTACAATGTGAGTACAAATGAGATCAGTGACACGTCATCTGTAGTAACACAGAGAAGGTATGAAGGAGAGAAATTTTCGAGGGAAGGGCTTTATCATCCGCACGTATATATCTACCTCTCTCCCTTCTATTTTTCTACTTGCCGTAACCACACGATCTGCAAAACACACTGTTAAGGCAACAGCGGGAAGTATTAACAATCGACAGACTGTAAAATCTCAAGTTGTTGAGAAGGCACCGAGAATAGCCAAGCCAAATGTTATGCGGCACGTCGGAAAAATAAGAGAGATACGGAAAGAGAATACTAAGGCAACTAGAAAGGAGAAAAAGGAAACGAAACTCCTGCAAACGGATCCGGGCTAGTCAACTAAGTAGGCGAATATGAATGGACGTGGATGCTGACAAATGCCTCGCAATGAACAATAGGAGGGTCCTTGCTCTATTCACACTAAATACCTTCGAAATAAAAAATGAAAAATATATCAGGATTCTGGAGAAATTCTTGGAAAGCAACGGCGCCGACATTGCCTTCCCTCGGAAGCCACTTGCGAACAGATTAATCTATACCGGAGAGCCGAAGAAACTGGTACGCCTGCCTATTTCGTTTAGGGCCCACACAATCACGCAGAAGTGGCGCCACACGAAGTGTCATGGACTCGACTAATGTCTTAAGTAGCGCTGGAGGGAATTGAGTCCTGCAGGGTTCTCCATAAATCCGCACAAGTACGATGGGGTGGAGATCTCTTCTGAACAGCATGTTGCAAGGCATACTAGATATGCTCACAAGGGTACCTCCCCATCGCACCCCCCTCAGATTTAGTTATACGTTGGCACAGTGGATAGGCCTTGAAAAACTGAACACAGATCAATCGAGAAAACAGGAAGAAGTTGTGTGGAACTACGAAAAAATAAGCAAAATATACAAACTGAGTAGTACATGCGCAAGATAGGCAACATCAAGGCTAATATGAGTTCAGGAGCGCCGTGGTCCCGTGGTTAGCGTGATCGGCTGCGGAACGAGAGGTCTTTGGTTCAAGTCTTCCCTCCAGTGATAAGTTTAATTTTTATTTTCAGTTTATGTGACAAACTCTTATGGTTTCATCACTTTTTTGGGAGTGATTATCACATCCACAAGAAAACCGAAATCGGGCAAGGTAGAAGAATCTTTTTACCCATTCGCCAAGTGTGCAAGTTAGGTGGGTCGACAACATATTCCTGTCATGTGACGCACATGCCGTCACCAGTGTCTTATAGAATATATCAGACGCGTTTTCCTGTGGAGGAATCGGTTGACCTATGACCTTGCGATCAAATGTTTTCGTTTCCCCATTGGAGAGGCACGTCCTTTCGTCTACTAATCGCACGGTTTACCGGTGCGGTCGCTAAACACAGACACTAAACTTATTACAGTGAACAGAGACGTCAGTGAACGAACGGACACATCGTAACTTTGCGAAAATAAAGAAATTAAACTTTTCACTGGAGGGAGGACTTGAACCAAGGACCTCTGGTTCCGCAGCTGCTCACGCTAACCACGGGACCACGGCTCTCCTTGGCACACGTTGGCCTTGATTTTACCTATCCTACGCATGGACTACTCAGTTTGTATATTTTGCTTATTTTTTCATAGTTCCACACAACTTCTTCCTGTTTTCTCGATTGATCTGTGTTCAGTTTTTCAAGGCCTATCCAGTGCGTCAACTTATATCTAAATCTGAGGGGGGGGGGGGGGGGGGTGCGACGGGGAGGTTCCCTTGTCAGTAATGTTCACGTCTGGTGATTTTGGTGGCCAGCAAAAGTGTTTAAAATCAGAAGTGTGTTCCTGGAGCCACTCTTTAGCAATTCTGGCCCGAGTGGAGTGTTGCCTTGTCCCGTTGGAATTGCCCATGTCCATCTGAATGCGCAATGGACATGAACGACCAGGCAGGATGCTTACGTACGCGTACCCCGTCAGAGTCGTCTCTAGACGTATCAGGGGACCATATCACTCCCACTGCACATGCCCCACACTATTACTGAGTCTCCAGGAGCCTGAACAGTCCCCTGCTGACATGCACGTCCCACTGGTTCAAGAGCTTGTCTGCCTATCCCTACACGTTCATCCGCTCGACAGAATTTGAAACGAGACTCGTCCGACCAGGCAACATGTTTCCATTCATCAACAGTCCAGTGTTGGTGCTGAAGGGCCCAAGTATGGCGTAAATCTGTGTGTCGTGCAGTATTCAAGGGTACGCGAGTGGGCTTTCGGCTCCGAAAGCCCATATCGATAATGTTTCGTTGAATGGTCCGCACACTAACCCTTGTTGATGGCCCAGCACAGAAATCTGCAGCAATTCGTGGAAGAACTGCATTTTTTCACGCTGAACGATTCTTCCCAGTCATCGTTCCTCCCGTTCTTGCAGGTTCTCTTTCCGGCCGCACCGCTGTTTCATCGGATTCCTGATATTCACGGTAGATTCAAATGGCCGTACAGGATAGTCCGCAATTCATCGATACCTGCCGGCCGTGGTGGTCTTGCGGTTCTAGGCGCTCAGTCCGGAACCGTGCGACTGCTACGGTCGCAGGTTCGAATCCTGCCTCGGGCATGGATGTTTGTGATGTCCTTAGGTTAGTTAGGTTTAAGTAGTTCTAAGTTCTAGGGGACTGATGACCTTAGAAGTTAGGTCCCATAGTGCTCAGAGCCATTTGAACCATTTTTTTCATCGATACCTCAGAGACGCTGTGTCTCATCGCTCGTGGGCAGACTATGACACCAAGTTCAAACTCACTGAAATCTTGATAAAATGTCATGGTAGCAGCAGTAACCGACCTAACAACTGCCTCGAACACTTGTTGTCGTATATAGACGTTTCAGACCGCAGTGCCATATTCCACCTGTTTACATATCTTGGTATTTGATACGCATTCTTGTACCAGTTCAGTTTCTTCGGAACTTCAGTGTACAGCAGCAATACAACGTTTACAACAACATCGGCTCTAGCGGTGGGGGATGCTGGATTTTAACCAGAAGGGGACGTGAATTAGAGAACTTAGAAAAGTAACCGGATGGACGCGTTATCAAAGCCAAACTAAATTAAACAACAATATTGAACCTTTATGACCCATCATGAACACATAACAGAACTGGTCCAGAAAAGTTTTTTTATGAAACTGTCCCGTAGTTTATGAGACACGCGAAGGATGACATTATAATGGCAGCCTTCAATTGTGTTGTAATACCGGCAGACGCAACAGGATCAACCCGTAACTGCTGCTTGTTAAATAACATGACTAGAAAACGCAAACTGATAGACATCATCATAGATAGACTAACCACCACGCCATCCCACTATATGTACGGACCTTCACCGTCAGCCTCGAAAGTGGATGGGTTTTACATCACAACAAGAATAGCTGTACAGGACTACGAAGTAATCCCGTCAGCTTCTCGGTCCTCCATGCAGTTGTCGTAAAGATAATGGGAAAGGGATACTGGATTTATACTGTAACCTCCTGAGGCACAAAGAAAATTCTGCGAATCGAGCATGAGTTCATCGAAAGCGCTTTCTTAGCAGCGTTCTTGAATGGTAGGATAATCTGGTAAAACCTGGAATTCATAACTGTTCAGAAACGCAGCGAATAGTATCAGTGGCGCTAGAAGGAAAAACATCGAATTCTGTTATGTGATTTTTCGATATCTCCAAGAAAAAGTGGATAACGGGGGAGACCGACTTCGCGAATTGAAGAAATGAGAAAAGAAGATCCTAGAACTACAAGAAACATAACTCTAAGGCAAAATGATCGCTTGAAAAGATAAGGGACACATTCCAGATGAAGACAAGACCATGGCCTCCTTAGTAGAGAAGGGAAACGCTTCTGTAGTGAACTCGAGAAATTATTTTGTGACATCAGATAACATGATAATTTCCAATGAGGTCGCCCCACGCTAGGCACCAAAAATATAGTGAACTGTGAATTCTTCTCTCTGCTATTGGACGTGAAATCACGGCAGGTGTGTTTTCCCCATATTAGGAGCCAACAACTAAATGATATCAATAAATAAAGGAAATCAAACACAAAGGATACAGAATTAAGGCATTAGTGTATAATTGTAAAATGTTGCTTATATGATCAAAATATGATAGAAATGCACACTACTGGCCATTAAAATTGCTACACCAAGACGAAATGCAGATGATAAACGAGTATCCATTGGACAAAGGTATTACACTAGAACTGACATGTGATTACATTTTCACGCAGTTTGGGTGCATAGATCCTGAGAAATCAGTACCCAAATCAGCCACCTCTGGCCGTAATAGCGGCCTTGGTACTCCTGGGCATTGAGTCAAACAGAGCTGTCCATGCAGCTTCAACACGATACCACAGTTCACCAAGAGTAGTGACTGGCGTATTGTGACGAGCCAGTTGCTGGTCTGCCATTGACCAGACATTTTGAATTGGTGAGAGATCTGGAGAATGTGGTGGCCAGGGCAGCAGTCTAACATTTTCTGTATCCAGAAAGGCCCGTACAGGACGTGCAACATGCGGTCGTGCATTATCCTGCTCAAATGTAGGGTTTCGCAGGGATGGAATGAAGGGTAGAGCCACGGGTCGTAATATATCTAAAATGTAACGTCCACTGTTCAAAGTGCCGTCAGTCCGAACAAGAGGTGACCGATACGTTTAACCAATGGCACCCCATACCATCAGGCCGGGTGATACGCCAGTATGGTGGTGACGAATACACGCTTCCAATGTGCGTTCACCGCGATGCCGCCAAACATGTGTGAGACCATCCTGATGCTGTAAACAGAACCTGGATTCATCCGAAAAAATGACGTTTTGCCATTCGTGCACCCAGGTTCGTCGTTGGGTACACCATCGCAGGCGCTCCTGTCTGTGATGCAGCGTCAAGGGTAACCGCAGCCATGGTCTCCGAGCTGATAGTCCATGCTGCTGCAAACGTCGTCGAACTGTTCGTGCAGATGGTTGTTGTCCTGCAAACGTGCCCATCAGGGATCGAGACGTGGCTACACGATCCGTTACAGCCATGCGGATAAGATGCCTGTCATGTCGACTGCTAGTGATACGAGGCCGTTGGGATCGAGCACGGCGTTGCGTATTACCCTCCTGAACCCACAGATTCCATATTCTGGTAACAGTCATTGGATCTCGACCAACGCGAGCAGCAATGTCGCGATACGCTAAACCGCAATCGCGATAGGCTACAATCCGACTTTTATCAAAGTCGGAAACGTGATGGTATGCATTTTTCACGCGAGGCATCACCACAGCGTTTCACCAGGCAACGCCGGTCAACTGCTGTTTGTGTATGAGAAATCGGTTGGAAACTTTCCTCATGTCAGCACGTTGTAGGTGTCGCCACCGGCGCCAACCTTGTGTGAATGCTCTGAAAAGCCAATCATTTGCATATCACAGCATCTTCTTCCTGTCGGTTAAATTTCGCGTCTGTAGCACGTCATCTTCATGGCGTAGCAATTTTAATGGCCAGTCGTGCATTTATTTTCGCAGTGTTTACACAAACCAAAACGAAATTACAAATCTCAGGGCAGATTTGACTGGTCATAGACACGATTCAGTTATTAAGGGGAAGGAGGAGGGAACGAATCGTCTCACCATTCTTCGTGATCGTTCGTCGTATGCTGCTGTCGCCCGCAGCTCGTGGTCGTGCGGTAGCATTCTCGCTTTCCGCGCCCGAGTTCCCGGGTTCGATTCCCGGCGGGGTCAGGGATTTTCTCTGCCTCGTGATGACTGGGTGTTGTGTGATGTCCCTAGGTTAGTTAGGTTTAAGTAGTTCTAAGTTCTAGGGGACTGATGACCATAGATGTTACGTCCCATAGTGCTCAGAGCCTTTTGAACCACTTTTTATGCTGCTGCCAGCGGCAGCTGCTGCGTCGGCGCGGCGCCTCGCCTCGGAGGTGTGCAGAGCGAGTCTGCTGCCCACATCAGGCGCCGCGGCTTTGCGGCATGGCCGAGGTGCGTTGTCTGCCTGTTGTCGGTTGCGTGACCGAAGCTGTGCGGTCACGCTGTCGGACGACTGATCTTCGCGCTGGGTGGAAGAGCGCGCATGTCCTCTCGCTACCGCCGTGTGTCGACGACCCCCTCTCGCTTTTCATCCCTGTCTCAGCTCAACTCCTCTTCTAAAGTACTCTTCCTTTCGGAGGTGTCATAGGTGGACGAAATTTTCAATGCCGCGCAATGGCAGATCGCCGTTTCATCGCCACGCCTGTCCGCGCGGTGTGGACATTTCCCATCTGGCGTGGGCTGGCGCGTACATAGAGAATCGGCAGCTCTCTCACATTCTTAACATGTTTTCCTGTGTGAGGCCCGGACAGACTCATGTTTGGGCTCCGTTTCAAAGTCTGCCGGCGCCTGTCATTTATAAGGAATGCCCTCACTGTCGAGAGAAACATCTTCTTTACAACGCTGACTTCTTTCATACGCCTCCCTGCGCCAATTCCCCGCGCTTTGTGTTCACTCCTCGCTGTGCCCGTGGGGTGCTGGAAATGTCGACGCATTCCTGGTATCTGAGGCAGGTAAAATGATTTCCGCCCGGCCAGAAGAAACTCAGATGCTTTCGCGCGTACATGCTTGGCGTTGCAGATGTCCATCAGTTCACGGCACGGCACGGCACGCTTCTCGTTGTCAGACAGCCCTTCACGTGTCCCTCCTTGCGCAAGGCGCGGTCGTTCGCCGTGGATCTCATTGCGTTCTTGCAGAATGACTATAGGTCCTCTCCCCGGGGACCCGCCCAAGGTGTCCGGCTCGGCCGATCGCTGCGCGTTGGCGAAAGTGGCTGCGGTCGGACGTGTAACAGTGCAGACAGAGATTTATCGGAAATCTAACGTATTCCGACGGGAATGACACCGTTAATATGGGTTACAAAACCTGTCGTCTGTCACGGGGCTGAGCGGTAGCCGATGCGGAAACGCTGTATCGCCAAGTGACAGGTGTCAATAAATAAGTAATTTTTATCGGACTATACATGGTGGTCCATTCATAGTGACCAGGCCAAATATCTCACGAAATAAGAATCAAACGAAAAAACTACAAAGAACGAAACTTCTCTTGCTTGAAGGGGGAAACCAAATGGCGCTATTGTTGGACCGCTAGATGGCGCTGCCATAGGTCAAACGGATATTAAATGCGTTTTTTTAAAAATAGGAACCCCCATTTTTTATTACATATTCCTGTAGTACGTAAAAAAATATGAACGTTTTAGTTGGACCACTTTTTTCGCTTTGTCCCAGATGGCGCTGTAATAGTCACAAACGTATAACTACGTGGTATCACGTAACATTCCGCCAGTGCGGACGGTATTTGCTTCGTGATACATTACCCGTGTTAAAATGGACCGTTTACCAATTGCGGAAAATGTCGATATCGTGTTGAAGTATGCCTATTGTGATCAAAATGACCAACGGGCGTGTGCTATGTAAGCTACTCGGTATCCTGGACGACATCATTCAAATGTCCGGACCGTTCGCCGGATAGTTACGTTATTAAAGGAAACAGGAAGTGTTCAGCCACATGTGAAATGTTAACCACCACCTGCAACAAATGACGATGCCCGAGTAGTTGTTTTATCAGCTGTCGCGGCTAATCCGCACATCAGTAGCAGACAAATTGCGCGAGAATCGGGAATCTCAAAAACGTCGGTGTTGAGAATGCTACATCTAAGTCGATTACACCCGTACCATGCACCAGGAATTGCATGGTGACGACTTTGAACGTCATGAACAAAATGGTTCAAATGGCTCTGAGCACTATGGGACTCAACTGCTGTGGTCATCAGTCCCCTAGAACTTAGAACTACTTAAACCTAACTAACCTAAGGACATCACACACATCCATGCCCGAGGCAGGATTCGAACCTGCGACCGTAGCAGTCGTACGGTTCCGGACTGCGAGACCACCGCGGCCGGCATTGAATTGCATATTTCATGACAGGTGGATTGGTCGTCGAAGCATCATACCATGGCCCGCACGTACACCGGATCTGACGTCCCCGGATTTCTTTCTGTGGGGAAAGTTGAAAGATTTTTGCTTTCGTGATCCACCGACAACGCTTGACAACACGCGTCAGCGCATTGTCAATGCATGTGCGAACATTACGGAAGGTGAACTACTCGCTGTTGAGAGGTATGTCTTTACGCGTATTGCCAAATGCATTGAGGTTGACGGACATCATTTTGAGCATTTATTGCATTAATGCGATATTTACAGGTAATCACGCTGTAACTGCATGCGTTCTCAGAAATGATAAGTTCACAAAGGTACATGTATCACGTTGGAACTACCGAAATAAAATGTTCAAACGTACATACGTTCTGTAATTTAAAAAACCTACGTGTTACCAAATGTTCGTCTAAAATTGCGAGCGATTTGTTTGTGACTATTATAGCGCCATCTATCACAAAGCGAAAGAGGTGGTCCAACAAAAACGTTCTTATTTCTTTTCGTACTACACGAATATGTAACAAAAATGGGGTTCCTATTATTTAAAAAAAATCCAGTTTATATCTGTTTGACCTATGGCAGCTCCATGTAGCGGGCCAACCATAGCGCCATCTGGTTTCCCCCTTCAAGCTAGACAAGTTTTGTTCTTAGTAGTTCTTTCGTTTGACGCTTATTTCGTGAGATATTTGACCCGGTCACGATCAATGGACCACCCTGTAGTCGCCCAGCTGACCACTTCAGAAACGCTCAACGAACAAGTGATGGAGACTCACCAACAGTCCTTTCGGAGCATACAGCGGTAGAAACACGTGCTCATTCAGCTGAGGAGAAAGTCCAAGAAATTAATACAAGCATAGTGGAGAGGGTTGCCGCGCATTGTCGATAGAGGCAGTGGGCGACAGGACCCGGCATTGTGTCACCGATGTCTTCAACTGCTCCAGCTTTGCTTGCTACACAAGCCGGCCCTCCATGCTGCAGCAGACGCTGGGTGGCAGCCCCATTCACCTGGGTACCCCTTCGCCGCCTTCAGCCATTGGCAGTCAGCAGCCTGTGCTAGGTGTTGTTCCGCTATAGGGCCACGACTCCTTGTCTAAAAGAATGTGCGCGAGCGGGAAAGCTGCGGAGCTGTTTCACACAGTGGGAACCACTACTCCGTTTGCGGAGCCGAACACGCGGCCTTTGGGGTCGGGCCCTGACATGTTCTACTGTTTGTAGACAACCCACTGGTACTTCCTGATCCACAGAATAACCCGCCCATTTAGCGAAACTCGAACTCCTGAATACATCCGGCTGATGTTCTACTAAGCTTTCAAAATTGGGCAGAGATGATGCGCATTACTCGCAAGCAGTTAATGACCAAGTTCGGGCAGCATTTAACTTCCGAAGCGAGCCTGCGGTGCCGACTACAGGGCGCTACTGTATGGATTTTGAACAACTAAGGTGCTATTTTCTCGCACAGTACAGGATCCCGGCCAGACAGTGCGAGTACAGACAACACCGACTCAAAGGAAGGCCTCGGCGCTTGTTCGTGACGTCCGTCAGCTTGGCACGGCGAACGCCAGGTCTGTTGCAGGCATACTCATAATGGTGGTGTTTCTCTCTCTGACACAGGAAAATGTGAAACTATTGGCGGTAGTTGACCAACACACATTGTTCTGAGAGATTTCTGCAATCAATTAATTGTGCAATTTATTACACTTCTTAATAAATAGTGTACTCCTGAACTTAAATTTCCACCTGTTTTAAGGATTGACATACAAAAACAAATTCATGGGCCAGCAGCAACAGAATTCGTGCTTCTTTACCTTATTTGTAAATCTGAGGAAGTTACGTTTGTACTGGGTTGCTTTTACAAGAAACTGTGAAAATATTGGTACTCTTCTTTAAGTATCTTGGCTGCCTATGGGGTGAGGAGCACTGAATGTTAATGAAATATCTTGTGATTGTAAACGTTGGGGGAGGGGGTGGGGGACAGAGGAAGAGTCAAAAGAGATATATTTGTTTTATCAAATAAAAATTTTTTTTATCTTATAAAGTTTCTCCTTTCAATTGCAAGAGGGGAATACTCATCTTTTCTAATATGCATGTTTAAAAAAGTTTAAGCTCAGCAGTATTTTCGATGTGTGAAGCTATTTTGTTTCCTGTTTAGAATTCCTTTCGTTGAACACGATTGTAATCTAATGGCTGGCAACAGTTCGACATTTACAAATGTAAATTAGTTCACATTTCCAGTCAAACGAAAATAAATAAATAAAAGAAACGAGTTAATTGTAAGGAGGTTGCGGTAAGTTTCGATAGCAAAATGTATCAAGTAAATATAGTTACTTGAATGTAAAATTTCCGAAGCTTGCAATGGGGCAAACCATCTTCTCATATCGATCTACGTTTGTTTCGACAGGATTCAGTAATACAGAACTATGATCTCCATTTGTAGCTTTACGATAGTAAGAAAATCTTTCATCTAAATAAAACTGGAGAATCCAAAACAATACCAAACATTTTGTCCAAAAATAAGAGATTTATAGTGATAAGCACGCCCAGGCGTTTCTGCCTGCAACAGACATGGCGTTCGCCGTACCTAGCTGACGTGACGTCACCAAAAAATGCCGAGGCCTTCCTTTGAGTCGGTGTTGGTACAAAGCGCCCTCTGAAGATCGGGACCGCGTGCAGACAGAGCGGGGGAAACTCTCGACAATTATTCCCGTGTGAGGTTTACTAAGTGCGTCGCCTGAACCCGCCCATGGACGCAGAGCAGCTCATTCCCTGCAATCTACTAGCGTATAACCTAGTTCGCCTGAGGGCAACTTTCAAGTGTGCCGGTAGTGGGTCTGGAGTAATCGCTAGACATGTTGCCCACGCTGGACGAGTTACACGAAAAAAAGAAACAGACTTCTCGTTATCAGTGGAGAGCGAAAACGGCGTGGTTGTAGCGTTCAGAATTCTGAAAGTAACAAAGAAGGTCGCTCCCAGGAATTTAATAACAGTCAGAAGGGGAAAGGTACTGGAAGCCGTTATCATCAAAATAACGGTGACAGGTAAGTAGTGTCTTTTCAGTCGGCAGACTGCAATGGAAGGAAGCGTAAGTCAAATTACGAGCCCTAAACAGAGAGGGGGCACACTCCTGGGGAGGAAACAGCAGTTCTAACCAAGCTTAGCTCGGAAAACTGAAGGCCACAAGTAGAACGTTGTTTTCGCAAGCTGGGAAAGTTTGCTCGCATCCATTCCACTATTCCCGAAAACACGACAAGTGGTTTGAGTTGTTCAAGGAAATAATTAATAGTTTAATACCTGATACTACCGGTTATTCCACAGTGGAACTGTTGTCAGGGCGACTAGGGGCTATGACTCTCAGAAAAGCGGCAAAAACACCGCCTCCTCGTGTGGAAGATCGAGACGTCAGCAACTGCGTTGAACAGAATGAGGAGGAAGGAGGTACTTGGAATGAAACGGCACGACCGCATTGCCCAGATGTCCACATTTCAGAGGGGAGACTTAATTCTGGTTTACCGGCCGCTGTCGCCGAGCGGTTGTAGGCGCTTCAGTGTGGAACCGCGCGACTGCTACGGTCGCAGGTTCGAATCATGCCTCGGACATGGATGTGTGTGATGTTCTTAGGTTAGTTAGGTTTAAGTATTTCTAAGTTCTAGGGGACTGATGACCTTAGTTGTTAAGTCCCATAGTGCTCAGAGCCATTTGAACCATTTAATCCTGGTTTGCAACAATCGGCAATCAGATTTATTACAGCAAAAAGTATCAAAATTTCAGTTACCCTATGACGGCTCATTTGAAGTGAAGAAACTATTGGGTGATCACTCATATGTCATAGGAACCCCTGAAACTAATGCAGAAAAAGAAATTGAAAATTTAGCTGACATTAAGCCCTTTACATGCTAAGTTGTTCCCAGGTTCTAAATGCTTCAGATTTTTCTGAATGATGGGAAAAGTGGCAGTTGACCCTAAATAACGAAAAGTGTGAGGTCATCCACATGAGTGCTACAAGGAACTCAAAACTTCGGTTACACGATAAACCAGTCTACTCTAAAAGCCGAAAATTCAACTGAATACCTAGGTATTACAATTACGGACAACTTAAATTGGAAAGAACACATAGAAAATGTTGTGGGTAAGGCTAACCAAAGACTGCGTTTTATTGGCAGGACACTTAGAAAAACGTTACAGAACTACTAAGGAGACTGCCTACACTACGCTTGTCCGTCCTCTATCAGAATACTGCTGCGCGGTGTGGGATCCTTACCAGTTAACCGAGCGAGGTGGCGCAGTGGTTAGACACTGGACTCGCATTCGGGAGGACGACGGTTCAATCCCGCGTCCGGCCATCCTGATTTAGGTTTTCCGTGATTTCCCTAAATCACTCCAGGCAAATGCCGGGATGGTTCCTCTGAAAGGTCACGGCCGACTTCCTTCCCCATCCTTCCCTAATCCGATGAGACCGATGACCACGCTGTCTGGTCTCCTTCCCCAAAACCAACCAACCAACCTTACCAGATAGGACTGACAGAGTACATCGAAAAAGTTCAAAGAAAGGCAGCACGTTCTGTGTTATCGCTATATATGGGAGAGAGTGTCACAGAAATGATATAGGATTTGTGCTGGAAATCATTAAAAGAAAGGCGTTTTTCCTTGCGATATGATCTTCTCACGAAGTTTCAATCACCAATTTTCTCCTCCGAATGCGAAAATATTTTGTTGACACCGACCTACATTGGGAGGAACGATCACCACAATAAAATAAGGGAAATCAGAGCTCGTACGGAAAGATATAGGTGTTCATTCTTTCCGCGCGCGATACGAGATTGGAATAATAGAGAATTGTGAAGGTGGTTCGATGAACCCTCTGCCAGGCACTTAAATGTGATTTGCAGAGTATCCATGTAGATGTAGATGTTTTGCTTGTTTGGAATCAGATGAGTCCGCAGCTCGTGGTCTCGCGGTAGCGTTCTCGCTTCCCGAGCACCGGGTCCCGGGTTCGATTCCCGGCGGGGTCAGGGATTTTCTCTGCCTCGTGATGACTGGGTGTTGTGATGTCCTTAGGTTAGTTAGGTTTAAGTAGTTCTAAGTTCTAGGGGACTGATGACCGTCGATGTTAAGTCCCATAGTGCTCAGATCCATTTTTGGAATCAGATGTTAAACCGCTTCAGTTGTAAATAGTTGTTAGTTCAATGATGACCGGCTCCGGGCGATTATGAGCCCATCTCCATGTGAACAAGAACAATGTGGTGCTTGGCGGCCTGCCACAACGGTATCTCGGCTTCACGTGCGGCTCGCAACCTGCCCACAGCCTGGTGTGCGGCGGCCACGCGCCTCATCGTTCTTGTCCGCATGAAGATGGGCTTATTATCACCCGAAACCGGTCGTGACTGAGCTAACAGCTCTATTTACATGTGAAGATCGTTGTTATCTCGACCCACGATAATCATCAGCTGTTGATGTCCTATCCATCCATTATTTTGCATGTTTAATTAAGAGTCAGAGAGAAGGTTAACTCATTAGTAGTTTAGGGTAACCTCGTATTTGGCTTTTCTCGTGATGAGAAATCTAGGTCTGTAACGTATACTATAAGGTTAATGAATGTTTTATTCGTGTGTAATTCGTGTTTTATTATTTACTTAAGTATGTAGATTGACCGAGATAAGCCGGCTGAGTGGCCGTGCGGTTCTAGGCGCTACAGTCTGGAACCGAGCGACCTCTACGGTCGCAGGTTCGAATCCTGCCTCGGGCATGGATGTGTGTGATATCCTTAGGTTAGTTAAGTTTAATTAGTTCTAAGTTCTAGGCGACTGATGACCTCAGAAGTTAAGTCGCATAGTGCTCAGAGCCATTCGAACCATTTGACCGAGATAAGGTAATGTCAGTCTGGAAACCGCTGTGACGTCGCAGCCAGATTTAACGAATTTTCCTCTATCTCAAGAGAAATAATTACTAAATGACAGCGTCTAGTACGCTTAAAACAAACAATATCTAATTTTCTTGGTTTCACCATCCATGAAGTGCATCGACTGATTAACCTTGTAACTAATTCTGAGATAAAATTCACGTGAATATAAAACTTTCACAATATTATAAAGGACATGTACGAGTGTATTTATGTGAAAGAGCACGTCATTCAGAGGCAATACTATACCTCGATTTATAAAGCTTGTATAGTTTTTATCATGGATATTGTTAGTGGTACTTGTGTGCGTCGATAGACTCAAGACAATTTTTTATGCATCCTGATACTAGCATAGTCGTTGCGATCGTGTTTTTAATAGCTGGTCGGTTATAAGACCATTAAATTCTTATTAAGAATTTCCTTGCACCACTTGCAAGGAAAAACAAATGAGGCATGCTCACCAACGTCCATTTTGACTCAAAATTGTCTGGTGCCATCGAGTTATTGGAGAAGGGGATGTGCTATAGATTCACTGTGATCAGTAAGCTTATAAAGTATGTGTACTGTGGTTTGTGTTCCAACAAATGCAAAGAAAATGACTCTGTGGTATCGTAAGGGGACGACGATATTTGGAAGTAGAAATAAATATTGCTGTAACTCTAAACAGGACGCTCACCGCTTTTTGGGTTTCAGCTGTTTGTTTGAAGGCACTACCAGGGAGAGAGAAATTACTAAATCCTGCAGCTGCTGTTGTGTTCATCACTTTTCTGAAATGGTTAGCGGGCTTAGTTTGCTTTTGCTGCTACAAGAGTCAGGGGGTGTTATTTTCATCACTTCTGAAACCACAGACTGGAAAATCAGAACAAGTAAAGAACTGGAATTATATTTCTAGAAACCCGAAACTTTAGCGAGGTGCAGCGATCTGCGACGTGCTGTAAACCACTGAGTACCTATAAACTTATCTCTTTTGTGAAGATCTTTACACGAAAACTCGAAAAATAGAGGAAACTGGTAGTTCCACTTGCACTTTTTTTTTTTTTTTTTTTTTTTTTTACGAATACCAATCTCAATGATGTAACAGATTCCAAATCATCCTTTTTCAATAGGCGTTTCTCGTATCTCGAGAGTCAGAAAACCTCTCTGCCAGTTGTCTGTCGCGATCTACATGCACACAACACACATCACAACCGACATTCTTTAATAAAGATAGAAAATGTGCAGAAGCTGTCAACCGGACATCATAAATGGCAGGGAGAGCTTCTGTAAAGTTTGGAAGGTAGGAGGCAAGGTACTGGCGGAAGTAAAGCTGTGAGGACGGGGCGTGAGTCGTGCTTGGGTGGCTCAGTTGGTAGAGCACTTGCCCGCGAAAGGCAAAGGTCCCGAATTCGAGTCTCGGCCCAGCACACAGTTTTAGTCTGCCAGGAAGTTTCATATCAGCGCACACTCCGCTACAGAGTGAAAATCTCATAATGGTATTTATGGTCACTCCACAACGGACATTTCTCAAGTGCGTGTAGAAGCACGATAACGGAATAAAATTGACTGTTAACTGTATTACTGTGGACAGTGTATTTGGTGCAGTAAATAACCACATGACATGTTCAACATTACCTCAAATCAAACTATAACACAGTAAAGTACTGAAGATGGATACCTGAATCGAAAACTGTTACCTCAAACAATAAACAAACGTGAACTGTGCATCCTTGTAAAAATCTGCGTACAATAACACATTTTTTTAGCTGACACAACAAGACATCGTGTTTGCATTTTAATGCAAAACGATTCCGTTTCATTTACCCTGACGTCCGGAAGAACAACATGGCCGCCCTGTATCCTTAAAACGATTCATTATTATTTTATTCTAATTTTTATTCCAATAATGGATGTAAGGTAAAAAAGGAAAAGTATACTGTAGCTATAAAAGGAACTACTATTCTGATATATGATTAAGGACTGCGTTTAACACACCGAAACTCCAAAAGTTGTAGAAGTGGTGACTGCAGAAAAGGAAAGAGCGCTGATCTTTTACCTTCTTCTTGTACTATCAGATTTTTGTCGTTGGAGCTCGAGACGAGCGGATGTAAGTGTTGCAAATTTAGTTATATTTGTGTAATAAAGGATACTTACTGTTGTGTAGGATCCGTCATTAATTAAAGCGATTATCTTGTCTTTTAATCATCTATACTGTTTTCTCTACATCTTGCAGATAAACTTAGGTGAGGTAGTCTGCGAATAGTCCGGACACTAACGATCAAACATAATTAGGTTTCTTTTCTTTCGTTAATTACTTTTCAGTTAGGTGACCGAATCCACCCGAGATATTCGATGAGATCATTTGACGGCTTCTCGGCTGTATGCAGTATTTTGCAGTGGAAAGTGTGCGGGTCTGATCGGATTCCATTTCCAAACAATGACGACTGCCAGCCTATTCAATGCCATAATGCCGCGCAGGTCTGCAAGTAAAAATAAAGAGGATGAAGTTCAATAAGTTCGAAAAAGACGATCGTGTGAAACCCTGCTCGCGCTATTCGTCCAGGAGACTCAGAGGGCCATAGACACGGGTTCCCAGGTAGATGCCGTGCTTCTTGACTTCCGCAAGGTGTTTGATATAGTTCCCCACAGTCGCTTAATGAACAAAGTAAGAGCATATGGGCTATCAGACCAATTGTATGATTGCATTGAAGAGTTCCTAGGTAACCGAACACAGCATGTCATTCTCAATGGAGAGAAGTCTTCCGAAATTAAGAGTGATTTCAGGTGTGCCGCAGGGGAGAGTCGTAGGACCGTTGCTATTCACAAAATATATAAATAACCTTGTGGATAATATCGCAAGTTCACTGAGGCTTTTTGCAGTACCCTCCGCCACATACCGTCAGGTGGCTTGCGGAGTATGGATGTAGATGTAGAAGGTTCCCCCCCCCCCCCCCCCCCATGTCACGGCAGTTCGATTGTTCTAAATTGTCCTAACTGTAAACTGATAAAGTCTTGGCGCACCTTAAAACACTTCGTCTGCCTCTTAAAGCGTGGGGCACAAAGATTGCCCGAAATTTTCTTTTATTGTTTGTAATTACATCTTGTGTGTTTCTCTGTTTATTACAATATCTGAAGGAAAACGGATGGAAAGAAACATGAATTAAGAAAAACATATGAAGCAGAAACTTTACTGTATGGTATTCGGAAGCTGTAACACATCACCGAAGAAAAGAGAAAAATTAAAGGTAAAGGATAGTCTGGTCTACTGTTTGCATTTCGCGCAACACGATCTTTCCCTTTTTTAAATATCCCATTGAGCAAATCGTAACAAGAATGATCATAAGTTCTATGCTGGAAGACTGAATTGTGTTAAGTGCATTGTTGTACAAGGGCGTAACCAATATGACATCAATTCGGCAGCGCATGAATAAGATGGGCCGTAGATGACTTACTGAAGTTTTTAAAAGGAGCGTCCATGTAGTTCAGTAGCAATTAGAAATAATTTTCGCAGCGGTTGATCGTTAACATTTATTACTTGCATTACAACATAAATCAGTTTCAAATAATATTGATGTTCCCGTATAATGACCAAAATAGTAAAAGATGCACCAGTGGATCCCAAAAATCAAACGGATATTGAATCTGATGCCGATGCCGATAATAATGTCGGTCAGGCGGAAGAGGAAGTGAACTTAATGATTCTGAAACAAAGTCACATCCACGTGCATTATCTAGTGAGGAAATTCCAGAAACGAAGGGAAATGCAGGTCCATTTAAAATACAGGGTGATTCAAAAAGAATACCACAAATTTAGGAATTTAAAACTCTGCAACGACAAAAGGCAGAGCTAAGCACTATCTGTCGGCGAATTAAGGGAGCTATAAAGTTTCATTTAGTTGTACACTCCTGGAAATTGAAATAAGAACACCGTGAATTCATTGTCCCAGGAAGGGGAAACTTTATTGACACATTCCTGGGGTCAGATACATCACATGATCACACTGACAGAACCACAGGCACATAGACACAGGCAACAGAGCATGCACAATGTCGGCACTAGTACAGTGTATATCCACCTTTCGCAGCAATGCAGGCTGCTATTCTCCCATGGAGACGATCGTAGAGATGCTGGATGTAGTCCTGTGGAACGGCTTGCCATACCATTTCCACCTGGCGCCTCAGTTGGACCAGCGTTCGTGCTGGACGTGCAGACCGCGTGAGACGACGCTTCATCCAGTCCCAAACATGCTCAATGGGGGACAGATCCGGAGATCTTGCTGGCCAGGGTAGTTGACTTACACCTTCTAGAGCACGTTGGGTGGCACGGGATACATGCGGACGTGCATTGTCCTGTTGGAACAGCAAGTTCCCTTGCCGGTCTAGGAATGGTAGAACGATGGGTTCGATGACGGTTTGGATGTACCGTGCACTATTCAGTGTCCCCTCGACGATCACCAGTGGTGTACGGCCAGTGTAGGAGATCGCTCCCCACACCATGATGCCGGGTGTTGGCCCTGTGTGCCTCGGTCGTATGCAGTCCTGATTGTGGCGCTCACCTGCACGGCGCCAAACACGCATACGACCATCATTGGCACCAAGGCAGAAGCGACTCTCATCGCTGAAGATGACACGTCTCCATTCGTCCCTCCATTCACGCCTGTCGCGACACCACTGGAGGCGGGCTGCACGATGTCGGGGCGTGAGCGGAAGACGGCCTAACGGTGTGCGGGACCGTAGCCCAGCTTCATGGAGACGGTTGCGAATGGTCCTCGCCGATTCCCCAGGAGCAACAGTGTCCCTAATTTGCTGGGAAGTGGCGGTGCGGTCCCCTACGGCACTGCGTAGGATCCTACGGTCTTGGCGTGCATCCGTGCGTCGCTGCGGTCCGGTCCCAGGTCGACGGGCACGTGCACCTTCCGCCGACCACTTGCGACAACATCGATGTACTGTGGAGACCTCACGCCCCACGTGTTGAGCAATTCGGCGGTACGTCCACCCGGCCTCCCGCATGCCCACTATACGCCCTCGCTCAAAGTCCGTCAACTGCACATACGGTTCACGTCCACGCTGTCGCGGCATGCTACCAGTGTTAAAGACTGCGATGGAGCTCCGTATGCCACGGCAAACTGGCTGACACTGACGGCGGCGGTGCACAAATGCTGCGCAGCTAGCGCCATTCGACGGCCAACACCGCGGTTCCTGGTGTGTCCGCTGTGCCGTGCGTGTGATCATTGCTTGTACAGCCCTCTCGCAGTGTCCGGAGCAAGTATGGTGGGTCCGACACACCGGTGTCAATGTGTTCTATTTTCCATTTCCAGGAGTGTACATTTGTTCGCTTGAGGCGCTGTTGACTAGGCGTCAGCGTCAGTTGATGCTAAGATGGCGACCGCTCAACAGAAAGCTTTTTCTGTTATTGAGTACGGCAGAAGTGAATCGACGACAGTTGTTCAGCGTGCATTTCGAACGAAGTATGGTGTTAAACGTCCTGATAGGTGGTGTATTAAACGTTGGTATAAACAGTTTACAGAGAATGGGGATTTGTGCAAAGGGAAAAGTTCTGGACGGCCGAGAACGAGTGATGAAAATGTAGCACGCATCCAGCAAGCATTTGTTCGCAGCCCAGGAAAATCGACTCGCAGAGCTAGCAGAGAGCTGCAAATTCCACAGTCAACTGTATCGAGAGTCCTACGAAAAAGGTTAGTTATGAAACCTTATCGTCAACTACCCGAGGCGATGGATCGGCCGCCAGGCAGCCCGTGACAGAGCACTTCACCACTGGCCTCCAAGAAGCCCTGATCTTAACCCCTGCGATTTTTTCTTATGGGGGTATGTTAAGGATATGGTGTTTCGGCCACCTCTCCCAGCCACCATTGATGATTTGAAACGAAAAGTAACAGCAGCTATCCAAACTGTTACGTCTGATATGCTACAGAGAGTGTGGAACGGGTTGGAGTATCGGGTTGATATTGCTCGAGTGTCTGGAGGGGGCCATATTGAACATCTCTGAAATTGTTTTTGAGTGAAAAAAAACCTTTTTAAATACTCTTTGTAATGATGTATAACAGAAGGTTATATTATGTTTCTTTCATTAAATACACATTTTTAAAGTTGTGGTATTATTTTTGAATCACTCTGTATTTTTTAAGAAAATTGCTGTAAGATTAACAATCGCGGCCATTAAATTACCGCGCGAATGAATCTTGTCTTTGGCGAAGAGATGACGATGCGAATATCCGCGCAAGTAGGTAGTGCCTTAGCAGAACCTAATAAAGTTTCCCGAGCAACTTAGAAGTACTCTTACTGAACGTGACCGCTAGCTCTAAGAAAGTACGGACGGGCGTGACAAACAAGTTGCCTCTCAAATTAACACCACTCTTACAGAGCGAGATAAGGGATTAGTCTAGGGTGACCAAACGTCCCGGAAAACCGGAGGAGGAGGAGGAGGAGGAGGAGGAGATTAGTGTTTAACGTCCCGTCGACAACGAGGTCATTAGAGACGGAGCGCAAGCTCGGGTGAGGGAAGGATGGGGAAGGAAATCGGCCGTGCCCTTTCAAAGGAACCATCCCGGCATTTGCCTGAAGCGATTTAGGGAAGTCACGGAAAACCTAAATCAGGATGGCCGGAGACGGGATTGAACCGTCGTCCTCCCGAATGCGAGTCCAGTGTGCTAACCACTGCGCCACCTCGCTCGGTCGGAAAACCGGGACTGTCCCAGTTTTCATTCCTGTGTTCCGGTGTCCCGAAAATGTTTCGGGACGCTCAAAAGTCCCGGAATTCAGTTTTTAAATACATTTGATGAAACTTTCTCAAATTTTTGGGATTTCGCTATATTAAAGGAAATACAACAAAAGAAATTAATATATTTTAGCTTATTTGTCTAAAACCTCCATTGTCCCATACTAGTAATCACAGTATCAGTATTGATACACTCAGGCAATAATTTACTTTGAGCAGTACTTTGGCCAACAAGTAGTAAGTTGTATTATTGTAACAGAGCTATGAAACCGTCCGATTGTCGCGCCACTTACACACTGACTGTCAGAACAGTGTAGTAGTTGATGTTTTGTCAGACAAACTGCAATAGTTTTTCTTATATTAGTGGTATTATTGCTGCTGTACTGTGAAACGCAATGCCGAAACGTGCCTGCAAGTTCAGTGACTGTTATTCCCAGGAATGGAATTTCATTAAGAAAGGTCGTTTTGATTACGAAGCAGAGTGTTCCGTATGTAACTGTTTTATTAGTGTAAGTCATGGTTGACGTTCCGACATAGTTGATCACATCAGGTCAAAGAAACACATTAACAGATACAGTGCACCGAGCTGCAGTAAAACTCTACAAAATTATTTTGTGAAACATCAGTCAAGTGAAGAGACGAAAGTTCGAGCAGCCGAGCTTACACTAGCCTACCACACGGTAAAACATCACCAAACTTATAATCTAGTGATTGTACTAATAAGCTTAACAGCATTATGTTTGATGATTCTTCCGTTGCAAAAAAGTTTGGTTCAGCAAGAACTAAAGTGTCAGCCTTAATGAAGGGAGTTATTGCTACCCAGAGCGTAAAGGAAAGCCTTGAATACATCAAAAAGCCTTCTTTCTACGGGACATCCACTGATGCCAGCAATCATAAGGCCACTAAAATATTTCCGTTTGTTGTTCAGTTTTTCGATATTAATCAGGGAATTCAGACCAAACTTTTGAAGGTGAGTTCCCTACCTAATGAAACATCTGACGAAATTTCAAGATTTTGTATGAATACTATCGAAATGTTTGATCTTGAGAAAAATAAATGTGTGGCATTTTGTGGAGACAACACCAACACACACTTTGGTGGTTTAAAAAGACAAGGCAAATGCAACGTATTTACCAAGTTAAAGGCAACATTGCATGAAAACATTGAAGGCATAAGGTGCCCTGCAAATGTGACACACAAAAGCGTGCAGACATCTGCTGACAGTTTAAGTTCTCATGTTGAAACTATCGTCATGAAGGTATACTCACACTTTTACATATATACTGTTAGGACAGAGAGGCTTGAGGAGTTCTGTGATTATGTGGGAACTGAATATATGAATGTAATGTGTCACTCGAAAACTCGCTGGTTATCACTGTTTCCAGCAGTTGAAAGAGTAATCCGCCTGTTTGAATCGTTAAAAGATTTTTCCCTAAATGAAGATAAAGCCCCCAAAATATTGGTTCAGTTTTTCAGTAACCCTTTAAGTGAAGCTTACTTATGGTTCATTCACAGTCAGCTTAGCATTTTGCAGCATGGGATAAAGGAAATTGAGGGAAGCACGAAAAGTGTAATAGAGGTAAATCATGTGTTGAAAAATACTCCGGAAAATGTTACTAAGAGGAGAGAACAGCAGTTCATTTCTTTTAATGTTAAATCTGTCCTTAAAAGAGCAGAAGTATCAGAAGCAGCGGAAAGGAGTTTTAGAGAAGAAGTTAACAAGTTTTATGACACGTGTAGAATATCTCAGCAAGTGGAGCGCCTCATATTTACCCTCGTCGCCGGTGTTTGATTGGACGTTACTGAAGAGAGTGCCAAAATGGGAAAGTGTTGAAGAGAAAGTTTCTTGTTTGAAGAGTAAAGAGATTGAAATCGATGATTCCATTCTCTTTGATCAGTTCGGCATACTGACAAATTTTGTTGAAGAAAGTCTTCACAAGTGGAATGATGAAAAAACAACCACCATTGGAATGTCATGAGAAGTGGATGAGTTTTTTTTAAAGCTGTGACTGTCTTCAGCATTACTCTGAGTTGGTATTTATTTGCAATCCCAGCCCATAATGCCAATGTGGAAAGAATATTTTCGTTCATGAATATCCAGTGGACTCATGAAGGAAACAGAATGGAGGTGGACTCTCTTGAAGCAATCCTGCAGACCCTTTACAACTACAAAATGGATTGTGCCGAGTTTTATCACTGTGTCTCAAAGAACAAAGACATGATCAAGAATGCTGGAGGCAGTGAAAAATACCCTTTTCTCCAAAGACAGTCAATTCCATCTACAAGCGCTCAGTAATATTAAAGCTCATGTTAATATTAATTGATTAAAAGTTGAGTGGCTGTAAAATTTTGTAAAATCGTAATACATTTCTTTATTACTGTATACGTTTATTAAATGTCATTAATTATACACACACTGTAGATCATATCAATCTTTTGTATCCTCTTATTAGTTAGAATAATCGGGTTAACAAAATGTATCAACAAAACATTAATATTTAAAATTAAGATACCTGGGTACATGTGGAATGAGGTGTCCATTGGCACCCGGGTGAATGTGTCCCGGTTTTCACCGAAAATAGTTTGGTCACCCTAGATTAGTCGCTCACATTGATACCTGATTGTCAAGTATTTCTACTGACTTTTCGGGATATAAGAAAACTTACGAAGGCATACCGGAGGCAGTAAATAAGTTAACAAGCAATTTACGGACACTGCAGACAAGCACAATCAACAATATAAACACTGAACACCAGCTATCTCAGAGAACTGAGAGTTTAGTACTTGACCCTGAGGAAGAGGTGCGCTCCAAGTCAAAAATTCTCCAACGAATTCGGTAAATGACTGGAAGAAAAAGACAAAGAGGTTAACGAAAAGTTGAACACCGAGTGTGAAGATACTGTACAGCGACTGAGGGCAGAGGCAACACTCTTATCGTGTGCTGTGATTGAAACCATTCAAAATTACCTAGTAGATAAAAAGCGCGTATTGAATCATGAAATACCGGAGTCGAGCGAACACTTGTCCGCTCGAGTCAATGATTTACACCGCGAAGTTACGGCGAATAAGGCACTGTCGCATCGCGGAGCACCCACAGCAAATTACATTCCTGAAATTTATGAATTGGGTGACCCGTACCTCCGAAGTTACCGGAATGAAGCAGGACCGGTTTGTCCCTAATCGGAGCATATGAGTGAACCGGTTGGGGCAGCAGCCACTTTAGCGGCGATTCTTCTCGAAGAAAGCTTAATATAGCATCGCCAGTTTCAGCTATATTCATCTGAAAAGAAATCCTCGCACCTCGATGTGAAAATAACGCTTTTAGAGGTATCTTGCCTAGATCTTGGGAGGAAAGGCTGAAAATTCATTTTGCCACAGCATATGAAGGGCTTATTTCAATAGTGGTACAAGTCCATTTTTGTTCACATTGAGATACAGAGTCCCAAAGTTAAGTTAGCGCTGAAAGATCTGCAGTTGAGATACCAGAAAAATTCAAGCATATGGCTTCTTGCTAGAGATGAAACTTTCTTTCTGTTTGTTTGGCTGATTAATTTCACAAGCACTATAGGCAGAAAATTGGAGGTAATGGACATGTACCACTACCGAAATAAGCCCTTCATATATTCAGGGCGAAGAGACCTTGTCGGCTGCTGCTGCCCAGCAGCATCTTAGGAAGGAATTTTTAGCCCAGAAGCTTATAAACCCAACAATGAGCGAAGTGTCACAATAGATGCGATTCCATATTTCTCCCTGGCGACAGTGGCGGGGCGGCTAAAGGTCTCTAATATGACCGAGGAACTACATATGTTGCGATATAATGATGACCTTGACATTAGTAAAGAACTCTGTGACGACTCTGAGGCGAGTATGGCACGTATATGACTACGTGATACGACCGCAGTAAAAGCAGTGATAAGACGAATTCCTTCCATCATTATCCTAAACACAGGTGTAACTATGAAAGTTGTTGCTGAGTTTCCTTAGAAGAATTACCGATACAACGAAAGTACCTACTCAGCCTGTACATAATTGTTGGTTATCGGGCGCTATTGTAGCCAGCTATCAGAGGATAAATACGCTGGTGCAGAATGAAGTTAAATTTGAGGACGGAACCATTACTTGCACGTTCCACGTGGTGGAGGTGTTGTGAATCACTTGCGTATTGGGCATGGAGTTTTTGCGAGTAAGGAACGCAAGGATCGACCCTTCATGCGTCCAGTTCCATTTAATTGTCAGTGATAGAGATGTTGTATTAAATTTAATTAAAACAAAGGCACATAATGGTAAATTTTGTCAGGGAGTTAAAGTAAGAATCATACAATCTCGGTTGCTGAACACACACCGCCACTCTGATCGTGTTAATACCGCAACTGTTTTGGAAAATCGTGAAGATGCTATCTGTGACCCTGCACGCATACCTAAGAAAGTGGAAGAATCAGAAAGTTTATCTGACGAGCGGAAGTTCGAATTAGTAAACTTGTTGTTATATGCTGAAGTTCTCTCCAGTAAACCCGAAGTCATTGTGGCTATCAGTGTAATATGGACGTGGTCCCATACAAAACATATCGCCACGCATCGTATTCTGTCCAGTGGGACGGAAGGGAGGCCATAAAATTTGAAATTCAAAAGTTGTTGCAAATTTAGAAACTTAGGGTAGGTCAGGAAATACTGTTGAGAACTCACCTCAAGCCCTCCCTTCTACACAAGAGAAGTTGCTATACACTGGTCCTTACAAGAACTTCAGAGTACCACATGAGGGATCATATCTCATATCTTATCCGGATCCCAACAAGATTAAAAGATTATATCACCAGAGTAATTTGAAGATATATATTTAAAACAAAGATATTGTGCATAGTACATACTGTCTTATTTGTAAATACTATTGCTTGCGTTTATTTGCTGTATTTTTACGTCTGTGCGCAGCTCGTGGTCTCGCGGTAGCGTTCTCGCTTCCCGGAGGAAGGCAACGGCAAACCACTTGCGCTAGGACCTTGCCTACTACGGCGGTGCGGGTCTCCCGCATCGTCCCCCTACGCTCTGTCAAGAAGGATGGGACTTCATTTCCGTTTATATGTCTTCTAATCTAGGTGTATTTGGAGCCATAAATCTTTTTTACTGTTAGAGTGTAGTAAATTCACTGAATATGGTGAAATAAGATGAACATCAACAAAAGCAAAACGAGGATGATGGAATGTAGTCGAATTAAGTCGGGTGATGCTGAGGGAATTAGATTAGGAAATGAGACACACAAAGTAGTAAAGGAGTTTTGCTATTTGAGGAGCAAAATAACTGATGTTGGTCGAAGTAGGGAGTATGTAAAATGTAGACTGGCAATGGTAAGGAAAGCGTTTCTGAAGAAGAGAAATTTGTTAACATCGAGTATTGATTTAAGTGTCAGGAAGTCGTTTCTGAAAGGATTTGTGTGGAGTGTAGCCATGTATGGAAGTGAAACATTGACGATAAATAGTTTGGACAAGAAGAGAATAGAAGCTTTCGAAATGTGGTGCTACAAAAGAATGCTGAGGATTAGATTGGGTAGATCACATAACTAATGAGGAGGTATTGAATAGAATTGGGGAGAAGAGGAGTCTGTGGCACAACTTGGCAAGAAAAAGGGACCGGTTGGTAGGACATGTTCTGAGGCATCAAAGGATCACAAATTTGGCATTGGAGGGCAGCGTGGGGGGTAAAAATCGTGGAGGGTGACCAAGAGATGAATACACTAAGCAGATTCAGAAAGATGTAGGTTGCAGTAAGTACTGGGAGATGAAGAAGCTTGCACAGGATAGAGTAGCATGGACAGATGCATCAAACCAGTCTCAGGACTGAAGACAACAACAACAACAACAACAACAACAACAACAACTTCACTGGCCCGCATCTCGTGGTCGTGCGGTAGCGTTCTCGCTTCCCACGCCCGGGTTCCCGTGTTCGATTCCCGGCGGGGTCAGGGATTTTCTCTGCCTCGTGATGGCTGGGTGTTGCGTGCTGTCCTTAGGTTAGTTAGGTTTAAGTAGTTCTAAATTCTAGGGGACTTATGACCACAGCAGTTGAGTCCCATAGTGCTCAGAGCCATTTGAACCATTTGAACAAATTCACTGTAAATGCGTAAACACCGCTTGGTCACAGTTATCCTCTTCAGTGTACATCGTAGTGAGAATTACTACGAGATGGAGAACCAGTTAAGTGGAATGAGGATAGTTTATAACTGACTAGCTAAAATAGTAATGTACCTTGTACCTTCAAAGTTATGGAGACCAGAATGAAACGATTATTTGTGAATAGTTAATTTGTGAATAGTTATACATGTGCTAAGTGAAAAGACACATTTCTTTCTAAGATCTTGTAGAAAACAGGTTTCATTCATGAGTGATATAAGGGAGAACTGGAAACTTCAGTCTGGCATCCTGCAGGGTCGTGATCAGCGTGCAAGGAAAGAACCCACACTGGTGTACATTGTGTAAGGTGTGTATTTTCTACAAGTTATCTATGGAAATAAAGCAATACGTAGAAATCTACTAGTCCATTCGACATGTAATGTAGGCGAAATGAGAAACCATTCACACTAGTTGTAAGTCTAGCTGCCATACTGAAAATAATAATTTTAGTATATTGTTAGGTATGAAGTACCTTAATCCATATAATCATTTACTTAGAATATACTGATAGACTGTTCATTGAGTGTTTCACCCTACTTTACAATCCTCGATCCCTTTCGCGATTCGCGAGTTTTATCTTTGTTTTGGCTTATTTGTCATATCTGACCCGTGCTCGCCTTAAGGATACAGGGTACTTCTAAATGGTGGAAAATCGAAATGTTTTTTATGCCTTCATTAAATTCTATTCTGTGTAGATCTTGTAATAAATCTATCTCGAAAATGACTTCGAACATTGTGCATAATTCATATGATGTGAATTTGAAGATAGTGTATGCAATGCGTGCAATAGGAAAAGGAAAAAAGGCTGCTAAAACATTTTGTGATTTGATGGACCTTGCTCCTCCTCCCAGTAGGTTCAGCAAGTACATAAAAATACTTTTAGGTGCCTTGACGGTTGTGTATAAAGCATCTGTAAAATGAGCAGTAGAATAAAGTTTAAATATTAGTGGAACAAGGGAAATTGCCGTTGAACGAGACGTGGCAACGTCCTTTTTCAACTTCTTGTATGTGCTGGGTTCCAGGAGATCACTGATCTTCTTGTGATAATCCTCAGTATTCATTAAAACAGTAACATTTCCCTTGTCAGTGGCAACTATATTAACATTCTTGTCTGCATTGATCTCCCGCAATGCCTTCCTTTCCCCTTGAGACAGATTGCTGCTGGGTGGCTTAGGATCCCACAATGAATGTGCTGAATGCCAGCAATCGTCCGATAAAACAGTCTTCCATTCCTACAGAAGTTAAAAAGTATCTTTGTAAAACGGAGGCTTATCCTCCGAGATTATATGGATTACCAAAGATACATAAACCTGATGTTCCTTTGAGACAAATAGTCAGCGCAATTGGAGCTCCTACCCAATTACTAGCCAGATACCTTTCCTCTTTGTTACAACCTTACATAGGCAAAACTGAGAGTCATATTAAAAACTCTCTACACTTCATTGAGAAATTGAGGGAAATTACTGTCGGTCCTAATGACATCTTTGTCAGTTTTGATATAGTGTCTTTGTTCACGATGGTTCCAGTTGATGAAGCTCTCTTCCATATAGCCGATATGTTCCCTACTCATACAGTAGTCTTGTTCCAGCACTGTCTATCTTCGGCCTATTTTCAGTACAATGGTGAATTTTATGAACAGATCGATGGGGTAGCAATGGGAAGCCCCCTGTCCCGCCATTGCGAATTTATTCATGGAATATTTTGAACATCAAGCACTGCAGTCGGCCAAAAAAAGCCCCTCAAAGTGGTATCGGTATGTGGATGATACCCTTGTAATATGGAATCATGAGGAAAAAGACTTGAATGATTTCCTGGTACACTTAAATAGCATCAACCCAAAGATTAAATTTACTATGGAGAAGGAGAAGAATGGACAACTTAACTTCTTGGGGTCATAAAAACACTAGTGGATAGGGGCAATAATATTTGTGATCCAGGCTACTTACAAGAAGAACTAAATCATTTACGAATGGCCTTTGCGAAAAATGGTTATACGAAAAACGAGATTAACCGAGCACTTCACCCAAATAGAAAAATGCCTAAAAATAGGAGACAACAACAACCATCAGCTGGGAAAGTATTTCTTCCGTTCATCCATAATATCACGGATCGCATTGGGAAAGTACTAGCCAAGTTTCAGGTAGAAACCATTTTTAGACCTACTAAGAAAATTAGTGAATGCCTAAGATCAACAAAAGATGCTTGTCACCCCCTAGCCACCCAAGAGGTATATAAAATTCCGTGCAGTTGTGGCAGGGTTTACATAGGAACTACAAAAAGAAGCATCAATACACGGTTGACGGAGCACAAAAGAAACTGTCGCTTGGGACATATCGACAAATCGGCTGTAGCGGAACATGTTTTTAAGGATGGAGATCACGAAATAAAATTTGGTGAAACAAGCGTGCTAGCGAGGACGTCGCACTATTATACACGTATGTATAGAGAGGCAATTGAAATCCACAAACATCAATACAATTTTAATCGTAAAGAAGAAGGATTAAAATTGGATAAGATATGGCGGTCGACGTTGCATCAATCACGTGACAATCGATTGCCTGCAATCGAGAGAACGGACGATAGCCAGAGATAGCTGCACATCGACGCCACGTGACGTGTGGTGGCGCCCCCTACGATATCCATATAAGCGGTGGCCCCAGCTCCTAGCAGCCAGTCGTTGACTCACCTCGGAAGATGTTCCCCGTAGTTGAGAACGAAACGTCAGGGAGAAGAAGTTCTACAGATCGACCACGGGAACTTAGCCCGGAAGTGTTTACTGATGATTACCCAAGAATGTTTTTTGTAGGACTAAATACATTAAAAGTTGGTGTACTAGATGTAGTGATATGTTTCAATGATTGAGTGATAGAAAGGTTGGACGTCCTGAGAAATTTAGGAATAAAATGTGGCTCTAATGTGAAAGATCAATTGCTTGCGTGTGACAGACAACAGCTGCATGAAGCTGAAAGATTCGCTCTTCAAGTTACCAATGAAGCAGGAAGTGCTAAAAGGAATGCAAAGAGGAAGCTTGAAGAAATGCTGCAAGATGAAGACTATGCTTCTGGAATGTTTTGAGGCACAGTTTAATTGGACTCATATCTTCATTCTCAATTTCCCCCAAGTTGTATTTTTCAGAATTCAGGTACAAATATTTCCTAAAGTTCATAAGGCATTGCTCTAATTTTTTTCTGTAGCTTGCAAGAGTCCATACTTATGTAGTACACCTAAGATTTATTGCAGAATCAATTAAATTGTAAAAAAATAACATTTGTATTAGGAAAAAATTATAAAAATTAAAATGTAAGATGTGATATTTTTTATCTTTGTAATATACATAACAGGTGGAAAGAAATAGATCTAGACCTCAGCCATCATGTCATGCATATCTGGTAAAAATTTGGTCTCCTTCAAATGTTTAACATTGGATTAAATGGTACCTCAATTTGAAGAAGCATTTCGGAAGAAAATTTCCATCAGTTTCTCTGTGATTTTTTTTAGTAACCCTAAGCAGGTTCAAATATATTCAAAATACTTCTAATTTGCTTAGAAAGTCTGCTCGGACATGTCCGAAAGAACAGATGCCATCTTCATATATAAACATTGCCTGAAAGAAATAGGTGTTTTTTTACATAATATTGAGCCAGAAAAGTATCCTGTATCCTTTACTGACGATTTTTCGCGTACGAGCATAAATCAATGGTATCAAAAGTATTGGAATTTATGCCTGTATCGCTCCATGTATAAAAAAATAGAAAAAATGTTTTTATCGGGCCACTGAGTTCCACAAGTGAATTACGGACGATACTGCATTCCGGGTAATTTTATAAACTATTATAAATCTTCCTTGACCCTTATACTGAGAAGAAAGTTATACAGTCTGCGGGACTACCTAATATAGAAGCTGTGTATAATTTTCTAATTGTAGTTCTGAGAGTCGGACTTGTGTATGTAAATCTAGTGTTCTTTTACTCAAGTTTGAACGGACGAAGTAGTATGTGACGTTCATGCAAGCGAAGATGATACGTGGCCTACTCAATCAAAGAATCAAGAACTACATTAGAAAGTTCACAGTACAAGTGTTCTCATCTCTGATTAACGGAAAGGGACGTGGAAGTAGGAAATTCCCCGTCTTCCGCATATACTGCAGTTGTTAACACTCACACTCATAAAAACATGATAATGGTGCAAGCCGCGCTCATGAACTAACTTGCTATTTAAGCAGCGGGTGTCAATAACGCAGCGGCAAAAGCAGTTGTCGAAGTGTATCTTGTAAAGTGAACTGCAAGTGACTGCATTAAATGCGAACCACGGACAGTTACACTCTACTGACATCTTGTTGTTGTTATTGATGAACGCTTAACTGACTTCTAAGCAACGAAGTGTTTCGTATGTTAAATATCGGAAAAGGACAGTCGTATCTGTAAACATATTATGTGTTTCGTCCAACAAACAGCGTTACCAATTTACGGTCAGTGAAAAATTATATTCCCTTACGATTCGGGTCATGCAAGTTAAAATGGTTCAAATGGTTCTGAGCACTATGAGACTTAACAGCTGAGGTCATCAGTCCCCTAGAACTTAGAACTACTTAAACCTAACCAACCTAAGGACATTCACACTTCCATGCTCGAGGCAGAATTCGAACCTGCGACCGTAGCGGTCGCGCGGTTCCAGACTGAAGCAGCTAGAACCGTTCGGCTATACCTGCCGGTCATGCAA
Organism: Schistocerca nitens; assembly: GCF_023898315.1. NCBI lineage: Eukaryota > Metazoa > Arthropoda > Insecta > Orthoptera > Acrididae > Schistocerca > Schistocerca nitens. Next base: position 77,639,481 of record NC_064621.1, on the reverse strand, counting down.
GTTATTATAATTTATTTGTAACATGAATGTACTAATAAACTTTATCACAGGGCGCCATTTCATGACAAGTCTTAGTGAAAAATTGATACTGCCCGTATGAATGTTTCACGTACAGGTATGTCTTGACGAACGGTTTGAAGAATAAGACGCCACCCGACCTGCGCAGCGACAGGCAGCTGTCTTGCGCGGCGACTGTTCCTGCTCACAGGCCCCCCGTCCAGCAGCTGTGGTCGCCTGGCAACAACACTCGACGTCCGCTTCGGTCACTCGCCGCCGCACAACGTTTCGGCGACCTTGGTTCAGTTGTCGACGACGTCATTTTGTTGTTATGTACGAAATGTTTCTCGAAAACTAAACTTTCGCAAAAAATAAAAAAAATCGACGTTGCACAAACACAAAAGTCAGTTACGTGTGGATACAATACAATTTTGAACACCCTATGGAGAGACGTTTTCATGTGCGAAAATAATGAAAAGTGTGTAAAATCTGAGATTCCGTATGTACACTAAGGAAGACTGTGATTCATGAACACACCTATTTAATATACAATTTTGGGTCAGTGCACTAAATTTTTTACTATTAAAAACAGTATTGATCACAATTTATTTATTGCGGTGACCGGTTTCGACCACTACTGTGGTCATCTTCAGACCAATGAGTAAGAACCCCCTTCTGCTGGATAATCACAACTGATTCTCCAGCAGAAGGAGGTTCTTACTCATTGGTCTGAAGATGACCACAGTAGTGGTCGAAACCGGTCACCGTAATAAATCAATTTCGATCAAGACTGTTTGAATAGTAAATATTTGTAACACATTGATCACTGTCACTCCAATAATGTATTCAAAAGTCATTAGAGCACTAAATGTGCTAGAAGGGCATTCTGTTAGCAAAAAGGTGAGTGGCCTTTCAGATCATGATGCACAAATTTTAAGTCTAAAAGATTTTTGTGCTGCAACACGTGTTAAATATAGTTACCAACTTTTTAGGAAAGCTGATCCAGTTGCTGTACAGACTTCTGTAAACCTTATCAAGGAACAAGAGTGGCAAGATGTTTATAGTGCTGATACAGTAGACGATAAATATAATACTTTCCTCAAGACTTTTCTCGTGCTCTTTGAAAGTTGCTTTCCGTTAGAACGTTCAAAACAGGGTACTAGCACAAACAGGCAGCCTGGGTGGCTGACTAAAGGGATAAGAATATCTTGTAGAACAAAATGGCAGTTATATCAAAACGTTAGAAAGGGTCAAAATCTAAATGCAGCAGCCCATTACAAACAGTATTGTAAGGTGCTTAAAAAAGTTATTAGGAAAGCAAAAAGTATGTGGTATGCAGACAGAATAGCTAAGTCTCAGGGTAAAATTAAAACCATATGGTCAGTCGTAAAGGAAGTGGCTGGTCTGCAGAGACAGGTCGAGAATATAGAATCAGTGCGTAGTGGGGATGTCCATGTTACTGATAAGTCGCATATATGTACAGTACTTAATAATCACTTTCTGAATATAGCAGGTGAACTAAATAGAAACCTAGTCCCAACAGGGAATCATATAGCGCTCTTAGAAAAAAGTGTTCCGTGACTGTTACCTGAAGTGCTCCTCCATGATACTGACAAGAGGGAGATTGAGTTAATAATTAAATCACTAAAGACCAAGAACTCTCATGGATATGACGGGGTATCTAGCAGAATACTGAAGTATTGTTCCATGTATGTTAGCCCAGTACTTAGCCAGATCTGTAACTTTTCCCTTAGGAGTGGTCGGTTTCCTGACCGATTAAAGTACTCGGTAGTGAAGCCACTTTATAAAAAGGGAGACAGGGATAATGTTGACAATTATAGACCCATTTCTATGGCATCGGTGTTTGCTAAAGTTATCGAGAGGGTTGTATATACAAGGTTACTGCAGCATTTAAATTCACATAATTTGCTGTCAAATGTACAGTTTGGTTTTAGAAATGGCTTAACAACTGAAAATGCTATAGTCTCTTTTCTCTGTGAGGTTTTGGACGGATTAAATAAAAAGTTGCGAACGTTAGGTGTTTTCTTTGATTTAACGAAGGCTTTTGACTGTGTTGACCACAAAATATTACTGCAGAAGTTGGAACATTATGGAGTAAGGGGAGTAGCTTACAATTGGTTCGCCTCCTACTTTAAGAACAGAAAGCAGAAGATAATCCTCCGCAATATTGAGAGTGGTAATGATGTTCAGTCCCAATGGGGCACTTTTAAGTGGGGCGTTCCCCAAGGGTCGGTGCTGGGGCCACTGCGGTTTCTTATTTATATAAATGATATGCCTTCTAGTATTACCGGTGATTCAAAAATATTTCTGTTTGCTGATGACACCAGCTTGGTAGTGAAGGATCTTGTGTGTAATATTGAAACATTATCAAATAATGCAGTTCATGAAATAAGTTCGTGGCTTGTGGAAAATAATTTGATGCTAAATCACAGTAAGACTCAGTTTTTACAGTTTCTAACTCACAATTCAACAAGAACTGATATTTTAATCAGACAGAATGGGCATGTTATAAGCGAGACGGAACAGTTCAAGTTCCTAGGCGTACGGATAGATAGTAAGCTGTTGTGGAAAGCCCATGTTCAGGAACTCGTTCAAAAGCTAAATGCCGCTTTATTTACCATTAGAACAGTATCTGAAATAAGTGACATTTCAACACGAAAAGTAGTCTACTTCGCATATTTTCATACGCTTATGTCATATGGTATTATTTTTTGGGGTAATTCTACTGATTCAAAAAGGGTATTCCTGGCTCAAAAACGGGCTGTTCGAGCTATGTGTGGTGTAAGTTCGAAAATCTCTTGTCGACCCCTATTCAATAGTCTGGGAATTTTGACATTGCCCTCACAGTATGTATTTTCTTTAATGTCGTTTGTTGTTAGCAATATTAGCTTATTCCCAAGAGTTCGCAGCTTTCACTCAGTTAATACTAGGCAGAAATCAAATCTGCATGTGGAATGCACTTCCTTGACTCTTGTGCAGAAAGGAGTGCAGTATTCTGCTGCATCCATTTTCTATAAGCTACCACAAGAACTCAAAAATCTTAGCAGTAGCCCAAACACTTAAGTCCAAACTGAAGAGTTTCCTCATGGCTCACTCCTCCTATTCTGTCGAGGAGCTCCTGGAAGAGCTAAAAAATTAAGCAAATTCCAGTGTTACATTATTGATTTTCTTTATTTAAACTAACGACTTGTCGACCGAATATGTTTCTTATATTTCATTTTATCTGTTTCTACAATCGTGTTATAATTTCATGTATTGACTCGTTCCATGACCATGGAGACTTCTCTTTAATGTGGTCCCACGGAACAATAAATAAATAAATAAAAAATAAAAAATGTTCAGAACGCTTGATGACGTCCCCCGTTGCGTTGGTTTTCTTCTCTTTCGCTGTTTTTTCTTGTGAACTGATCCCAGTTAGGGAGGAACAGCCAACTCAAAACTGTAAGTAACCTAAGAACATTAGAATATTTTTTTGGAAAGTTGTGGTAAGAGCCTGTAGGACCAAACCGCTGAGGTCATCGGTCCCTAAGCTTACACACTACTTAATCTAACTTAAATTAATTTACGGTAAGGACAACACACACACACACCCGTGCCCGAGGGAGGACCTCCGACAGGGCAAGCCGCGCGGACTGTCAAGGCGCCCTAGAACGCGCGGCTACCCCGCGCGGCTTTGAATAATTGAGTTCTCACTAAGTACTACAATCAAGTACTCGGTGGTAGCGTTGCTCACGTCCGTAGGTTTAACCGTAAAGTACCCTACAAGTGCCTCCTGGGTGGTCCTAATTGAGCAACAGTGATTACAGGCAGCCAGACTATCCATAGGATCTCTTGGCAATGCCATATCAACAAAATAGCAGGAACAGTTCTTTTCAGAGCCCATTAACAAGAAACATTGGACCAACTATGAGACTCCTTCAACTGAATATCGAAAGAATTAGCAGGGCAAAGTGTGACTACCTGTCAAATTTTTGCTGGACAACAATATCGTTGCCGTAGCCATTCAGGAAACTCGCGTTTCCAGCGAAAAAATATTCCGAAGCCGAGGTCGAATTCCTGGATATTCTGCACTTTGTGTAACTTACCACGAATTGCTACGTATGTCCGTAACAACATAAACGAAGCTTCACTAATTTCTTTAAGTGTGGAGTCAGATATACATTCAACTGTCATACAATTGCACGCTGCTACTATTACAAATGTTTACGAACCACCCAAAGCAACATGGCCCGATTTGGTCCTACACACAGCAGAACATCCTACAATTTACATAGCAGAATTCAAGAGTTCAAATGGTTCAAATGGCTCTGAGCACTATGGGACTCAACTGCTGTGGTCATCAGTCCCCTAGAACTTAGAACTACTTAAACCTAACTAACCTAAGGACATCACACACATCCATGCCCGAGGCAGGATTCGAACCTGCGACCGTAGCAGCAGCGCGGCTCCGGACTGGAGCGCCTAGAACCAATTCAAGAGTCACCACGAACTTTGGAAGTATTCTCAAAATGGTGAAAATGGGATCATGCTTGCAGAATGGGTTGAAAATAATCTTCATCTAGGCACGTTCAGGTCAGCTGCTTATGACAAGGATTCACATCCTGACTTATGCTTTGTTAGCTGCAACGAAAGTGGCTTTCCCATTAACGCCACAAGAATAGTGATAGATGCCTTTCCTCACAGCCAACTCAGACTTGTAATAATACAAACTGGCCGCAAGGTTCCTGTCATATCATCAACGTCGCATGCTCGATGGAATTTCCAGAAAGCTGACTGGACGAATTTCCCAACGGATCTGGATAAGACCATTCGCTGGATACCTCCATCACATAAGAACTATCAACACCTCATATGCGCAGTAACAGCAACAGCTAAGAAGTGTGTGCCAAGAGGATACCGAAAAGAATATGTTCCAGCATGAAATGATGAAAGAGAAACACTTGCCAACACTTCCAGCAAAGTGATGACCCAGAGATAGCTATGGAACAATTGTCCAGATTGCACATGTCTCGGAGGCAGAAATGGGCAGGAACAAAAATATGGAGTTTATCCACTGAGTGGATAAGACTGGGAGGAAGTGCACCAGCGTGCAGAAAAAATTCTGGAGCAACACCTGACCAAATTGCTTCCCACATCATTACTACCTCAAGAGTGCCTCCTAACAAGAAACATACAAAACATATCAGACGACAGCTTCGTGACCTGAAAAAGATGGCATCTCCCTCATCTGAGTATGCCTGTCCCTTCACAGTATCAGACATTGGGCTGAAGGACCTCAAACCTCTTAAGGCGCCTGGATTCGATGGTATCCATCCAGAATTCCTGATCTAGATGGGAGGAAAAGCTAAGAAATGGCTTCGAAAATTGTTCACTGAAATCCTGCTAACTGGTCAACTTCCAATGGAGTTTAAAAAGGCGAAGATAGGCTAATATTTGTTCTGAAACCTGGCAAATCCAATCCCTTGCCCTACTTAGCTGCTGCTACAAGCTTTTTGAAAGGCTAGTATATAACAGAATAAGTAGCGCTATCCTAGAGAATGTTCCAGTTGATCAGGCAGGCTTCAGACCAGGGCGTAGCTGCTACGACCGAGTGTTGTCTCTCCGTCCTTGGGCCGGCCGGAGTTGCTGAGCGGTTCTAGGCACTACAGTCTGGAACCGCGCGACCGCTAGGGTCGCAGGTTCGAATCCTGCCTCGGGCATGGATGTGTGTGATGTCCTTAGTTAGGTTTAAGTAGTTCTAAGTTCTATGGGATTGATGACCTTAGAAGTTAAGTCCCATAGTACTCAGAGCCATCTGAACCATCTCTCCGTCGTTCATAGAGTCAGGATTCCAAATGAAGCAGAACACATCTGTGGCGTTTGGTCATCTAACTGCCGCCTTCAACGCTGTGTGGAGGGAGGCCTTATCTACAAATTTCTCCTTATCATACCCTGCAGAACAATGGCTCGACTGATTGACAGCATGCTAAGCGATCGGAAGTTACAGGCAATCACTGGAAGCAACAGAAGTGAGGAGAGGAAGCTAAACAACGAATTCCCCAAGGATCAGTTCTCTCACCATTACCGTCCAATCTATATCTGTTTGATCTACAGGACACATCGTCCAGAAAATTATGCTATGCCGATGACCTGGCTCTATCTGTACAACACCAGAAAATGAAGACAGTAGAAGATATTCTAATCAAAGACCTTTCTGTATAAGATAAGTACTTCAAAATCTGGAGACTCCAACCCAGTGTGAGTAAAACAGAAGTGTGTTGCTTCTATTTAAATAATCTGTTGGAGAACTTAAAACTGGAAGTAAGTTTCAGAGGCAGAATTCTTCGTCATAATTGGAACCCAAAATATCTTTGTGTCATCTGGACCGTACACTATGCTGCAAACAATACCTTTTTAACTTAGCTCAAAAGTTGGGGACTCCAAACAACACCCTCCATAAGCTATGCGGAACTACCTGGGATCTTCAGCAACCACCCTGCGATCTTCAGCTCTGGGCTTCGTGTACTCAAGTGCTCAGTAATGTGCACCTGTTTGGATGAACAGTCATCATACAAGGCTTGTTGACACCCAGGTGAATACGACAATGCGCATATTATCTGACGCAATCACATCTACTCCAGTTTATTGGCTTCCGCTGTTAGACGGTATAATGCCTCCTGATCGGCGCAGATGTACTGCCTTTATGAGGGGATTCCACATGATCTCCAGGAATTCTAACCTACACGTGCATAGCGACCTGCCACTTTTAAATCGTAAGAGACTGAAATCACGCCGTGCAACTCTGTGCAATGCTGCTGACATGGTTGCTAAGGATTTCAAACCCCTTGAAGAATCGAAAGGTCGATGTGAAACAGTGACAGATGTGCGCCTACATAACATCGTCTCAGGTGCTAAACTTCCATGTGCATTCGACCAACCACGCAAGACCTGGAGTACCCTCAACAGAATCCGTACCGGCCATGTCCGATGCAGCGATGCTCTCTGTAAGTGAAAGAAGCTGCCTAATCCAGCCTGTGAGTCCGGGGCTGCATATCAGACTGTTCACCACATTGTCAGTGCATGCGAGCCTATCATGCTGCTGAAGACGACTTCCTGCTAGCAACTCCAGGTGCAGTGCGCTGAATTGAAGGACAGGACATTCAGTTGTAAAGCCAAACTTAAGTTTCTTGTGTGTAAATATGCACACATGAATATGTTATTTTAAGATATTTATTTATTTAGCGTATGGCTAATACAGACATAACTGAAACACAAAAATTAATTCTACACTCCTGGAAATGGAAAAAAGAACACATTGAAAACGATGTGTCAGACCCACCATACTTGCTCCGGACACTGCGAGAGGGCTGTACAAGCAATGATCACACGCACGGCACAGCGGACACATCAGGAACTGCGGTGTTGGCCGTCGAATGGCGCTAGCTGCGCAGCATTTGTGCACCGCCGCCGTCAGTGTCAGCCAGTTCGCCGTGGCATACGGAGCTCCATCGCAGTCTTTAACACTGGTAGCATGCCGCGACAGCGTGGACGTGAACCGTATGTGCAGTTGACGGACTTTGAGCGAGGGCGTATAGTGGGCATGCGGGAGGCCGGGTGGACGTACCGCCGAATTGCTCAACACGTGGGGCGTGAGGTCTCCACAGTACATCGATGTTGTCGCCAGTGGTCGGCGGAAGGTGCACGTGCCCGTCGACCTGGGACCGGACCGCAGCGACGCACGGATGCACGCCAAGACCGTAGGATCCTACGCAGTGCCGTAGGGGACCGCACCGCCACTTCCCAGCAAATTAGGGACACTGTTGCTCCTGGGGTATCGGCGAGGACCATTCGCAACCGTCTCCATGAAGCTGGGCTACGGTCCCGTACACCGTTAGGCCGTCTTCCGCTCACGCCCCAACATCGTGCAGCCCGCCTCCAGTGGTGTCGCGACAGGCGTGATTGGAGGGACGAATGGAGACGTGTCGTCTTCAGCGATGAGAGTCGCTTCTGCCTTGGTGCCAATGATGGTCGTATGCGTGTTTGGCGCCGTGCAGGTGAGCGCCACAATCAGGACTGCATACGACCGAGGCACACAGGGCCAACACCCGGCATCATGGTGTGGGGAGCGATCTCCTACACTGGCCGTACACCACTGGTGATCGTCGAGGGGACACTGAATAGTGCACGGTACATCCAAACCGTCATCGAACCCATCGTTCTACCATACCTAGACCGGCAAGGGAACTTGCTGTTCCAACAGGACAATGCACGTCCGCATGTATCCCGTGCCACCCAACGTGCTCTAGAAGGTGTAAGTCAACTACCCTGGCCAGCAAGATCTCCGGATCTGTCCCCCATTGAGCATGTTTGGGACTGGATGAAGCGTCGTCTCACGCGGTCTGCACGTCCAGCACGAACGCTGGTCCAACTGAGGCGCCAGGTGGAAATGGCATGGCAAGCCGTTCCACAGGACTACATCCAGCATCTCTACGATCGTCTCCATGGGAGAATAGCAGCCTGCATTGCTGCGAAAGGTGGATATACACTGTACTAGTGCCGACATTGTGCACGCTCTGTTGCCTGTGTCTATGTGCCTGTGGTTAGTGTGATCATGTGATGTATCTCACCCCAGGAATGTGTAAATAAAGTTTCCCCTTCCTGGGACAATGAATTCACGGTGTTCTTATTTCAATTTCCAGGAGTGTATTTCCGTTTGCATATTTATCAATGAAGCTATTATCCTGCATGTTTTTTAAAGAAATGACTGCATTTGTGAAGTTTCCTTACCAAATCATTCATCTAATATTTCTCTTTTTATTTCTTATCTTACATCCTGTGTTTCTTTACTAAAAGGTAACATGAAAATAATGTGCTGAGTCATAACGTCAACCCCCAACTGCTGCTAAATTCTTGTAGTGTACGCTGTTGACAATATAACTACAAGCATTCAAAGCGGTGATAAAACCTACCATTACTTTGTGTCGTAATTTTTATCCTAGTGATGGTAAATGTAATGATGCATAAAAAGGGAAAAGTTTCAGAAATTGTTGAAGTAGTGAATGGAAAGCCACCCAGAAAAAAGGAAAGAGCGTGGTTCTTTTATCTGCTTCTTGTACTGTCACCCTTCTGGCGTTGGAGTTCGAGCTGAGCGGATCTAAGTGTTGCAGATGTATCTGTATTTGTGTGATAAAGGTTGTTTAATTCCATTTTTTGTGTCGACTCCGTTATTAATTCAATTCATTGCCTTGTCTTTTAATCGTTTACGCTGTTACGAGCAAATAGGTGAGGTTGGCGGCGATCTATTTGGTCACGAAAGGTCTGATATAATTAGCCTCTTTTCGTTAATTATTTTTCTGTCAAGTGCCCAAAACCATCTGAGATATTCATTTCGATCGTTTCTCGGCTCTATGCAATATTTTTCAGTTAAAACTGCCCCAGGTCTGATCGGATTCCGTTTCCGAACTATGACATCTGCAAGCCTACTCAATGGCCTAATACCATGCAGATCCGCAAGTAAAAATAAAGAGGGTGGAATTCAGTTCAGTAAACTGTGTTAAATCAGGATATTTTCCTGTGACGCACTATGTTTCCATTCTCAATGAAGGTTTCCTCTGTTTCGGCAGTTCGATTGTTGTAAATTGTTCCAATTGTAAGCTGTTAAAAATTGTTGCCACGCGTTTGAGTAATGCCTCAACTGGCTCACGGCTAAAGACTGGAGGGAGACAAATCATCCTGCCGACTTCCTTCGACATCCTGGACCTCTCCGCATTCCTGTTGGTCTATGAGGGTCCTGACATCGATCCTCAACCTGTCCGGCGAATTGTCGCGCCTCCTATTCACCTCGACAACTCAACAAAAAAATCAGGAAACTACCATTCCCCATACAATTACAAAGCTATTTATAAAGAATGTATTGGAAAACTTAAAGAAATTTATTAAATACCGAATATTTTCTCCTTTGTAATGAACACTGAATGTGAAGTCTGTTTAAGGACAAAACGTACGGAAGTCAAGGATCACATGAGAAGTGAACCATTCTAAAGTTTATTCTCCATAAAAATCTAGAGAAAAAAATCTCCAAAGATTTGATCATGGTACAATGCAACCAAGCTGTAAGAAATACATCGAAATCAACATCCAGACATTAAAATTATATGTAGTATTTTATGTCGTTGCGTAACTGTAAAATGTAACTATAAAGAGTAAAGTATGACTGAGGCCTGTTCGTCCATCCCTCGTACTGACGCTATTACCCAGTGGAAGGCATCTGAATAGGTGGACGAACAAAAATATAAGGGTATCAGTTAAAACACAGACCGCAGTTAAACAGCAATAATTAATCACTGTAAAGCAAATGTCATTCTGTAAAGACGAATTAAGTGAGCCGCAGTCAGTTAACTTATATCAGAATTGTAATCCAAATGAAAGTCTCTGCAAGTAATATTTCTGTCAAAACAATACGAATGTAACAAAAAGCAAATAGTCTTCAACAGTAACTGCATACGTACAAAGTGAAGTGACATTTGTGGTGGGATGTTGATCGCAAGTGTGCATGCAGAACTCAACATTCAAGGGGCATTTGTGGCGTCACAGCCAGACTTAAAGAATATTGCGCCATATCAAGAGAAATAATTGCTAAATGATAGCGTGAAGTACGCTCAGGTGAAACAATATTTATTTTATTGGTTCCACCATCTATAAAATACGGCCATGCATGAACTTTGTAACTAGAACATCGCTAAAAATTACGCGAAGACAACACTGTTACAGTACTATAAAAGGACATGTACGAGCTCTTGTGCTCTTGTTATTAGGTCTTGAATGGAATTGGGTCGCTGTAACTGAGCTGTATTACAACATGTGACTTGCATTTACGTGCGTAGTCAATGTCGACTAAAGCATCAAAAATATTTTGTGGCATTAAGACTATGTCATTTGTAGAGCCTCTTTCATTTTGGATAAAAAGAAAAGAAAAATTTCTTCCCCCTGCAAGTGAGGTAACGAAATACCGTAGCTCTTCGTTTCGTTCGTTATTATTTCAAAATTCATTTTATATCCGATAGCAGTTTGAGTATTACACTCATTACAATCTAAATTTATTTATTTTCTCGAATTTCGACAACTTCTGTGTGCAACTGTTCCGAAAGGAAAAAATTTCTTTTCAAGGCCAACAAAATACCAAATGAAATGCTTCCAAGCTAACTGTTGGCCTTAGCTAATTTACAGTTTTAAAGAAAATGAAAACAGTATTATTATCATGTTTAACTTTTACGAAAGTAATTGAGATTAAACCGAATACATAATTCGGCAGCAGTTTTGTTATAATGTTACCGCCAAAGAAAGAGTTACAATAAATAATTTTACGTAACAGTTAATGCTCTTGATTGTCAGGTTCAGAATACAAAAGCGAATTTCACCTAATTACAAACTGTAACGGTATACCAATTTTGTAATCGATAGTGTTCTGTCACTGAAGAATTGTCGAGTCCGGCTAAGGGGGATTGTGTGTCTGAGAGGCAGGAGAAAGCGTTATGTTCCCGCGTGCGAGAGGAGAGCAGAGACAAAATTCAGAATGTCTCTCTTGTGGGCGGGCACACTTTTGTAATGACTACCGATCCACGGGGCGTAAACTGCACACCAGAAGCCACTCCACCCAAAAGTACTTGCCGAAGACGGTTCGTATTGGTGTATCGACTGTGACACTGTCCCCCACCTCTCTAATCCAAGCTCCAGGTATGTTCCGCGAGGTGTTAAGAAGACACATGCACACAAACGCTCACACACGCCCACACATGCGCCCATGCCCATACTCTGACGCTGCACCTACCATAGTAGTATAACCTCTTGTAAATGAGAATAAAACCATCTTACTTCTTATGACGGGGAACGTGAATATGCACGAAATGTGGGAGACATTTCACGCTAAAAACTTTCTTTTTCTTGTTTTGGGTGGAGAATTTTGATCATTGAGTAGAATAAAGGACAAACGGTCACAAGAAATTTGAGGGTAAACAGATGTGCTGAGTTGCATACGACAGGGATTATTTTAAATAGAAGCAAAGTTAAGAAGAACACAGGTATCAGTGGGACATTTTAACAGAGTAGTGCACAATGGAACACAAGTACGGATGTGCCGAGAGTTGCTGCCGGTTTCCAGTCGCCTAGTCGCTCAGCAGCACCAACATTCGGCCCAGAAACAATACACTACAGATTTAGAAATGGCCAGCTTGACAGCTTCAAGCACACTGTCGATCATGTGGCCTAGTAAACTGGTAGTGGAGAAACTGACTCCACGATTTACATAAACGGTCTGGTTGATGGTATTGAAGTGGCCTGAGACTGTTTGCCGATGATGCTGTAGTCTACAGGAAGGTAGTATCACACGGAAGTTGTGAACAAATCCATGAGGATTTGCAGAAAAGAAATGCGTGGTGTAATGACTGACTGTTATCTCTCAATATTAGTAAGTGTAACCTACTGCGTATAACAAGGCGAAAATCCCAATTAATGTACGAGTACAAAATAAATGCCCAGTCTATGGAAGCGGTAACGTCCGTCAAGTATCTGGGTTGTGACTATTCGAAATGATCTCAGATGGAATGATCACATTACGCAAGTAACGGGTAAGGCGAACTCCAGATTGCGGCTTCTTGGTAGAATCCTGAAGCGATGCAGTCCTTCAACGAAGGAAATAGCTTGCAATACGTTAGTTCGTCCAGTCTTGGAGTATTGTTCGTCTGTATGGGACCCTTACCAGTTAGGTCTGATTCAAGAGATTGAGAAGGTCCAAAGAAGAGCGGCAAGATTCGCGACTGGTACATTTAGCCATCGCAAGAGCGTTACAAATCTCATAGAAAGTTTGAAGTAGGACACACTTGCAAATAGATGACGCGCTAAACGGAAGGGGCTGCTCACTGAATTCCGAAATCCGATTTTCACCGAGGATGTAGAGCAACTTTCAAATCGCGCAATGATCACCATTCAAAGATAAGTACCACACACTACTTGGTGGCTAGCGGAGTATATATGTAGATGACGAAGCGGAAGAGTGCTTCAAAAACACTGTTGAGTAACTATTTACGTATTACGAATTGTGTGGAAAGTAAAAGAAGTACGAAAGAAATTGATATTTATGTACAATAACACTGGTGTTATTAAGCCAGCAAAGCAAGCGGTCTAACACAGATTGGCTGTGCCGCTAGAGTGGTGCGGTATCCACGCGAATGACTTTTGTTTAGATTACTTTCAGAATGTATTGTCATCTAAAATGTAGACTAAGCCATGTCATGATTTTGTACCTATTTGACCCGACGGGCTGAGAATATCCACTCGTAGCACAAAGAGGAAGATTGTTGGTCACAGAAAATTCGATGGGAGACTCTTCCAGTTTCGTAAACTTGTAGCTTCAATTGCACTGGCGCGGTCACAACAGGTCCATAATGGCGACAGCTGGTTGCGTATCTGAGTTGCTCAGCGTCCCAGGCAAACGTCGGACTGTTCACTCAGACACTGGAACCTGTTTCAGTAAAGCCTGCTGGGAGCAGGTCGTCATGGCGCGATACCGCCTGCCGTCCGCCCATAATTTGATCAGCCCGCCCCCCCCCCCCCCCACTCCCCCATCCTCCCTTTCTTGCATAGAAGTAAGTAGAGGATTCTTTCCCGCGGCGAAAGAACCGAGGCCGTGTATCCACGACCCCAACCCCTTTCGTACCCACATCGTCTAGCACAGCATCAGTCGCGCTGCTGTTTTCTCCGTGTTTGTTTACTCACTACCTCTTCTCGCCTTTCCATCGGGTTTCCTTCAGATGTTTTAGTTTTCAAGTCAACTACAACTTGTTCACTTTACAATCGCCGACGGCAGGACGCGGAACTAAACTTTGTTTACGAACGGACGGGACCAAAGACGTCCAACAATGCCACGAGTAACGCACGCGCCTCGGCATTGTAGAGTCACGTTATAGCCATAGTGCATTACTATTTCTGCGTATTCTTAGAGCCTGCTGAAGTGGATAGTCATCTCGCGAATATACGTTATCGAAGGGTACGCTCACATGGTAAAGTGTTGATAAATGAGTAGTTTAGTTCTGTCGAGAAGAAAAACCGGAAGGTCCGCTACGTTTTGCAGAAAATGCACAGATAGGGCATTGGTAGCAAGGCGTGCACACTTTCTTAGAACAATCAGAGAAAATAAGAAAGCTACCAAAGAACCTAAAGTTGTAATCTGAGCACCATCCCCAGCTATTAGATCGTAAAACATTTTCTTTTTAATTTCATATGGTTCTCTCTAAAATAATGTATTAATAATAACTGTATTAGACGCCCGCTTCAGATATTAGACAGTAACTCCAGTTTCATTTTTTGTTAATTTCCTACGCTTTCCAGTATATTAAATGCGAAGGTAACATCGTCTCCTACATGCACCACTGCATTGTCAGACTGTAAAAATTTTGCTATTATTCATCTCGACTGTTTCGCTGTATACGTATGTTAACAGAATGTATGTTTGTTCTATTTACTCCACATATACGAACTACAATTCAGCAACCGTGTTACCTTTTGACTGAGCACGGTTATACCGCTCGTGCATCATTTGAAGCAACCAATAGCAGAACATATCAATAGTTCGCAGTGCGACTAGGTAAAATGACAATTGTAATGCGAAAAAACATATTATACATAACGTTGTTGACAAAATAATGTAGGCAACTGTTCCCTGAATTCAGGCAGCATTGACTGGAGAAACATTCAGTGAGCCTCATGAGGTGATTACTTCCGGCGTCTTTTCATTTAATTAAGTTTTTAATTCACCTCCAGCTTCGTTTTCTTCTCGGCAGCATACGAAGAAGAGGAAGACGAGGCAGCTAAGCGCTCAGAGTAGCAGTCGACAAAAGCTACGCGCGTGGTGCGTAGCTGCCAACCTTGTCGCTGAGAATCTTCAATATATCCCATTTATTTTCTAGAGAATGGAAAGCGGTATCACTCTCCTTCCACCGTTAAAAACAAATTCGATATATTACCTGCATTTCGTACACAGCAACCTATGTCCTGAAACCGAACAAACGAAAATGGCCAACAGCTGCATTTTTCACTGCAAGCCTTTCAAAATACGGGCAGTGTTGTACTTTACTTCGAAGTATCTCGTTAAGTGTGGGCCATAACGAAAAGAAAACAAGTTTATTATCAAGCTGCAATGTGTGGCTTGACGTGGAAAAACAATACTTTGTTACCGAATAGTTTCCTCAAAATCAATGAGGAAGATTGCATAGCAGAGAACGTGTGCGAATCCCAAAGCAGTGTGTTTTTTTATTTTCTTTTTTACACGAAAACTAAAAGTTTTACAGATAAACTGACTACAAAGAGATGTATCTTTGCTTTATTGACGTAAAACAATTCCTATAGGCGAAGTTCACCTTGCGATACGTGTCACTTGGAGCGACCAGCACCTCAGCTGCTGTGGGTACCCAGAGGGAGGTGGAAGCTTGACACACCTCGCGCGGCCCGAATGCCGTTCTGTTTAATCCTACACCGCCAGCCATTAGGACAACCGTGATTGAAAGTATGGGGGTATGACTGCGACGGGGTAGTTTCCGGGGCAGGAGCTGTACCTAAGTAAATGACCATGACAGCCTGTGAGGCCGTGCAGTATCGGGCTTAGCATAAATGAAGGAGTTCGTTCTCCAGTTAGAGTGACGCCAGTGTACTGTTTGCAGTTTTCTAAAGCTTCCTTTCGGATTACACAGTTGTTATAAGAACCGGTTGTAGAACAACGAGATTCCTTATAAAGCCGCTTGCCTGTTGGAAAACCCTCATCTTAGGGAGTCTGGTCTCTGAATTGTACTTAGGTTATGGGAAGCTTCACTGTTAATTTGTTTGTTTTCCTTTTTTCACATTAACGTTTTCAGAATCAGGAATTTATTTTAATATTATCGTAACTGCTGCTACTCCTGCTATTTTTTTTGTTGTAACTTCAGCGATTATAAGATTCTCAGTACGCTCGGTGCGGGTGTTGTAGCACTGATATATTGTGCTCCCTAGCTACAAGCCACGTGGAACCAATATAGCAGTTAGGCCAGCTCCCTGACAAAGGTACAGTGCGCAAATAAAATTTAATTAATACTTTTGATTATAGGTTAAGATTTCTCTTCAAATTGCCAGTCGATCTGTTTAGGTTACGGGCTAATCGGCCCAGTAGTTTAAAAGTCGATTTAATTAAATTCCAATTAAATCTTATCAAACGAATTTCCCACAGAAGTTACGGACCTTTTTAGGCTTGACTGACCACAAGGCTCCCGGTTCGTGAAGAGATCATAATTATCTTCGATGCTCCACCCACCTCTCATGAACGGTGCGTGTTGTTTGGCCTATGTACGACTTCTCACAATTTCCGCAAGGAATCTGATACACACCCGCTTTACGAAGCTGTAAATCGTCCTTCACAGAGCCGAGTAAAGCTGCAATCATCGAAGATACACATGCTTATTACAGCCAGACAAGTCAGCTGTGGCCGAACCTTGGATTGATACAGATCATTCCATGAATTTTAGTGATGTGAAGATTTCAACATCTACCTCTTCTTTTTGGGAATCTGTCTTCAAGGAAGCTATAGAAATTAGCTAACAATTTAATAAATAGAGACAATGGTTTTAATTTGGACAAAGCGTGGAATCCGGCTCTTGGAGTAATTAAACTGCAGAGAAGTCGTCATCGTGTCACCGCCGCCAATCATACATCGATAAGCGAATCGAGTGTCTGTACGACTTCGCCACAGGCGGCGCATGTGTAAGCGTATGTCTCTACCGCCGACCAGCATCTGTGACCCGCATTCGCAGTACCGCCGGCAGTGGAGCATATACGGCCGCGCTTGGCATCTTGTCAGTCTTGTGACTCACTCTGAGGATGGCCGGACGATACGCGGCCGAAATATCAGCGGAGGAAATTTTATTTTCGCGGCTGCATGCCCGAAATTTAATGGATTATCTGGTGCCTGGTTTAATCAATATGCGTCTTTTACAATGTAGCTTATTTCTGGAAGGCCAAGTTAGCGGTTAGTTTGAATTTCAGTCCACGTTCACCAGTGGCGGAGGAACACGTCCAGCCTGTCATATTCACTGAAGGTCCGCTATTCCAAGTCTCCTGACCTGTAGACTGCAGCTACTGCCTTCATGGGTAGGAAGAAATTCACAAGAGGCGCACCTGTAAGATTAGTCGCGGTGCTTCTCTTCTTCCTGCGGAGGTATACAGTGTCGCTGGGTCTTCGAACACGAAAGTGACGAGAGACACCATCGGCTGAAGTCAGCTCTCGGTGGAGCATGTTCATGATCATCTCCAGTGGGTGAATTGCCGCTATTATGCACAGGTGTACATGCTTCTCACTGCGATACCCGACACTGATCGCGCGACTTGCGGTCAGAAATAAGTTTCCAAGTGCTGATCGGTAATAATTCTGACGCGATGCAATAGCGTGTGCACTGAATCGTAGGAGCGGTGATCATGCCATGTGCCTGGACTAGCAATTTCAACTGTCCCTGCCCAGGCTGGTCTCCTAGCACTCGAGTACCTCTCGGCTCATTCTGTCTTAATTCAGGGGTCAGACCATGCAACATAATGTCCGTAACTGTTTTCTGTTTAATTGTTCTTGCGTCTTTGGCTTGCAGGAAGAGCACTTCTTGCCACTTTCTTAGCTTAATTTGTGTGCAGTAGCCGTCTTCCACGTGTTACAGGCTACCTCTCATTTAACGTGTTGTTCTACATGTACATCTACATGGATACTCTGCAATTCACATTTAAGTGCCTTCACAATTCTCTATTATTTCAATCTCGTATAGCGCGCGGAAAGAATGAACACCTATATCTTTCCGTACGAGCTCTGATTTCTCTTATTTTATTGTGGTGATCGTTCCTTCCTATGTAGGTCGGTGTCAACAAAATATTTTCGCATTCGGAGGAGAAAGTTGGTGATTGAAATTTTGTGAGAAGATCCCGTCGCAACGAAAAACGCCTTTCTTTTAATGATTTACAGCCCAAATCCTGTATAATTTCTGTGACACTCTCTCCCATATACAGCGATAATACAGATCGTGCTGCCTTTCTTTGAACTTTTTCGATGTACTTCGTCAGTCCTATCTGGTAAGGATCCCACACCGCGCAGCAGTATTCTAAAAGTGGACGGACAAGCGTAGTGTAGGCAGTCTCCTGAGTAGGTCTGTAACATTTTCCAAGAGTCCTGCCAATAAAACGCAGCCTTTGGTTAGTCTTCTCCACAACATTTTCTGTGTGTTCTTTTCAATTTAAGTTGTTCGTAATTGTAATACCTAGGTAGTTAGTTAAATTTATAACTTTTAGGTTACAGATTTATCGTGTAACCGAACTTCCTTTTAGCATTCATGTGGATGACCTTACACTTTTCCTTATTTAGGATCAACTGCCACTTTTCGCACCATTCGGATATCTTTTCTAAATCGTTTTGCAGTTTGTTTTGACTTTCTGATGACTTTATTAGTCTATAAAGAACAGCGTCATCTGCAAACAACTGAAGACGGTTACTCAGATTGTCTCCCAAATCGTTTATATAGATAAGGAACAGCAAAGGGCCTATAACGCAACCTTGCGGAACGCCAGAAGTCACTTGTGTTTTACTCGATGACTTTCCGTCAGTTACAACGAACTGTGACCTCTCTCACAGGAAATCGCAAATCCAGTCACATAACTGAGACGATACTCCGTAAGCACGCAATTTCACTACGAGCCGCTTGTGTGTGTACAGTGTCAAAAGCCTTCCAGAAATCCAAAAATACGGAATCAATCTGAAATCCCTTGTCAATAGCACTCAACACTTCATATGAATGAACAGCTAGTTGTGTTTCACTGGAACGATGTTTTCTAAACCCATGTTGACTGTGTGTCAATAGGCCGTTCGAGGTAATTCATAATGTTCGAACACAATATATGTTCCAAAATCGTGCTTCTCAACGACGTTAATGACAAGGGCCGGCAATTTAGTGGACTACTCCTACTACCTTTCTTGAATATTGTTGTGACCTGTGCAACTTTCCAGTTTTTGTGTACAATTCTTTCGTCGAGCGAACGGTTGTATATGATTGTTAAGTATGGAACTAATGCGTCAGAATACTCGGAAAGGAGCCTAATTGGTATACAGTCTGGACCAGAAGACTTGCTTTTATTACGTGATTTCAGTTGCTTCACTATTCCGAGGATATTTACTTCTACGTTACTCATGTTGTTCTCGTTCTAACACATGAAACATTTTACCGCATCTGTCTGTTTTTCCGTGGTCTGTGCTTTCCCCCCACTGTCTCGTTTTATTGTCTATTGAATACTGAAATCCCAGGTAGACATGATGAAGCCAGATGGCGGTCGGAGCAACAGCCAGTTCATTGGGGGAACAAGGAAACTGACAGCTAATTTAATGATTGCTAATATACTTATAATTAATCTTATCATCTAATGCCATCTCATGAAGCATTGCAGCCACAAACTGACATGTGCACGGAGTAATTCTGTCGTATATCCAACCCCTTCTTAATACCAGGTACCGCAAGTATTTCTACCTTATCACTTAAATTCTGTTCAGTCGTGATCTCAACAAGTAAAACATCTGTCACACTGTACTCCCAGTACCTCTGCAACCCACCACATGTGAGTTACTAGTAACTGTGTTTAATACACTATTTTTCAACCAAGCTAATCGCCATGTTTAGCTTTTAGCATTTCTACCGATCTGTGTAAAATAAATGCGTGGTAGCCGAAATATCCTTGATATCATTTAGGCAGTTAACTGAAGCCATGTCATTTGAATGTAGATTAACCAGGGCCATCAGCCATACTTCCGTGTGATGGACATTGTTTTCTGAAAAAAATTCCTTGGACAAATCTTCCTTTAAGTAAGAGATAGCTTCCGTTCAGCTGGCAGGCCATTGCATGTATTCCTTTATTTTGTATTAATCACGACCCGTTTACTGTGGTCTCACCGGAACAGTGGTTGAATTGATGTGTTATCATGCTTCAGATAACCGGCAGCGTTGCTCATAATTACGTGGGGGAGGGCTAGCCGTTCGACGAACGACTCCGTGTATCGATTCCAGAGAAGTATCGCTGCAAGTACCGTGTGGCTGTGGGTTCTCGTTGGTCACCAAGGAAGTGGGCGTGACGTCGGCTGGGGCGATCAAGAGCAGTCAGTCTGACGCTGCAGGAGAACGACGGCGTGCCATGGGCAAACATCCGGCGAAGTTGGCGAGTGCGTAGTTTACTCCATGGTTATCACTGGACTGGGTGACAGAACTGTTGTGTGTAAAACGTGTACGTGTACTCTCATAATTAGCTACTTGAGAATTTCTTTTTGAAGAATAATGGTAGAAAAAGAGAACTACAGAAAGCTGTTATCTTTGCTAAATGGTTTCAGTATTTTGAAATTTATTAGTACAACACTCCCTGCTCACGACTGATTGATCGAATGTACGTCTACTGTTTACAGTTGTTAGTTCTAGGTGTCACCTTTGTTACTGCGCTGATGTCGCTTGTACGACAGGAATAAAATCCGTCTCGCAACTCTTTAGACGAACGGTGTACACCACCATGTTTCGAAATAGCGTCAATGTTTCTCTCGTAATTACCATTCTCGTTTGTTTACCTGAGACATTTTTCCTGTATGTTTTCGAGCAATCTGAGCACACTGAGTTGTTCACACAAGAACCGGAGCGGGATGTACACTCCTGGAAATTGAAATAAGAACACCGTGAATTCATTGTCCCAGGAAGGGGAAACTTTATTGACACATTCCTGGGGTCAGATACATCACATGATCACACTGACAGAACCACAGGCACATAGACACAGGCAACAGAGCATGCACAATGTCGGCACTAGTGCAGTGTATATCCACCTTTCGCAGCAATGCAGGCTGCTATTCTCCCATGGAGACGATCGTAGAGATGCTGGATGTAGTCCTGTGGAACGGCTTGCCATGCCATTTCCACCTGGCGCCTCAGTTGGACCAGCGTTCGTGCTGGACGTGCAGACCGCGTGAGACGACGCTTCATCCAGTCCCAAACATGCTCAATGGGGGACAGATCCGGAGATCTTGCTGGCCAGGGTAGTTGACTTACACTTTCTAGAGCACGTTGGGTGGCACGGGATACATGCGGACGTGCATTGTCCTGTTGGAACAGCAAGTTCCCTTGCCGGTCTAGGAATGGTAGAACGATGGGTTCGATGACGGTTTGGATGTACCGTGCACTATTCAGTGTCCCCTCGACGATCACCAGTGGTGTACGGCCAGTGTAGGAGATCGCTCCACACACCATGATGCCGGGTGTTGGCCCTGTGTGCCTCGGTCGTATGCAGTCCTGATTGTGGCGATCACCTGCACGGCGCCAAACACGCATACGACCATCATTGGCACCAAGGCAGAAGCGACTCTCATCGCTGAAGACGACACGTCTCCATTCGTCCCTCCATTCACGCCTGTCGCGACACCACTGGAGGCGGGCTGCACGATGTTAGGGTGTGAGCGGAAGACGGCCTAACGGTGTGCGGGACCGTAGCCCAGCTTCATGGAGACGGTTGCGAATGGTCCTCGCCGATACCCCAGGAGCAACAGTGTCCCTAATTTGCTGGGAAGTGGCGGTGCGGTCCCCTACGGCACTGCGTAGGATCCTACGGTCTTGGCGTGCATCCGTGCGTCGCTGCGGTGCGGTCCCAGGTCGACGGGCACGTGCACCTTCCGCCGACCACTGGCGACAACATCGATGTACTGTGGAGACCTCACGCCCCACGTGTTGAGCAATTCGGCGGTACGTCCACCCGGCCTCCCGCATGCCCACTATACGCCCTCGCTCAAAGTCCGTCAACTGCACATACGGTTCAAGTCCACGCTGTCGCGGCATGCTACCAGTGTTAAAGACTGCGATGGAGCTCCGTATGCCACGGCAAACTGGCTGACACTGACGGCGGCGGTGCACAAATGCTGCGCAGCTAGCGCCATTCGACGGCCAACACCGCGGTTCCTGGTGTGTCCGCTGTGCCGTGCGTGTGTTCATTGCTTGTACAGCCCTCTCGCAGTGTCCGGAGCAAGTATGGTGGGTCTGACACACCGGTGTCAATGTGTTCTTTTTTCCATTTCCAGGAGTGTATCTGCCATCTGTATTCTCGAGGAGGGAGGCCTGCAGTGGATCCGGAGCCGGCTACACTGGCTGTAAGAGCTGTCCGGCTCCACAAGCAGATAAATGCCTCCTGTGTGCGCCGCATCACATTTTAATTTTAAGGGGAGAGAGGTCCATTAGAAACCATCTTAATACGGTCCAATAAAAGAAACAGTACCCGACATGGTGATACACTAACTCATAACAGGAACTCTACAGAAGCGCCCAGAAGTACCTCTCTGACATGTAGACCACGGTATGCCGGGTGAACATTACTAGAACCGACAAATTGTCAGAGACTGGAATGGAGGAAGAGAAGTCCTATGAACATGTGTCTGGAAATGGACGATTTGTATGCAACGACGACAAATCGTCCCAGAACACAGTACAGACCTGCATCGCATCCACATCACAGTAGATGTTCAAGATGGTCTCCACAGGATAAAATGCACTCGTTCATACGTCGCATCGTGGATTGCCGCACTGTTTCGCACGTTTCGGTGTCTTTCTGAATAGCGTCACAGGCGTCGTGAACACGCTGTTGAAACGTCTGCACTTCTGGAGCAGGTTCAGCACACAACGCTTTCCAGATGTCCCCAGAGGTAAAAATCAAAGGGATTGAAGCCTGGTCATCTACCAGGCCAAGATAGGGCGCCTCGGTGTCCTATCGAACGTCCGGGGAAGACGTTGTTGAGGTGTCAGTCAATGGTAATGCGGAAGCGGGGTGGTCCTCAGTCATGCAAAAACCACATAACTTGTCGTATTACCATAAGCACATTCTCTAGCAGCCCAGACCGAGTATTCTACAGGAAGCGCAGGTAAGTTCCTCCGTAGAGACGTGGAATAATAACCGGTCCGAGCATGTGGTCGCCAGGAATCCCTACCCACACACTGATGCTGAACCGATGCTGATGAGACGCCTCAACCATTCCCCGACGTTTGTCTGTAGCCCACAGATGGCGATTATGCAGCTTGATGATGCTTACCCTAAGCTGAGGGGCCACTTGCCTGTAGCTTGTACTAGGCTTCGTCTCAATATTCTGTAGAACGCGGCCCTCCCAATCTGGTGCACACACAGTCTGCCGCCCCCCTGCACGTTCGTCTCCCTGAAAGGATCCATGATCATACAAACGCCCAACAAGGACTTGCAATGTGTGATGTGGTTTGTGTGGGTAATGGTACTTCTTTTCCTATAGCCGGGCTGCCTGTGGAACGTTTCTATCTGCTTGGCTGAACACTAACACCATCTCGGCTTCGGCTTGTTCCCGACATGAAAACCGGACCATTCTACTACTTTCAGTATGCTGCATCAATCACATAGCCTGCAACACACAAGGAACACACGACACATGGTCAACGCCATCTATCGTGGTAACGATACATTTCCGGACACATGTTCGTAGGAGCTCTTTTCCTCCACTTGCCGTCAGTAATTCCTCCCTGCTATTTGTCGATTTTATTAATGTTCACCCTGTATACTACGTCACAGCAGCACGATGAGAGAAAACGCGGATGTTAGGGACACAGATGTCAAATGAGTGTAAGAATGTAGATCACATGCAGTACAATGTGAAAGCAGAAAATTAGCCCAAAGACCTAGAAAATTAATATTTAATTTTATTACCATTCACGTTTGACTCTCTTCTGGTTTGACTGTGTGAGAGACTTTCTCCATTTTACCTTGTTTCTGACCCACTGTTATTTAATGGCACGTTGTCACAGAGCAAATGGTAAAAGAAAAGAATCGAAAGTGACAAGTATTAGCTACTGACTCACGTCTTACTCACTCAGTCAGTAAAACAATGGTTCGGTGTTCTCATAGATTTATTTTTATTCCTTAATAAACTGGGTGTATGAGCGTTAACGTGGCACTACGTATTAAATGGCGAAGCTACATTTCTTAATTTCCCGTTTCTAGCCAACATTTAGAGTTTTCTTCTAACCTTACGACCCAAAATAACATAATACTTGGCATAGTGAAACTAGTGAAGCCACATCCCATTTCTCAATACATTATCGTTGTAGCTAATCCTTTTTTAAACGCTTTTATTTCTCACCTTTCTGATGTGAAGAACACCTAACGAACAGCCTTACTAAACTTGAGTATTTTGAGACCTGGCGACTGAGACCAAATGTATCTAAAACCGAGGTAAGCCTGTTCCACCTCTTCAATCGTCCTTCATCAGCAAAGATCAGTCTACAGTTCGGCCCTCTTGGCACAGTCAGATACAACGAAAAGGCCAAAATACCCGGGAGTCACTCTGGACTTTAACATAAAAAAACACAACTTGGCCAAGAAGATACAAACACGAGTGAACCCTGTGAGAAAGCTCGCAGGCAGTACATGGGGATCAACCACATCAGTCCTCCGAGGAGAATCCCTTGCACTGGTATACTCTGCAGCAGAATACTGTGTACGAGTTTGGCTCCGAAGCGCCCACGTGGTGAAAGTACACGTCCAACTCAGTTATGAGAGTAATCAGTGGTACAGTCCGGTATACACCTACTTGCTGGCTACCAGTGCTTTCAAACATCTGTCCACCACACCTCCGTCGAAAGGCTGCTCTTTACAACCAAGTCAGCAAGTTCCTGAAAACAACTCTATCCCTCTCCATGTCAATTTGCTATCACTGCCCAGGAAACGCCTCAAATCTAGAAGACCAGCATATGAAATGGGAGTCCAAATGCTATCCACAGGGTTCGACCAGGACGCACAGTGGAAACTTGAGTGGCAAGCTACAAGAATCCGAAACCACGAACTTATAGCCATTCCAACAGTTCAAGGTCCAAGCTTCCACCAACCAAGGGAGGTGTGGGTGCAGTTAAACAGATATCGGACTGAAGAGGGTAGGTGAAAATACAACATGCACAAGTGGGGCTTTTCAAGTGACAGCCTGTGTGACTGTGGCGACACCCAAACAATGAGCCACATTGTGAATGAATGTCCAAGCAGACGCTTCCCTGGTGGCATTGAGATGCTCCACCACGCATCCCACGAGGCACTCCGCTGGATCGAGTCCATCAACATCCGAGTGTAGTCTGAGCCGTTTTAAAACTTGTGTACTGTACATAACTTCACATGTTCATTTTTATATATATTTCTTTGTTGTGCTAAATGTGTATTAACGTAATTGATGCATACGATAATAATTATTTCTCACCAGTGCAAATATATTTATTGTCCACCTATGGGTGAAAGACTGTGGCTTCCAGGTGGAAAAAAATAACCTACTTCTCTGGTGAAGTTCTCTCTTTTCACAATGTTGGTAATCCACAGCTTTCCCGAAGTATAGTTTTAATATCCAGATGCAATTCTAGTAGATGTACAAGATAACTATGGGCCATAAATTTCTTTAAAGGAGCGAGTAGGGTGTAGTGAGATAGTCCCAGATGTAGGGAATAGGGTGAATCTCACAACAACAGCTTTCACTGCCCGCTCAACCTATTCACCGCCAAGTCTATTGTCCAATGAAAGACGATTCCTTTCTTAATTGCCAGTCTGCACCAATTCTCACCTACGAATGTCAAACTAATATAACCAGTTACACGCGTAGCGCGCAGGGTACCTCAAAAACCAAAAATCTCAACCTAGGAAAAGCATCCATGTACTACTACGTATAGGCTCATCATTGTAGGCAGTAGATGCTAATGCGTTGTCTTCCATACATACTAAGGACTACGCTAATGTGAATTTGCGAACCAACGCACATGTATTATCGCTGCAAAACAAGTTGGCTAAGGGGCGTTGGCTGATGGGCGCGTCTGTAAACATATTTTCAATTTACGATTGCTCACATTAGTCGACGAGCCGAGTGTCAAATTTGCGCGGAAAAATCGCGCCCACATAGTACCTGAAGGACACTACAGCCATCCCCTGCGACGTTCATTCAGCACCGCGATGCGAAACATTTATAGGTAGACCGTCGTTTTCAAGTATGTTTGGAGCCATTATTGTACCTCGAGCTGTCCACCTAACCACGAGCGCGTACGGACGTGTCTCGCGCGCGTTCCCGCAACTACGGTCTTTTTGTCGGTTCTATCGGGAACAATCACGCCAGTGAACGAAAAAACAGTGATCAGTGATTTTTTTTTGTGGTTTTAGGGCGCAAAACTGCTATGGTCATTAGCGCCCGGTCCGTGACTGAGGAAATAAGAAAAACCGAAAATGGAAAACAGCAAAAATGGGAACGAAACTCAAAGAATTGGAGACACTAAAAGCAGAAACAAGGCTTAAAAGTCCACTACAGAGAGGGCTTGATGGTCCCCCGATAAAACTTCAAATGACTGACGTCATTTCACTGTCACTAATAAACTGGAGAACGCGGTCGGCTGAGCGCGTGTCATCTGCTAAAATCGACGATAGATCAGGCGATAGCTGTAGACGGGAGCGTAACGGATTAAAATAGGGGCATTCAATTAAAAGGTGTCTGACCGTCCACAGCTGAGAGCAGTGGGGACAGAGTGGGGGAGGATCGCCGCTTAAAAGATGTCGATGGCTAAAAAGACAGTGCCCTATCCGGAGTCTAGCTAAAATTACCTCCTCCCGACGACGCGTTCGGGAGGAAGAGGTCCAAGCGCAAGGAAGGGCTTTCACTTCCCGCAATTTATTGCGGGGAAGTGTTGACCAATGCGCATGCCATAAATGAGCGACTTTGCGACATAAACCGCTCCGGAGATCGGTGAAGGGAAGCGACTGAATAGCTGGCCGAGGAAGAGAAACTGCAGCCTTGGCTGCTATATCAGCCGCCTCATTCCCACAGATACCAGCGTGTCCCGGGAGCCAGAGGAACGCCACCGAGACGCCCCCCAGGTGGAGCAAGCGCAGACAGTCCTGAATCCGGTGGACCAGAGGGTGCACAGGGTAAAGAGCTTTGAGACTGAGGAGAGAGCTGAGAGAATCTGAGCAGATTACGTACTGTATCCGCTGATGGCGGCGGATGTAGTGGACAGCCTGGAGAACAGCGAAAAGCTCCGCAGTATAAACCGAACACTGGTCGGGAAGCCGAAAGTGATTTGGGGCGTCGCCAACAATATAGGCACTCCCTACACCCAACGATGTTTTCGAGCCGTCGGTGTAAATAAAGGTGGCGTCCGTCATTTGTGCACATAGAGCAGCAAATGCCCGACGATAAACAAGTGAAGGTGTACCATCCTTGGGAAATTGACAAAGATCACGGAGCAGACAGATCCGGGGACGGAGCCAAGGCGGTACTGTACCCCAAGTTGTCAAGAAGGTTTTAGGAAAGCGGAAGGAAAGAGAATGGAGCAGTTGACGGAAGCGGACTCCCGGGGGTAGTAGGGAGGAGGAGCGGTCTGCATACCCTACATCAAAGGAGGCGTCAAAAAAAGGGTCATGGGCTGGATTAGCAGGCATGGAAGACAGATGGCTAGCATAACGGCTCAGAAGGACCGCTCGCCGATTGGACAGCGGAGGTTCAGCAGTCTCAGCATAAAGGCTTTCCACAGGGCTAGTGTAAAAAGCTCCAGACGCTAAACGTAATCCACGGTGGTGGATAGAGTCGAGACGCCGAAGAATAGACGGCCGAGCAGAGGAGTAGACTATGCTTCCATAGTCCAATTTCGAGCGCACTAAGGCGCGATAGAGGCGGAGAAGGACCACTCGGTCCGCTCCCCAGGAGGTTCCATTCAGGACACGGAGGGTGTTGAGCGTTCGCAGACAGCGAGCCGAAAGATAGGAAACGTGGGAGGACCAGCACAGTTTTCTGTCAAACATAAGACCCAAGAATTTAGCGACGTCTGAAAACGGAAGGTTGACAGGACCTAGATGTAAGGAGGGCGGAAGAAACTCCTTACGTCGCCAAAAATTAATACAAACGGTCTTACTGGGAGAAAAACGGAAGCCGGTTTCGAGGCTCCAAGAGTGGAGGCGATCGAGACATCCTTGAAGACGTCGTTCAAGAAGGCTGGTCCGTTGAGAGCTGTAGTAGATCGCGAAATCGTCCACAAAGAGGGAGCCCGAGACGTCAGGAAAGAGACAATCCATAATTGGATTTATAGCGATGGCAAACAGGACAACACTCAGCACGGAGCCCTGGGGTACCCCGTTTTCTTGAGAGAAGGTACGGGAGAGAGTAGTGTTCACCCGCACCCTAAATGTTCGCTCTGCCATAAATTCGCGAAGAAAAAGGGGCAGCCGGCCTCGAAAGCCCCAAGAGAACAGTGTGCGGAGGATGCCTGTCCTCCAACAGGTATCGTATGCTCTCTCCAGATCAAAAAATATTGCTACCGTTTGGCGTTTCCGGAGAAAATTGTTCATGATATAAGTGGAGAGAGCAACAAGATGGTCAACTGCAGAGCGATGCTTTCGGAATCCGCATTGGGCAGGTGTTAAAAGATCGCGTGATTCCAGCCACCAAGCTAAACGGTAATTCACCATACGCTCCAAAATCTTACAGACACTACTCGTAAGAGAAATGGGGCGATAGCTCGAGGGGAGATGTTTATCCTTTCCAGGTTTCGGAATGGGAACGACGATAGCTTCCCGCCATCGTCTGGGAAAAGTACTGTCGGTCCAAATTCGATTATAAAGGCGAAGGAGGTAACGCAGACTATGGGTTGATAAATGCATCAACATTTGGACATGGATACCATCCGATCCTGGGGCGGAGGAGCGAGAAGAAGAAAGGGCATGTTGGAGTTCCCGCATGGAGAAAACAGCATTGTAGCTTTCGTGATTTTGAGAGGAGAAAGCAAGATGTCGCACTTCCGCTGCACGTTTCTTCGGGAGAAACGCTGGCGGGTAATTTGAAGAGCTCGAGACCTCAGCAAAGTGCTGACCCAATGAGTTAGAAATTGCGACGGGGTCCACTAAGGTATCATGCGCGACAGTGAGCCCAGAGACCGGGGAGAAACTAGGCGCGCCTGAGAACCGTCGAAGCCGACTCCAAACTTCCGAGGAGGGAGTGAAGGTGTTAAAGGAGCTAATAAAGAATTGCCAGCTTGCCTTCTTGCTATCGCGGATGACGCGACGGCATCGCGCACGGAGCTGCTTATAGCGGATACAGTTTGCCAAAGTAGGATGATGACGGAAAATGCGAAGAGCACGTCGCCGCTCACGTATTGCGTCACGGCATGCCTCGTTCCACCAAGGAACTGGGGGGCGCCGGGGCAATTCGGAGGTGCGCGGTATTGAACGTTCCGCAGCTGTAAGAATAACGTCGGTAATATGTGTGACCTCATCGTCGACGCTGGGAAAGCGACGGTCATCGAATGTCGCTAGAGACGAAAAAAGTGTCCAATCGGCTTGGGCAAACTTCCAGCGTCGCGGGCGCATATATGGCAGTTGAGGCTGTAGCCTAAGGACACATGGAAAGTGGTCACTCGAGTGTGTATCATCAAGGGCGAACCATTCGAAGCGCCGAGCTAGCGGAACAGTACCGATCGCAATGTCCAAATGAGATAAATTTGTCGTGGAGGCAGACAAAAACGTGGGGACCCCAGTATTGAGGCAAACTAGATCCGCTTGGTGGAAGACGTCTAGCAATAGGGAGCCACGTGGACAAGGATGTGGAGATCCCCAAAGCGGGTGGTGGGCATTGAAGTCCCCAACCAGCAAATAGGGGGGTGGAAGCTGACCAAGAAGATGAAGGAGATCAGCTCGCGCCATTGGTGTGGACGATGGAATGTAGACAGTACAAAGAGAGAATGTGTATCCAGAAAGGGAAAGACGGACGGCGACAGCTTGGAAGGAACTGTCTATGGGGATTGGATGATAATGGAGAGTATCATGGAGAAGTATCATGAGTCCCCCATGGGCTGGAGTGCCTTCCACAGAGGGGAGGTCATATCGGATGGACTGAAATTGAGGGAGAACAAAGCGGTCATTAGGACGCAGCTTTGTTTCCTGAAGACAGAAGATGACCGGCGAGTAGGATCGTAAGAGGATCGACAATTCATCCCGATTGGCTCGAATGCCGCGGATATTCCAGTGGATAATGGACATAGGGTGAACAGAAAATGGAGGAATGTGACCAAGGGTGCTGTCAACTCAACGACTGCTCAGAGCTTGCGACCGACAGCATGGAATGGCATTCAGCCGAAGGCGGAAGATCCTGATCCATAGGTTGGTCAGGAGCAGCTCCTGCCACCAGCGATCGGCCGGTTGACCGGCCACCAGCAGTGCGCCTCGGCGACACAGAAGACGGCCGAGGGCGATTTCCGCCAGGTGGCGCTGTGGATGGGACACGCCTTGGCGGAGAAGGAGAGGAACTGGGTTTCTTTGTAGCCTTCTTGGAAGTATGAGGTTTAGAGGCAGGAGGAACCGATGGTGGTGAAGTTGCCGTACGTAAAAACTCTTCACGAGTATGCTCTTTCTTCGAAGACTTGGTGTCTGACTTGTGGGCTCGAGATTTAGCAGAACCCGACGAAGGGTGAGCCAAAGAGTGGGCAGGCGAAAGTGGTGAAGTTGAACGGGCGATCTTTGCGCTGGCCGATCGGACGACCGTGGCACTAAAGGTGAGGTCGCAAGTCTGCGTGGCCGCCTCCTTTGTTGGCCGAGGAGAAGCAAGGACAGTGCTGTATTTGCCTGTCTGAGGCACGGTGGGTTGTCGACTGGCGAATAATTTCCGAGCAGCAAAGGTCGACACCTTTTCCTTCACTCTTATTTCCTGGATGAGCTTTTCGTCCTTAAAAACGGGGCAATCTCGAGAGGAAGCAGCGTGGTCACCCATACAGTTGATGCAGCGAGGGGATGGAGGTGGACAAGCACCCTCATGGGCATCCCTGCCACACGTAACACATTTGGCCGGATTAGAACAGGACTGGCTGGTGTGATTGAAGCGCTGGCACCGATAGCAACGCGTAGGGTTTGGGACGTAAGGACGAACGGAAATTATCTCATAGCCTGCTTTGATTTTCGATGGGAGTTGCACTTTGTCAAATGTCAAAAAGACAGTGCGGGTTGGAATGATCTTCGTGTCAAACCTTTTCATAACCCTATGAACAGCCGTTACGCCCTGGTCTGACAGGTAGTGCTGAATTTCTTCGTCAGACAGTCCATCGAGGGAGCGTGTATAAATGACTCCACGCGAGGAATTTAAGGTACGGTGCGGTTCCACCCGGACAGGGAAAGTGTGTAGTAGTGAGGTACGCAGCAATTTTTGTGCCTGGAGGGCACTGTGTGTTTCTAACAACAGGGTGCCATTCCGTAATCTGGAACAAGACTTTACGGGACCTGCAATTGCGTCGACACCTTTCTGAATAATGAAGGGGTTGACTGTGGAGAAGTCGTGACCTTCGTCAGACCGAGAAACAACAAGGAACTGTGGCAACGATGGAAGAACTGACTGTGGTTGAGACTCAGTGAACTTACGTTTGTGAGCAGACATAGTGGAAGATGAGGAAACCATTGCGGAAGAATCCCCCATGATTACCGGCGTCTCCGATGGCGCGCTCCTCCCTTGTGGGGGCCCTCTCTGAGGGCACTCCCGCCTTAGGTGATTGTTCACACCTCAGGTCACACCTCCCGACAAACGGACGGAGGGACCAATCGGCACTTTCGGAAGGTATCAGCTCGGGTAATCACCCCTCCCTGGGCCTGGCCGTTACCAGGGGGTACGTACGTGTCCTACCTGTCTACCCGGGGCGGGGAATTACGCGTTACCCCGTCACCGGCTACGCATGGAAGTGCGTGGGTCGGCCTTCAGACACGCACAGGGAGGAAGAAAGAGAAAGGGAAAGGAAAGAAGAGGTCTCAAACGCCGCAGCGGAGAAAAGGGTAGAGAGAAGAGGTAAGGAAAAGAGGAGGACAAAGGAAGGACGAAGACTTACAAGTAAGGAAGGCGAAGAATGTGGTA
Source organism: Schistocerca nitens (assembly GCF_023898315.1). Lineage (NCBI taxonomy): Eukaryota > Metazoa > Arthropoda > Insecta > Orthoptera > Acrididae > Schistocerca > Schistocerca nitens. Next base: position 77,607,512 of record NC_064621.1, on the reverse strand, counting down.
CATTTACAAGCGTCCGTCTCCGGACGTAGGCACAAACCATTCCCCCAGAGGGGGAGAAAAGGAAGGAAGGAGCCAGAGGTGAGGGGGGGGGCGAAGATGGGGGATGGGGAAGGATGCGGAAAGGGAAGGTATGCAGCCCGGAAAGGAAGGAAGGCCACATCAGCTCGGGGTCCCGTGCTCGCTACGCACGTATCCACAAAAGAGTTGTGGATCCCCTGGGGGGCAGTGATCAGTGATGGATAATAGTGAAGTGAAGCAGTCCTACAAAATATTCTCATGTTTCTACTACAGAAATAGTGCATTAGTGACTTCGCGGGCACATTTACAGCATGTCGGACCTCATCAAAGGTATTTCACTACAACTAACATCCACAAACACTACTAATACGGATAGGAAAGCTTGACATTACTAACATTACTAACCGCAATGCTGTGAAAGTGTTAAAAACAATATGAAAGGAAAGTTACCGTGTGACGAATCATCAAAGTAACGTATGGTAGGATTTTTCTCCGTAATTAGACGTTAAATATCCACCAAACTCACGATAACATGTTAGAACAGTGAAGGGTAGCTTCCAAAAGTGTCCCGAATAAAAAAACTGATAATAACGGACTTAGACTAAAAACGAAGACTAACATATGGTAGCAAATCACGCAGAAAAGATGAGCTTAATATGAAAACCAGTGTGAACAATACCCATACAGTGAAGGGAAACGAGCATAATTCTGAATTATAGGCATATTATAGGTAAAAGTCATAGACAGTCGATAGTGGGGAAAACTGATTAAGAGCAACTTAAAGCGATACGCCGAGCGACGGAACGCATAGTCCCGAGAGCAGGTCGCAGTGCGCCAGCTGACACGCACTACGCGTGAGTTTCGCAAGTAGACCAAATTTCGCTGGCCACAGCGAACCGGTGTTGCTAGGCACGACTCGCGTTTCCGCGCCCAACCGCGGGAGTCAGCAGCTTACGCGAGCTCACAGTCCCCACCTGGTCCCGCGAACCACGTGGCCGGCTGACGTGCGGAGCTGACCGCGGCGCACGGTGTCGATCGGACATCGCCGGCGAAGCCACCCAGCCCACATTCGGCCTCGCTCTGTGACGTATCGCTTTTGGGACTTAACGTGTCACAATGTGGTGCCGCACACGCAATACACACCAAATAAAGGTCACTCTTTAAGAACTGTAACACAGATCCGCAATCCTGGATCGAGCACGCCAACTAAGTGGTGCTAACACCACACCCAAGTCCACGAAAGGGACGCATAGTAGAGCGCAGAGCAGCACCAGTTGCAAAGTATCGCCTATAGGCATGGCGTCTGGTGCCCACGAATATGCCGTCATGTCACCGAGCCAGAAGATCCCTGCAATTGACGAGCTATTAAATGACATTGGGGCGGAATTAAAGCCCAAACACGTATCGAGTAGCGTACTGGATACGATAAGGAATAAAATATTCCCTTTGGCTTTCCAACTCACGTCAGCAGAAGCAAAGGTCGAGCTGCTCCAAGAGCAGAACAGAGATCTACTGCGCGAACTTCAGCACTCAGCTGACCCAGTTAAGGACCTTAGAATTGAGTCTCTCACAGAACAGGTCAATAAACTCGAGGAAGACAATACAAAACTCGCTGAAATAAACCAAGAGCTCAGGGACCAAATTAGGGATCTGACAAGAAAGGTTACTGAACAGGCACAGCAACAGGCCAAGACACTAACATACGCTGCGGCACTCTCCACCGCACCCAAAGAACATAAACGCATTGAGGTGGCAAAAGCCAAGCAGGCAACCACTCTCTTCATAAAGTCTACCAACAACCAAGACACGAAAACAATAAAACAAACGTTGACAAAAAACATCAACCCAAGACGAGACAACCTACACATTAAGTCAATAAGAAACACGAAGACAGCTGTGATTGTCGAAGCAGCAACGCAGGAGGACTGTAGGAAAATAATAGAAAAGACGAAAGATATTGAGAATATAGCGTGTGAGGGGCCCAGAAAGCGGCAACCTTTGGTGATAGTCTATCGAGTGACAGACACTATCTCGGATAGAGAATTTCTTGAGTGTCTATACGACCAAAATCTCAGAGTCTATTTCACAAAAGACGAATTCGACAAAGACGTGAAAATCAGATTCCGCACAGGGCCCAAAGGAAAGGGATACAACCATCAAGTGTTGGAAGTCACACCCTGAATTTATTGGTACCTCACCAAAAAAGAAAGGGTGTACATAGACTTCCAATCCGTATCTGTCAAAGACTTTACGTCAGTGAGCCAGTGTTACAACTGTTGTGACCTTGGCCATACAACCAAAGCCTGCGCAGACACAGGTACGACCTGCTCAAGGTGTGGCAAAAAGGGCCACAAACGCGCGGACTGTCGAGCATCAGAGCCCATCGATTGCATTCCGTGCAGGAACAGAAACCGAATTTGCAATAAGAGCAGGGGTGGCGTCTGCCAGACCTACAAACAGCTGCTTGATAGACTAATTGGCAGTACTGACTATGGCAACTGAACACCCCCCTGAGTCAACCAACATGCTCCATAAATCAACCCCTGAAAAAACAAGATCATGCAAGTCACCATCCACCAGGCACAGAAACCATCTACGTGAAATACTCTGGCGTAAGAGGCAAAAACTATTACCTGACGACTACCCCAACAATGGTCACATTCCAGGCTTGATACACAATACTAACCTGGAGGACAGCCATCATGCAATCACTGAATACATAGACGACCTAACACTTACAGGACAAATGTCACCAGAAGCCGCCAAACTAATCAAAAGACAAATAATGTACTGGATGACATTGCAGACGACCCTTATGAACAGGATAGACGAACTCGAAGACGAACTACTGAGAATAGACATGATAACCCCAAATCCTGATACCGACAGACCAGAAAACCACACCACACATGACCAACCAAAGCAACTGCACAAAACAGCGTTGCTAACGACTCAGAATCACCCATCCACTCCAGCACAACGACGCAAATACGACACTACAAAATGCGAAGGACGCATCAAACCAATGAAATTCATACAAGGTGAGACCTTGAACCCAACGGTGCTAAACACAACCGTAACGCAAGCCAGCACAACTGGAGCACAAACGGGAAACATGGACAAATCAGACAACTCACCTCAGACTGTAATCAAATCAAACGCAAAATAACTCACTCTGACTCACTTACAGAGGAAGAAGACGACGTCTATTATTGCCCTTACGCCAGAGATTGTAGTGTTCATAACATTGATATTCGAAACCGTAATACCGACCTTGAACAGGCCACAGCGCCGGCAGACACCACGAATGCCACACAAAAAGCCGCAGCAACAACCGCAACATAAGTCTGCGGAGGGTCTGGCAACAGAGGCGACAGTGCGCATAACATACCAGAAGCTGTTATGTCTGTCACAGATAGCGTAGACGAGCAGTCAGGTGGGAGCCAAATCACGTCAAATCAATGCAGAATGGAGGCACAAACAACCAACACATCTTATACACATCAAGACTGCACAAACTCAAAAAACAAATGAATCATCGCAGCCTTTAGGAAACTAAAACCGCATAGAAAACCCAAACAGCGTAAGAGTGTCAAGAAAGCGAAAGCGTGTGACGACCAATCGCGGCAATCGCAGGCTGCCTCAAAACCTAGTGATACGAAAGTGCATACCCCTGATGATACCAACACCTTCGCAGTCCCCCAACCAACAACCTGAATGCCGACGCCCAAGGAAACCCCCACAACAACCAACGAGGAAGCCAATCCAGCGCCCCCCACAGAGGTGCACAACAACGCCACTACACCATCACGACACGTCACGTCACGTCACGGCTGCAGAGACGCCAACACACTCCATCGACACCGATAGTTTTAGTTACGACAAGCTAGATATAAATGTAAAATTAAGTAGGCTAGAAGAAAGAGACATCTTAGAGACGGCACAGTGGATGCTCATCCGCACCCTACACCCGTACGGCCAATCTGTTTGTTTCCGTACATCAGAGCAAACCGATAGACTGATTCTCAAAACGGAGAATATTCCAACAGATCCAGACAGCCTACTAGACCTGCTCATGCAGGTGTGCGCCCGCAGGGAGGAACCATTCGATATGGACAAGCTTTAAATTGATCACTTAAGGGCTCATGGGAGAACATACTTCGATTACAGTCAAACTGGCAGCAAGCGCTACGCCACAGTTAAACACTCAGACTGCTAATAGCACAACTTAATGCTATGCGGAGTATACTTGTAAATTCGGAGCTCCCACGGGTCCTACGTGAACTAAAAAGTGACATTCTGTGCACACAGGAGCCCTACACTAGACAAGGGCATATCCCCAACTTTCCTCCAAGTGCGGTGACAGTTGTGGAGGGGACAGGCTGCATGGCATCTGTCATAATCCTAAACAAAGAAATACATCAAGTCAAAATTACAGAACTCTGTTCCGAGCACCTAGTTACAGTTGAAGTCACACACAAGGGGGATACTTGGATCATCGCGTCGCTGTACGCCCAATTCTGTCATTGCATCAAACCATACGCAGACCTCATCAGAGATGTTGCGCAATACGCTGGCAACAAAAAACTTCTCATCTGTGCAGACATAAATGCCAGATCAACCCTGTGGCATTCAGACAGAACTGACGACAGAGGTAGCATAATAAATGACATCATCCAAGAAAACAGACTACACGTACTCGACAAGGAAGGACATCACCCGACTCACATCGGAAACAACGGTCGTTCATCAAACATAGACATCACCCTCGTTATTAATGCCGCCATCAACCACGTACGAGACTGGACCGTACATGACCAGATCACTGCTAGCGACCACAACATCATCACACTAACCTTAAGTGGTACACCAAACGTCAACACAGAAACACTACCAAAAAGACTATTATTTGACAAAACAGACTGGGACAGGGTCAGACAAAAAATACATGAACACATACCGAAAGACATCACCGGCAGTGTTGATTACATAGCGCACATGCTGACACATCATCAGACACACACACACACAGAACACCTGCATACCCACACAAAGAATGACAAAACATCAAAACATTCCCTGCACTACACAATTAACACAACTCAAACAAGATTCAAAACGTAAACGTAAACTTTACCAACGAGCAATTTCAAATAGAGAAAGACAATTACGACTACACGACTACCGGGTTGCCAAGGACAAATATAAACTTGAGCTGAATAAGGCCAGGAAAGACCATTGGAACAGCCATGTAGCAGCACAAACACAACTAAACATTTGGGGGGAACCATACAAAATCGTGACAGAGAAAATTAAGAACCCACTGGTTCTGGGAACGCTGCGACAGGAGGATGGTGAGATGACTAAGGGCTGGAGACGCACACCGGAGTTCCTGCTGAGCAAACTCCTGCCCGACGACATCGCAGAGACAGACACACCACAACACGCAGCACTGAGACGCGAAGTAGACACAGTATACACCACACCAACCGTCACCTGTCTATTTGCGCAGGAAGAAGTGGCGACAGCGATCTCAGAACTCAAAAACAAAAAGACGCCTGGACCGGATGGTATCCACTCTGAGGTACTGAAACAAATTGCACCGCAGATCACCCCGTTTCTCACAACGTTGTTAAACGATGCATTAAGGCTGGGCCGTGTGCCTGCAGTGTGGAAGACCTCGAAGGGGGTTATCATCAAAAAGGCTCCAGGAAAGACCCATCAGACCCCAAGTCATACAGACCAATTTGCCTTATCAATACACTCGGTAAAGTAAAAGAAAAACTACTCTGCAAAAGACTACAAGCACACCGAACACTACGGGGACTGACACCAATACGGCATCAGGGAAGGGGAAATCTATAGACGACTCAATTAACAGAGCACTCCAAATAGTACACGACACACCCTCCAAATACACACTTGCAATTATGATAGACATCTCAGGTGCCTTCGACAACCTCTGGTGGCCGGCCTTGTTCAGGAGGCTCAGACACCTGCAGGTACCGGAGTCTCTGTATAATAGTTTCATGGACTACTTCAGAGACATAACGGTCGTTTGGCAAATGGACAACCAGAAAGTGATTAAACGAATTACAAAAGGCTGTCCACAAGGGTCGATCTGCGGCTCCATCTTCTGGGACATAGTTATAGAACCGCTCCTACAGTTACTAGAGGAGCACATCTTGACAAATGGAGTTGTCGCTTATGCTGATGATCTACTCGTCGTAGATTCAGCAAATAACCGTGCCCAGCTAGAAGAAAGAGCCAATGGAACACTTAGGACAATAACTCAATAGTGCACAGATAATAAATTAAAGATAGCAGGAAACAAAACAACTTATACATTGCTAAAGGGTATCCTGCGCAAGAACCCAATAGTCAAAATCGGGGACACAAACATAAAAAGACTAGCAGTCACACGCTATCTAGGAGTACACATTGATGAACGATTGAACTTCCACGAACACATGCGAATATGCACAAACAAAGCAGAAAAGATACTACACAAACTGGCTAGGCTAAATTCCGAACAATTCAGACTACCCCTGTCAGTGACACGAACATACCATTGCGCTCTCTTCGAGTCAGTACTATGCTTTGCTGCCAGTACGTGGGCCCACAGGTTAAATCTCTCAACCAACAGAACCATTGTACGTCGAGGCCAAAGAAGTGTTCTACTTCCACTAACAGGGGCATTCAACACAACATCAAATGACGCACTATGTGTCATCATGGGAATCTTCCCCATAGGTATCACCATCAGGTACCACGCAGCAATGTACTGGCTTAGGTTGGTTGGTTGGTTTCGGGGAAGGAGACCAGACAGCGTGGTCATCGGTCTCATCGGATTAGGGAAGGATTGGGAAGGAAGTCGGCCGTGCCCTTTCAGAGGAACCATCCCGGCATTTGCCTGGAGTGATTTAGGGAAATCACTGTACTGGCTTAGGATGGGGAGAATAGACCAGGTTCGGCAGATCACTGGTGTACCGATTGAGACAACACGCCAACTCAGAGCATGGCGAGTAGATACCTGGCAGAGCGAGTGGGCCAACAGCGATGAGGGCCGCCGTGTATACAACTTCTTCCCTGACATCCGGGAAAGACTAAAACTAAAACATATTGATCCCAGCCGCGGTATGGTACGTTTCATCACAGGACATGCCCCTTATCCCACGCACCTGTACCGCGTGAGTCTGCAGCAGACTAAGAGATGCACATGCGGGGAAGAAGGTTCCCCTGAACATACTGTCTTCTTCTGCGGACAACGCACGAACGTAAGACACACAGTACACATAAATCGCCTGAACACACAGAACGAACTACATGCCATAATACGCGACCCGGAAAGGTGGACTGAACTCAACAAACGAACGGACGACATCTCGAAGATCCTACAAATAGAATACTTGCGCAACAGACCCTACCGAAGGCAAGTCGGTCCAAACAGACGTCACGATGCCCAGGAGGACACATATGATTAGCACCACGAGTGATGAAGAAGAAACAGATACAGACCAGGGCACCAACACAGATATTGAAGCGTCCAGCGCGGATGATCCATAGTGTCAACCAAGTCAAATTCAAAGTACAGAGTGGAACAACCGACAAGAGGTGCACAAGTCACACACAATTCTAAAAACAGATTGCACCTTATATGTAAATAGTTAACAGCATCTCCATGTCTAATAAGAGCTTAAAGCTAGGTACCTCCTCAAGGGACCTACGCCTTCCGTTAAGAGGCAGAGCACAGTCTGGATGGAAGGATCTTAGTTGTGGTCCCTCTATTTTGAGCCCAACCCGACGGATACCTATGGTAGATCGGGGAAAACCACCGTTCAGGTCGTGTTGTCGGCGGGGCCGGGAGGTGTTTGCGCCTGATGTACTCTACCAGGCTCAACACAAACCGTTAGCGTCATTACCTTATTGCTTCTACCATGAGTACCCTTTCATTAGCAACTTTGAGCCAAGCACAAAATCTGTTACCTCTCTATTGTATATCGTAAATAGTTTAGCAGGCTGGACATGGAGGTCTTAGTCTTAGTTTCTAGCTTTAACGTACCCTAATCTCTTCTAGTTAAGGTAGTTTTTAGGGTGGTAGATGTTAAAGGCATGGTGAGCAACGGTCAGCGTGTTGAGGGTCATTCCAAGACCCGGGCCGCCACCCACAACCAGGTGACTGGCAATATTATACCTATAACTTCTTTATTCAGTTCTCTTCCTTCCTTCTTTCTAAATATTTAATTTCGTTTTGTTTATTAATATCTTACTTGATTTTGTATTAGTTATAAGTTTTTCTAATGCTGCACAAAAAAAAAGGTGTCAACTGGATCTAAACAGAGCCCGCCTCCACGTGGCGGGACACGGGCAACGGTGTGAGTGGGGACGGGAGCCGGTGTGGTGTTACTTTCAGTCACTGCAGACCCCGGACCCAGTCACAGCGGCTAAGTGGCAACATACGACCCACCATAAGAAATTAGACGGTGGGTCATAAAATATAAGCAGCTAGTGAAAAAAAAAATAAAAAAAAGTGTACCTCGAGATTACTTAGGTATGTGTGGTAAAATCAAGCGGATATTTTGCGTGTTGAAAAAAATCAGAAAATACAATTGACTGGAATTTCTAGTTAAGATTTCATTCCACCTATTACTACAATCTCGGTCTGCTAATGCATTCCAGGTCGATATTCTTCTCGCCTTCTCTCTTGGCTTTCTTCTTTATCCTTTGCATCTTTTTCAGATTCGACGAACCTCAAGCAGTGAATTATCAAGAAAAAATTTTTCATACTCCACCCAGAAACTATTCCTACCGACACGAAGACGTCAATCCTGTTTGGTGCCCTATCATTAAAACAAACTATAGAGCGTAACACACCTAGTCATGATTATGAAACCAAGAAAAATTGTTTTTGTGAGTGTGACTGAAACATAGCCTACATTCTCATCCAGGAATACGTGTATGTTGCGACTTAAAATGGAACGGACACATAAAACTAATACCATGGTAAGGCAGATGCCTCACTGAGATACGCTGGAAGAACCCTTAGGAAGTGTAGTCCACCTGTAAAACAGATGGCTTACAAAACCCTTGTTTCATCAATAAGTGAGTAATCCTTTTACTTCCGTGATACGTGTCAGATAGAAACGAGAGAGGTGATCCATAGAAGACAAGCGGGTTTCGTTGTAGGTTCATTTAGTAAGTGTGGAAGTATTACGGAGGTGATCAGAGAGCCCAGTGGCAGTCACTGCAAGAGAGACGTTCTGCGTCACGGTGAGGTTCACTGTTAAAATTCCGAGAGCTTACGTTCCCCTAAAAGTTAACCTATACAATTCTTCCTCCTACGAATATCTCTTGAAAAGAACGTGAACGTAAAATAATATACATCCGAGCTCCCATGGAGGTTTCCCAACAATCGTACTTCTCCGAAAGATTCTTGAGTGGAAGCAAAGAAGAAAGATTCTTCAGGGGAAGCAAAGAAGAAAGATTCTTGAGGGGAAGCAAAGAAGAAAGATTCTTGAGGGGAAGCAAAGAAGAAAGATTCTTGAGGGGAAGCAACACGGTTACATAGATTGCCCTTCATCTCACAGGGTACGATCGCTTGCGTAGTACAGATGTAAATGTAGATGTTTCCCGAAGCAAGCACTGTGAGAACAGGTTTTTGTCACTTAGGTGCCTGTACAACGGCTTTATAGCTTTCTATACTACAAGTGGTAGGGAGTAATGATCCACATAAGCCTGACCAATCGCAAATGCTTTAGATCGTAGCGTATGTCCAGTAACGTCGCTTGACCTGTAAAAGAAGTGAAAGGTGTCATGGTCGCGCAAAGAGCGACTTTTTAACAGATTTCTGCCATCTGAAAATTATTTTGATTACTACTCTATTCAGAAGATTCTACAGAACTTTTAAGTAGAAAATGAAAAAAGAATCTGAAGTAATTTCCCCTTTTTACCCTCTGAATATGTCCTCCGTCTCTAACTACCCCTATGTCACGTACGAATGCATGCTTTCGCAGCGATATCCATTAATAAAACATTCTCGGGTTTCAAGCCGAGTTAAGTAGTTTACTGCCCACGACCATTTCGCAGAGATCTCCTCTGCCATTGTCAAGTGGATGACTGTCGTGTGGTTGTCATTGCCGTGCTTATATAGCCGCGCCGTCGCTCGTGACGTCACTGGTGCTCGGTCTCGCACCGTATATGGTGATGTTTTGGCCGCGCGACCGCCGGGTCCCTTCAACTCCCTCGACACCGGATCCCACGCTGTACTCAGCTGCAATCCACCGTCTCTATTGAGGGTGTTGTCAGAAATTCTAATCTCTATTGCCTCGTTTATCACTCTATCCCAGAAGCCATTAGTCCGTGTAATAATAGACGTCTCAACGAATGCAACTCGGTGTCCGTTTTCCAGAGCATCTTCTGCTACAGCCGACTTTTCGGGATAGCGCAGACGGTAACACCTTTCATGTTCTATGCGGCGCTGTTCAATAGTGTGAACAGTCTGGGCGACATAGAATTCCCACATCCACACGGTGTCTTGTAAATTCCTGGCGTTCTGAGGCCTACACCGTTTTTCACGGATTTCATTAGTTGCCGGATCTTTGCCGGAGGCCTGAAGATTGAGTGTATTTTATGCCTCTTCTGGAGCCGACTAATCTTCCCTGTTGTCGAACCACAAAACGGCAAGAATTCAACCTGCTTGGTGTCTTCTTCAGAGGTATTCTTCCTTTGCGGCTTGGATGACACTGCTTGTAAGATCTGTTTGTTGTTGTAACCGTTTTCCTTAAAAACTTTGAGTAAGTGGCTGAATTATCTCGGCAAGTTTTCAGCGTCTCAGACGGTTTCAGCTCGATGTACTAAGGTCCTCAGAACTGACTGTTTCTGTTCTGGATGATGGAAGCTGGTGGCGTACAGATACCGATGTGTGTGGGTGGGCTTGCGGTAAACGCTATGGCCTAGAGACCCATTGGGTTTACAACTGACAAGCACGTCCAGGAACGGCAGGGACCCCTCCTCTACTTCCATTGTGAAGTTGGTGTTGTCGTGGATACTGTTGAGGTGCTCCAGGAACTCTTATAACTTGTCTTGTCCATGAGGCCAAATGACGAAGGTATCGTCGACGTAGCGATAAAAACAGTTCGGCTTTGCAGGAGTCGTGTCCAAGGTGGTGTCTTCGAAATGCTCCATAGAGAGGTTGGCTGCTACTGGAGCTAATGGACTTCCCATCGCCCAAGCCGTCAGTTTCTGTGCCGAAAGCTCGTGGGCAGTAAACCACTTGACACGGCTTGAAACCAGAGAATGTTTTATTAACGGATATCGCCGCGAAAGCATGCATTCGTACACAACGTACCTCTACGGGGAGAAGTCGTGGTGCAGCATCAAACGCCTGGGAAAGATGCGCGTTAAGAAGGCTAATTTACTATGCTCGCTGGCCTTCCTACTACGCTTCAGTCCAACCTCATTTCCTGAATTCTTTTGTAGCATATAACAAATTCCTCAGTTCTTTTCAATCTTGGTTTTCCCACAGTACATGATTCACAATACTGAGCTGCAAACGTACAGTCATGCTCAGAAGTATCCGAACGGCTCGAATTGCGTTCCGCCTGACACGTACAGTCGTTTGTCTATACAAAATGAATACCACAAGTGACCACTAGAAAACAATGAGTGCACTGTGTGACAATAACTCCTGTTGTAAGCACAATCGTTCAAATGGCTCTGAGCACTATGGGACTCAACTTCTGAGGTCATTAGTACCCTAGTACTTAGAACAAGTTAAACCTAACTAACCTAAGGACATCACACACATCCATGCCCGAGGCAGGATTCGAACCTGCGACCGTAGCGGTCTCGCGGTTCCAGACTGCAGCGCCTAGAACCACTCGGCCACACGGCCGGCCCGATGTAAGCAAATACTACGATACCATACATGTCGGGAAACGCCTTATGAGAGATGAGACAGTCCTTAATTCTAGTACACTCCAATCTTTCCAATAAGTGGCGTTAAATGTTAGCACTATCAATTATCATCTGTGACAACTAATGTTTGTAGTTATAGCACCTAAATCATTCCGTAATCTTCACCCAAAGCTAAATTCATTTCCGAATTAGAGATTTTTCAAGAATGACTGATTAAAAATTCTATGATAATGTGAAGTATCCTTGTACTCTAACAGATTTTTCAAACATATGTAAACCGTCACTCACTTTGCGAGTGGTTTTACATTAGAGGCTTAATTAACTAACCAGTTTAAAAAAGTATGATTAACTTTGTCAAGCGGTCTGTCATCACCACAAACGATGTATCACTAGTAATTTGACTCTATACGCGATGAAACGTGAATCTACACTGATGGACAAAACATTGCAATATCAAGAAAGAGTTTGCGATATAAACGAAAGTTGGTAGGTGTGTTTCTACAACTGAAAGGTGATGTATATTAAACTTACGCGCCAGTCGCACATCAGGTTTGCTTTAAGTACAGGCTATAACGGTCGTGAGTGTTACAAACCTTTCAGGTTTGCCGCGGTGAGGTTATGTTAGTCAAAAACGCCTACAGGCAACAGTGACAGCATTATCAACAAATGGCTCTGAGCACTATGGGACTCAACTGCTGTGGTCATCAGTCCCCTAGAACTTAGAACTACTTAAACCTAACTAACCTAAGGACATCACACACATCCATGCCCGAGGCAGGATTCGAACCTGCGACCGTAGCAGTCGCACGATTCCGGACTGCGCGCCTAGAACCGCGAGACCACCGCGGCCGGCCATTATCAACACCTCGATGCATTTTAACGAGGTCGTGTAATGGGGCTAGGAGTAGTTCGGCGTTCCTTCTACGACACTGCAGAAAGTCTTGCCAGTGATGAAGCCGCTGTACCTGGTTGCTGGCATCGGTAGTCACTAGAACGTACGCTCGCAAGAGGACGGGGCTCTGGACGGCCATATGATACTGCCGAGAAGGAAGACGATCGTGCACGATGTGTGGCTCTGACGCATCGTACTGCACCTGCAGCAGCAAATTAAGCAGTAGTCCGCACCACAGTGACAGAAAGAATTGTTATAAATCGGTTACTTCAAGAGAGCTCCGAGCCAGATGCCTGGTAACGTGCATTCGACTAGTCCGAACCGACGCCATTTGCGACTTTTATGATGTCAAGCGAAACCTCATTGGAGGGCAGGATAGAGGTCTGTTGTGTTTACTGATGAAAGCTGGTTCTGTCTTGGTTTCAATGACGGTTGTGTGTTGGTAGAAGGAGGCCAGTTGTGGTCCTTGCAACCAACCGGTCTGCGTGCTAGACATACTGGATCCATATCTGGAGTTATGGTCTGGGGTGCGATTTAATACGACAGCAGGAGCTCGCTTGTGTTATGCCATGCACCCTGACTGCAAATACGACCTGATGTGCTGCCATTCATGAAAAGCATTCTCAGGGGTCTTTTCCAACAGGATAACGCTCGCCCACATACTGCTGTTGTAACCCAACATGCTCTACAGATTGTCGACATATTGCCTTGGCTTGCTATATTACTAGATCTGTCTCCAGTCGCGCACATATGGGACATCATCGAACTACAACTACAGCGTCATCCACAACTAGCAACAACGGTCCATCTGCTGACCAACCACGTGCAATAGGCATGGAACTCCATTCCACAAACTGACATCCGGCACCTATACAACACAATGCATGCACGTTTTCATCCTTGCGTTCAACATACCGGCGGCTACACATGTTATTAATAGACTAGCATTTCATGTTTGCGATGGCTTACATTAACCTGTGTGAGCCGTGGTAAAAACTGCTGTTTTGAAGAGCGCGCCGCGGCGCGTAGTGTGAAGCAGTCGCCCTACGTTTTTGGCGGTGGCGCCGCTGTGGCAATCACAGCTTTGGTGTCTCCCTCTGGTGGGAAAGGGGAAAGGTTGCCTGTTCACGTGCATTTAACGAGCGACATGAGCTCGCCAGGCGGTCAGTCTGGGTCAGTCTCTCATCCCCAGCTTGCTAGTCTGTCTCTCGTCCGCATTTGTTGGGCAGTTAGTGTCTGTCTGTCCTTCGAAGTACTAGTATGTCTGTCGTTCGGATGAACCTTTAAAGCCGGCAAAATGAGAGTCTTTCCACTCCGCCAGTAAGAGAACTCAGCGAGTGGTCTCCCGGTCGGGGCTTAGTTCCTGCATCTGGGTCTGCGCGTTAGGCCGCCAGTCTCCTCGAGTTTGCTCAGGCAGGCGGTTGGATCGATCGGTTGGTCGGTCGCGCACTGAGACACAAGATGACTTGTCCGTCTTGAGCGTCGGCGCATGTGAGGTCGCCACGTGAGTCCAGTGGGCCGCGGCATATAGCGAGGGGTAGTGACTTCGCGGTCGACACGAGAGCAACAGGAGTCAACCCACGACATCAGTCTGGCCGGTGCGAGCTGCGACGCCGTGAGACGGGAGATCGGCGCGCCTTCCTGCGTCTGTTGAAGCGGCTGGCAGCGGGCGGTTCGGGAGAGCGATTTGGGGGTGCTGCGCCAAGTCTTCTCAAGAAATCGCAGTTTATTAGAAGTTAAGTGATTGGTGTTTACTCTTGTTAAATTCTACTTGTTTTCTTGGTGAGGTCACCAGCCGCTTTGCTTTGGGGTCGTCCCACCATTCTTCTTCGTCTACCACCCGCGGTTGGTTGTTCATAAATTCGGTGGTCCGTTTTTCCCTTGTGGAGTAGGGGTGGGTTAGAGCAATCTGCGGTTCGGGTTTATCGGTAATCTACCTGTGGTGTCACCGCCAGACACCACACTTGCTAGGTGGTAGCTTAAATCGGCCGCGGTCCATTAGTACATGTCGGACCCGCGTGTCGCCACTGTCAGGATCGCAGACCGAGCGCCACCACAAGGCAGGTCTAGAGAGACGTACGAGCACTCGCCCCAGTTGTACGGACGACATTGCTAGCGACTACACGTACGAAGCCTTTCTCTCAATTGCCGAGAGACAGTTAGAATAGCCTTCAGCTAAGTCCATGGCTACGACCTAGCAAGGCGCCATTAACCATATCTGGAGAGAGTCTCACTTGTATTATCAAGAGAAATGTACCACAATTACTTAAAGTTAAGTATACGAGAAGCTCCGTTCTTTTCTTTATAGCTTTCATCATGTATCCTGTTTCAGACTTAACGCCAGTCGGCGTGTGTGTGTGTACGCGTGCCTTTCGGCTACTTCAGTGTGGCGTAGCTAGCTTGTTACGCCACAACACTACCTATCAATCTACCATACGTTAGTAGCTGCCTCTGTCATGTTTGTCGGGTTTGGTGTGTTAACGAATTTATTGCTTGGAGTGTAATGGCCTAATACCTGATACATGTTTTGATCTTTGGAAGCTCTGATATTGTTGCCTATGATCTTGAGAGGCGGTATCTGTGTACTGTAGAGCATCTTAACTATTGTTTGGCCAACCTTGTAGAATTTTATATAAGATTGCATTTCATGGGCTTTTATTTAAATGCTCATTTTAGTATATAAAGTTACCAACTTTTCACCGTAAGACTTTTCTTAGAAGTTAAAATCAAGTTGCACCTTCGGTGGCAAGGCTAATATTTTAATTTTTGTTTTGTACCATTTCCATCCCTCCTATGGGGGGTGCATAGTTTGTGTGCTTGTATAAATTGTTAAAACTCTTAGTTTCAAGTTAACTGGTGTGTTGCAGATTTGCACCAGTGTAGTCTTTCAGAGTCTGTTATGAGCGGTCGTAACTACGGCCGTGTGAAAAGGGAGCGGCAAGGTTCTCTGCCTGAAAGCTCATACAGTCAAAATTTGTTTCTTTCTGCCTCTGAATAAATTGTAACTTTGATATTTAGAGGGTGCTTTCTGATTCTAATTTTAAATCTGTTTCTTTTAAAAAAAATGCTTTTAGGCACTGTTAAAGTGAATTAAATTCCCAATTGATAAAAGGAATTGGTTATGATTTCATCAGTTACTCCCAGGCAACTACTTCCATGCTTACATAGTGTGATTAAATGTGTTAATGTTCTTGATGAATCGCTAGTAAGTAAAATAAATTCTTAAGAATATTCTTCAAAATAAATCACGGTTCACTGTGATCTTGCAGTGTTTATCACTTACATATATTACCTAGACAAATATATTTCCCAAGTTTCGTTACTCTACATTACTCTACTTTACATTTTTTTTTTTGGTGTTGTGATTTTTTTACGTCTGTGTAAGTGAATTTTCGAAAGTTATCTAGTATAAGGTGATAAATATCTACGTTATTCATTAACAGTGTAATATGCACGACTATATTTTATTCAGAATAATTTTCACGACAGGATTGTGGGTGGAATTTGATCGAACATTATCGTGTTATCAATCAAAAGGACTTCATCGACACTAAAAAATAATAATAAATTATAATTATTTGCGTAATTTAATTTTCTGTGTCAGTAATAACTCAGACAATGTTCATGGAAAATAGACAATGCAAATCATCTTTGGTTATCTGAGATAACTGTAGATCAAGGACGCTTCTTCGTCGAACTATTGAACTGACTGGACGCGATTGATGTAATGCTGATGTCTGTAAGAAACTGTAATGTGTTTTTAATTAATATTAGCAAATAGTTGCTTTGGATGTGAAACGATTTTTTATTTTTTTAAAGTTTAATCCATTGTAATTCTCATCCTTTATAAGTGCTAATTTTTCCACTCAGCTACTAAGGAGCGCAGCCATTAGCGTTAGTGATTCACAGCCCAGTTTATTAGTAAGTGGTAGAAAAGTAATAAGCAATTCCCATTGAGAATTTTTTCGAATGTTAATGCATAAATAGGCTAAAGCAAAATGATTTAATATATATTACTTGTTTGTGGTAAAACAGGATCTGAAGCGACAATCGATACGTGCTTGTCTCATGTCAGCCGCCATCTTAGTAAAATATTGCAGAAGCAGTTTTGAACAGAAATTTTTATCTGACACAAATGTTGTTGGTTATAAATAATTACTATAATAATTGTGGATTGGTAGCCCAGAATCTACTTTGAAAAGACAAATTCAACTTAGATTGAAACTTTAAATACAGTATAGATAGCACGTTACGTTATACAAATTCTTATCTGCTGGTGTATGAAGCCTGATTATTTCGCACTAATTTCATGAAATATTTTAATACGAAAAATACGTCAGTGTCGAGCGCGTGTAGTATTCTGTGTCAGACTGTCCATTTTGCTAAAGAGAAGTGCTTCCACCTCATATAACAGTAGTATTAAATTTGATAAACGATCTGCAATTTAGTGCCATTTACACTACTTTACAAACAACATTGCTACACAAATCTCAGGTGGAGAATTCTTTAGCAAAGTGATGATTATTGGCCGGGAAGAGCAATGTTGAGATCAAACGACTTGTTATGTTGATAATAGGTAACTGGTTTGTTGGTTATCTTGCTGAAATGGCACAACACATGATCAAGCCACAAATACTGCGCACGCCACAACAGCTAGCTGTTTATGTGGCAGAATTTGAATGATATGTTCTGTTCTGGAACTGGATTAAGTCTTAGCACCTATAAGCAACGGAGCTAAGCAAAGTTATTGTGTATGACAGAAACTCTAACGCAGGACTGAATTCGTAGCTGAATAGGCACTAGGCGTAAAGAGATGTGACATCTCACGTTTAGCCAGTGTCAGCGTATATGAACTTGATATTAAACGAGGCAAATTTTTTGTCCTGAAATTGGAATCCTACCGAGCATCTATTGTCCCTGTTAAGTAAGTAACAAGTCATTAAATACAGTTTGATTCACAGCTAACAAAATTGAAATGACATGACGTAAATATTGTGTAGCACCTAATCGGATTATTCACTAAGCAAAATCGAATGTTAGAATTGAATTTTATCAGCAGCAGTGAAATGTTTGAAACTGAAATAGTCAGACAACGCTCTTGTTTTCTGGCCATGAATGGACATTTAGTATAGATTTTTGTCACCTGTAGCAGGACGTGCGCATGTTGCAACTAGAAATTTAGAATGAGACCCTTAATACATCGGCTTTAACTGCACACGAAAAGACGTTAACTATTGAGTTCTTGGCCCCACCATGTAGGAGTGACATGTTGAACTAACCACCAGTTAGGTATTCTCATGCTAGAGCTTCGAAAGATATGATGAAAACCTTTGAGCTGGTCAAAGATTCGAACTCACACAGAGAATTTACGTGAAAACATTGAGGAGTTTGAAATCATGAGGAAACCACGAACTGATGGAACTGTATCGTGACTAATGGATCAAATCCAGCGAATAGAAATACCCAACTTCGAATAGCAGTTCAGAACCAATATACTGAACATCTCAAGCTCAAATAAAAGATGAAATAAATGCCCTTTGAGCTCACATGGCGTGTGGTTGATTGCTAGAATGAAGTTACTAGTGTAAGTACAGTTACCGCTGGCAGACTTTTAACATACCGCCACTTCCCGCTCTGTCATGGCCCAACATCACGTCTAGTTTGAAGCGAAGAAACATCTTGTTTAATGTCAATTTGAACCACCATGCAATCGTACGTTCGTACTTAGTGGAAACAGAGGTAAATAGGAATTTCTTTATGTCTATTAAAACCATCGCCTGAAGGGGTCATCGAACTCAGTTTAGGCGTACCAACCTACGATCAGTCCACCAGACCACCAATCTCCGGATGTCACAGGGTTATGATTTTGGCATAACGCGACTGTGAGTTACTGGGTGATAATTCTGACTCCCTGGGGTGGATTACAGCCTGTTCAATACATTCATTTCATTGTTCTATCGAATCACCATTAACCACGTGTCTTGACTGGCCAATGCGTAGATTAGATTTCATCATCTAATCACTGAAATTCTAAAATGACATAACGGCCACCTACGCAACAGTCAACACAGTAGGTTGCGGAGGTTTCCATAGGTTGTGTTGCTTTCTATTGAGCTACCCTGCTGCACAACCTGTTCGTGGTGAATCATCGTGCATTGCAAAAGAAAGCTGAGACACTGAACTCTTTTTTTTTTCTGGAATATGACAATTTAAACATAGTCTGTTTACCAGTGGCATCGATCTGATGGACGCTCAGCTGTAATTAGCTTGAATTTTAGCCCGCCAATAATAACAAAACCTTGGAAGAACGTTTCTGTTTGTCCTGATGAGAACTATTTCTGCTCCACTAGCCTGCGGCCATCTGACGTTACCCAGCAGCATAGGTGATCGCAAAGCGTTACGCCATGAACCTATGATCTGCAAGCTAAGTTATTGCAATGGCATTGGCAAGCATCAAATTGTGTAATGTAGTTGTTTGGTTTTCAACGTGAAATATTTTCGACAAACTGAGTGGACACCATGTTGTAACAACACCGTTGTAACCCGCGATCACACAGCACATGACGCGAGGAATACTATATGTTTAATCTGCGATTGTGGGCAATATTTACCCAGAGAAGGAGGGTTCATGCATAAACTAGTGATGATTCTGTTTGGTGTGTTGGTTACAGGTTATTATAAGTGCTTTTATCAATCGTCATTTATGGTTTGAGTTTGTCATAGTGTTCTTCCAATGGCATTTTGAACGTTGCTTATTTTAAAGTTGTGAAGAGCGTCGTACGTGTGTTAGAAAACGGAAAGTTAAAAGGACAGAAGATGAAAATTTATGACATTATGTTCTCTTTGCATTTATTAAGGGGCTGAAGGAAATAGGGATTCTCGAACATTCGTGAAATATATGGGGCAACTGCTGTCGATGAAATCAAGTCAGAGAATATTTTTCTCGCTCCATATAGGATCGATGTGACCTGAATCGTGTGTTACATTCAGGACGCCCAACGGCAGTAGCTCTGTCACGCAACAGATAATACGGTAGTCTCCCGTTGGGACATGAACCCAGAAAGGCCACAGCTTTACGGCGCTATGAGGTTTCCACGGACATAGCGATCATCTGTAGCTTTTAGTGTTCCTTCATTGCCCTGGTGATGTCAAAAACAGATAATTAGCAATGAAAAGACGGAATCAGTTGTAGCTTCTGCGTGAAGTGACATTCTTGGTCTAAAGCGTTTGGTCATTAGGTGCCACACAACAAGTGGAAATCATTCAGAAGATTTAATTGAAACACCGATAAACTATCAAGTGTGAAACGTCCGCTTAGAACAATTTCTACATGACTGTGCTTAAACTGACACACAATATTTTTAGCGCAACGCAATCTGACTTTCAAAAATCCCTACAAAAGAATGGCCCTGACTAACATTAACCTATACCTTTCACAAATCACTTACCTCACCAAAAATCTTCGTTACTCGAACTACTGCAATACAGCGAGCGCCACTACTGCCAGCTAAATAAAAGATTCAAACTACCGAAGGCACTAACTACTGATAGGCATAGTTAGCAAATGAAAGATTTTAATAGAGAACAAACAATGTATTTACCTTAATAATCATAATATATATATATAGCAGTTCATGCCATCTAGTCTTACAAATTCCAAATCTCCGCCATTTCTCTCCCCACATCCACCACTGCTGGCGGCTCACCTCCAACTGCGCAAACGCTACGCGCTGTTCACATCCAGCTGCCGCTGCCCAACGCTACAATGGCAGACAACAATGCAAACTAGCCACAGACTGCACACAGCACAGCCAGTGATTTTCATACAGAGCGCTACGTAACGTTGCCAATAAGAAAACATGAACAGCCTACTTACATAGCCCCCATGCTCCCCACAAAAAAATTTACAAATTGTTTTGGGCAGTAGCCAATAATGATTTGATAAAATTTTCCATAATTACAATAACAAAGAAATCAAATGCACACACTTATTGATACAATGTTGGTCAAAAGCTAAAATTTTCTCATAGTCCATAAAGACAGTCCTGATCGTTCATCACAGTAAAATAGCAGTGTTTTTCTCAAAGTCTGAGCAGTAAAAGAAAATGCACACGGAAGTAGTGGATTTCCATGCAATCTTGAAGAAGTGGTGTTGTCCTTCCAACGGAAAGACAGTGCTGACTCTTGACATGCAGACAGGTAATGGGCCACAACAGAGCAAACCCACAGCAGAGTCAGTCGAAGTTTTGAAGAATATTGGTAGGTAGGTCATCACAGAGCAGACCCACTGCAGTCCTTGTAGAAATAATGGTATTGGTGAGTCATCAAAAGTGTAGACCCACTGTAGTCCTTGTAGAGATGGCTAGCAGCCATCCGTTGCGACTGTGCAGGTGCACAATCACCATCGAAGAGTCTTGCAGACAATATAGCAAGTCCATAAACCATCACTTGTGCACGTACAAAGTTTTTGGAATTGTCCTTAGAACCAGCAATGCTGTTATCCAGTCCTTTGCTGAATTATCAACACACCTGCAAACACTAACAGTCCCAACTTCTCATATATTGTGCATTACTATGACCAACAGAAATGTGTGCAGTGAAATGAATGCTTAAAAGTTACTTACTTTGATGAACTGGTGTCACTTACAATATTATAACATAAGAATACAATAACAAAGGCACAAAATACATCATTAAAGAACACAACAATACAGATAACATTAGTAGTAAAACAGGCTTTACAAAAGAATAGAAATAAACATGTACTTCAGTGTTACAAGAATTATATCATAAGTACATACATAGAAGATCAGAATAACTTTCGAAACATCAACATGAGCATTAAAACAAAACAGAATAAATAATATCTAAACATCTTTACGAAGTAAATAACATATTATTAGAAAATTTCTACAACATAACTCTTACTAGCTAAACACATAAAGACAGGAAAAACAGAAATATACAAGAGTACACGAACACATAGGGGGATAACACAATGGAAAGGACAGGGTTCGTTTTCAGTGTAACATTTGGTACTGCAGTCCAACCCAAAACTTCATTCCATATCTTTCGTCTTATTTCAACATTTGTTTTCACCAAAACATCCTATCAAAGCATGCTTTCTGTATTTATATGTTCACATATTTCTTACCTCAATATTTATTTTCCATTATCTAACATCTTATATTTCCAAGAAAATCCTACCTAAACTTTTTGTCTCTAAACCCTACTTTTTTTGTTCATATCCTCTTTCAAAATACTTTTTTTTGGCCAAACCATATTCTTATAGCTTCTCAATGTATTTCTTCCAATTCATCACAACTCGTTCTCTTATATAGCCTACCCCATTTTAAGCTAACTTAAATCTACTGACCTCAGATGCTAAACTAAGGGACGAGGCAATGCAGCAGCACAAAACAATTAACAAAAACAGCAATGACAAAAAAATGGAAATTTGCAAAGCAAGCTACAGTAAATCTAAATTACCAAGCAATGCAACATTACAACTAATATGAGCCAATGTGCAGCAACAAGAAAAATAAATCAGTAGTAAAACTAGCTTAACAGAGTAATACAAAGTGAAATTAAGTAGCACTATGCCTGGCAAACAGCAGCAGTAAATGCTATAACTTATACCTAAACATGACAAAGCTCAAGCAGAAAAAATAGTACACTGAAGACAACAATGCATGTAAGGGAAACGTCTATTCACATCTTAATGTCTATGTAATTAAAGTGGTGCACCACAACTTATTCTACAAAATAAATTACCATGTACTTGAAAGGAAAATTATGAATGCAGTTCCTGTGAAGGTAAATGTCTTTTTGTGCTCCCTCATTTTTTTGAAAAAAATTATTATTTACTCGATCTGTAGACAGAAAATATTTATGTTAGTACATCCATAAAATTTTATTTTAACCAATGCTGCAGTGCAGCTAGAAACTAGATATTAAAGAAAATGAGCAAATATGTACAAAGGACGGCATGAAACATCATTCATTAGCCATATGGCATTTCATAAGGCAGTAAAAATTCTCTCAATTCTCGAGAAAGACGCTTGCCATAATCAGGTGTGCAGATGTAAGTATCTTTCCAAGTAATGAGTGTGTCATATTTGCGGTGCTTTCTACAAAGGAATGTCAATAGCGAGGATAATGGCCTCCTTTTTTTTCTTTTCTACCTGTGCCTCTGAAAAGGCACGCACTAATGGCTTTTTCTCCAGGCGTCCGACACAGCTGGGTGCACACGACGCATTACGTGCAGGTGGTCACTTAAGTTTCTTACGGAAATATTTACGACAGCAGTTTCCGCTACAGTGGCAGTCTCATATAAAAAATTTCACAGGTCGAGAATTTGCGTAGCAAATGTGTAGATACAAAATCTTATGAATATAACACTGTCCAAAAAATTATCGCCGGCATTGTGATACATTCACGCATTTACACACATTTCATAACTCTTAAAGTACGATTCTTTGTTTCCAATATCCTTTTTCACAAGTCAGAGTCCCTAACCACTATTCATTACTCCTTACCTTATTACACATATAAATATTCGTCGACACTTCTTCAATATTTCATCATAACAGATACATAGCATAATCAAATAACTCATATAGCATCAGCTTATTGATCATAAACATACCGCAACAGCATAATACACACCATCATCGTAATAATATCATGAAACCTCAGCCATATCTCAAAATCGTCGTAGCTTCCTCCAATAGTTTCAAAACCTAAAAAAAATTCTCTGCTCATGTCAGTAGTGTCATTTACCTCAAACTTACTTTAAAGATCATGCTCCCCTACCAAATACATCATTCAAAGCTCTCATAGTATCACAATGGTTCCAAAAAAATATGAACAGTTCACAAAGTACAGACAAAACACAATTTCATAAGTGTGAAGTTACCCAACTGTGTAATTGCGTAAACATGTCACTGATGTATTAAAAAAATGTTTGTTTCTCAGTTAAATGATCAGATAGCTGTGTAATTTGTGTGTTAGAGAAATATGGTACCAATGTGTAAAATTGTATAAGCAAATACCATATTAGCTAGGGCTCCTTGTGCTTGCCAAAAACATGGCACACAAAGTAAGCGTGTACCCCCTGAGGATTAATGTAATTATACCCTCAGGTGTTACAGATTACAGCAATGGAATGAAATGTATCACGGAAAACCTTTGTATCATTGTACTTAAATATCTTTAAAAATAAATGATTTAAGTACAAAATTAATCACTCAAATACGTGTCCTGTAGCGCTAAATGTGCGTCTTGCTGTAAGATAATCTCTGTGGAAGTGTCGTAGTTATCGTCCTCCGAAAGCTAAGTTCTGCAGAAGCCAGTGTACTTACCTCATAATACACAAAAGTGAAATGCTTTGCGTATAGATATATTAGTTATTACGCTTATTGCCATGATGAGGAAAGTACTGTGCTGTAACGTATTGTTGTCCTACGGAAAAGGCTGTCTCCTTGTAGCTATAGCACAAAAGTTACTACTCAAACATGTTTTACTTTACAGAAGAATTCAGAAAAACTGTGCAGATATAACACAGATACACCGCAAAAGCAACATTGTAAATTGTCACTCATTAGTAGCGTCGTGATAAAATCATGTAGCTGTCACATAAACTAACCACTGTGTCATCTGGTATTTCACAGAAAGTACTTTAAATCCAGAATGTATTTTCAAGTGAACCAAAATGTTGCATTAAAATCTCATTAGCAGTACCAGTATATGTTCTAAGTATGTGAGCCTTATAGTCATTACGTAATCATGCAACTAACAAGCAAGAATGTACAAATAACAACATTGTGTCGTCTGTTCACTATAACAATGCATTCATAATTTCTGTTGAAATAAGTTCTCTTGTTTCTTGACTGGATATTTAACTTCAAACATTGTTGCATATTAACAGATTCTAAGTCTGACAAAGCCTACTAGCAATGTAAAGTGAAAAGTTATATGGCAAAGACAAAGTTAAAAAGCAGATTATCTTTCAATAAACGGCTTTACATGTGAAATGTGGTGTAAACCTTTACTCTTCCTAGTACGCAGCGTTTCACCTTCAACGCAATTATCATGTGGTATACGTCGGAGTCTGTAAGGTCCATTGTAAACTAGAAAGAATTTGTGACTCAAGTGTTTCTTCTTATGTGACAATGAATGAGCTTTAATGAGAACTTTCTGACCAATATATAATTTCTTTGCATTTGCTTTACCGTGTAGTTTTCTCCTTTTGTCTGCTGCAGATTTTATATTTTTAATAGCCAAATCAATTATGTCTTTGTGTCGAAGTTTACGTGTATTCGGGAAAGGTACAAGCTCTCTGATTCTGTTCGGTGGTTCTTCATTCTTCAGTACAAGAGTAGGTGGTAAAGCAGTGGAGTCATGAGGCATTTCATTCAGCACGTTTTGAAATAAGTGTAAATATCTGTCCCATTGCTGATGCTTTCTGTGACAATAAAGTCTGCAAACCTTATTGATTTCTTTCATAATCCGTTCGGAGGGGTTACAATGTTTTGAGTACAGTGAAATAAAAACAGGTTTGATTTTATGATTCCGAAGCATGCGTGACCAAACAGCAGATCTGAATTGCGGTCCGTTATCTGAAATGACTTTACTAACGTGTCCAACTTCACGTAAGAAATTTTTAACAAAGGCGTTGGATACAGACCGTCCAGTGGCTTTACGTAACGGTGTGAAAGAAACAAATTTTGAAGTAAGTTCAACAGCGACTAGAACGTACGAAAATCCATTAGATGTTCTGACAAGCGGTCCCAAGAGATCAACAGCAGCAAATTCTTTTAATTTAGAAGAAATGATAGGAAACAGCGGAGCACGATGGGAGATAGTAGATGGTTTCGCCTTTTGACAAAGTTTACAAATAGACAAGACTCTTCGAATTCTCTTTTCCATATTGTTAAAATAACAAGTCGTTCGAAGAATATGATAACATTTTCGTGGGCCAAAATGCGCATAGCTGAAATGAATGTACCAAATGAGCTTATTAACAAAATGGTCAGGAATGCAAAGTACCCATAGCTTGTCATCAACAGTGCAGCGTTTGAACAGTATGTTGTTTCTAACCAGATAATAATGCCGAATCTGTGTGTGTGTCTTTTCATGCTATTTGCTCTTCATGTCTTTCCAAATCCGATCTTTATCTTGTTCATGAGCAATGTCCTTTCAAGATGTGGTGATGAAGTTTTCAAAGGCGACTTTCTGAATGTAAAGAATACTGAAATTTTTCTCAAGGTTGCCTTCTGTGTTACTTTTCTCAAGCCCAGCCGGTGCGCGTGACAGTGCGTCCGCAACAATGTTCTCCTTGCCGGGAATGTAGACTATTGTGAAGTGGAATTCTTGCAGAAACAATGCCCAACGTTTTAACCTGTCATGATTTAATTTTGAAGACATAAGAAATTGTAATGCACGATGATCACTGTATACTTTTACGTGCTTACCAGAAAGAAAGAAACGGAATTTGTTAAATGCCCAAACGATAGCTAAAGCTTCTAATTCAGTAACGGAATAATTTTTTTCAGATTTTGTTAGCACTCGGCTAGCAAAAGCAATGGTTTTCTGAATGGTAGTGTCATTTTCTATGGCTTCTTGAAATAAATGGGCACCAAGACCGACTTAAGAAGAATCCGTGCAAAGGCAGAAATCTTGTGACAGATCTGGATGAGCTAGTATTGGCGCGTTAAGTAGCGATTCTTTCAAAGAATTGAATTCCAACTGTGCTTGTTCGTTCCAGTTCCAAATAGTATTTTTTCCAGTGAGAGAACAAAGTTTTGGTGTAACAAGAATTTGCATATTCAGAAAACGACGGTAAAATTGAACGAGACCTAGAAAACTGCGGACTTGTTTTTTTGTGGATGGAACTGGAATGTGTCTGATTGCTTCTAACTTTTCAGGATCCGGCTGAATGCCTTCAGAAAAAATAATATGTCCCAAAAACCTCACCTTTGACCTACCGAATTCAGACTTTTCCAAGTTAACTGTAATTCCAGATTCTGCAAAAATACGTAACAAACTGTTGAGGATGCGATTATATTGTTCCCATGAAGCTTCTGCTATTAGAATATCGTCCACATATAAGGTGATGTGACGTTTTAAGAACTCAGGGAATATGGAATTTAGCCCGCGAATGAATGCTGCCGAAGAAATGTTCAAACCAAAAGTAAGTTTCCGAAACTGATAAGCGCCAAAACAAAGGAAAGCTGTGTATGGATTGTTGTATGAGCTTACTGCAGGCTCAATAATGCCCTCGTCAAGCATAGATTGTATTTCTGTTCTAACACGGTCCCTATAATGTGCTGGAATTACGTATGGTCTGACACAAAATTTAGCATGCTCACGAACACGAAATCGGTATTGAAATCCCTTGATTGTTGCTGTTTTGTGAGTAAAAACTGTGGAACGTGCTTGTAAAATCTCAATAAGGTCCTGCCTATAAGTGTCATTACAATTCTCAATTGTTTGAATTTTATTCTGAATTAACTCAGTAATTTCAAATATGCCGTCGATATCAGCCCTGTCAGTACTTGCAGAGTGATTGTTAGTGTCTAGTTCCGTAGAAAATTCCGAACTGTTGTCTAACAGAAGATAAAGCCGATTAATTTCCTCGTCATGGTTTCAGAGCCAATCTTCAAATTTCAAAGCTATTGACTTACCTTCCTTCTCTAAACTTATTTCAGCATCGTGAAAGTTTAAGATTGCTTTGTATTCATTCAAAAAGTCTACTCCCAATATAATTTCCGTCGACAATAATGGAAGAATAAGAAAGTTCATAGAGAAGCTGTGGCTTTGGCAAAAGAATTCTAAATTGTTTTTTTTTTTTTTTTGTGGTTTTCGGGCGCACAACTTCAATGGTCATTAGCGCCCTGACTACTCTAAGAATGCACCGCGAGGCACAAGTTGACAACAACAACTAAAAGGGAAAACACAATAAAAGACAGACTGACAGGCATAGGATTAAAAAACATCATCAAATGTCCTTAGCGAGGTTTGTCAAATTGATAAAACAAAGAACACGAGCAGCTGCTCGTGGGTCATCCGCTAAAATGGCATCTAAAGTAGTAGGCAGGTTAAGATCGAGGCGCAGTGTTTTAAGATCGGGACAGGACATTAAAATGTGACGAACTGTCAGCAAGTGCCCACATGGGCAGAACGGCGCCGGCGCAGCCGTCAGCAGATGGCGATGGCTGAACCGGCAGTGGCCAATTCTTAACCTTGCTAAAACGACCTCCTCCCGCCGAGAAGGGCGTGAGGAGGACGTCCAAGCCACGGGAAGAGGTTTTAAGGCCCGAAGCTTGTTGTCGGTAAGTGCAGCCCAATCGGCATGCCACAGCGACACAACGCGCCGACAAATGACCCTGCTAAAATCGGACGAAGGGACACAACAAGAAGCTGTCCGAGGCTGGAGGACCGCAGCCTTGGCCGCGGCATCTGCAGCTTCGTTCCCAGGGATACCGACATGGCCAGGAACCCACATAAAGCTAACCGGCGTACCGACGTCCACCAGCTGCTGAAGAGAGCGTTGGATCCGGTGTACGAAAGGGTGAACCGGGTACGGAGCACTGAGGCTCTGGATGGCGCTCAGGGAATCTGAGCAGATGACATAAGCAGAATGTCGGTGGCGGCAAATGTACAGAACAGCCTGGTAGAGGGCAAAGAGCTCAGCTGTGAAGACCGAACAATGGCCATGGAGCCGGTATTGGAAACTTTGTGCCCCGACAATAAAGGAACACCCGACCCCGTCATTGGTCTTAGAGCCATCTGTATAAATGAAAGTCATGTTGTTGAACTTCGAACGAAGTTCCAAAAAACGGGAGTGGTAGACCGAACCGGGGGTGACCTCTTTTGGGAGCGAGCTGAGGTCGAGGTGAACGCGGACCTGAGCCTGGAGCCAAGGTGGCGTGCGGCTCTCGCCCACTCGAAAGGTTGCAGGGAGTGAAAAATGAAGGTGTTGAAGGAGGCGACGAAAGCGAACTCCAGGGGGTAGCAAGGCAGAGACATACAACCCGTATTGAAGGTCAAGAGAGTCGTCAAAAAAGGAACGATAAGAAGGATGGTCGGGCATTGACAGTAGCCGACAGGCATACCGACAAAGCAGTATATCGCGCCGGTAGGTGAGTGGCAATTCGCCAGCGTCAGCATGAAGACTCTCTACGGGACTGGTATAAAATGCTCCGATCGCAAGTCGTAAACCCCGATGTTGTATGGAGTTGAGGCGGCGTAAGATGGATGGCCGTGCAGAGGAGTATACGAAGCTCCCATAATCCAGCTTGGAGCGGACGATCGACCGATATAGACGAAGTAGGACGGTTCGATCCGCTCCCCACGACATACCACTGAGAACACGGAGGACATTTAAAGAACGGGTACAACGGGCGGCCAAATATGACACATGTGGAGACCAGCTAAGTTTCCTGTCAAAGGTAAGGCCTAAAAATTTGATTGTCTCCACGAGTGGGAGAGCAACGGGACCGAGTCGTAAGGACGGTGGGAGAAACTCTTTGTAGCGCCAGAAGTTAATACAGACCGTCTTCTCGGCAGAAAAACGGAAGCCATTGGCGACACTCCAGGAGTAAAGACGGTCAAGAGAACGCTGAAGACAGCGCTCCAAGACACGTGGACACTGCGCGCTGCAATAGATGGTGAAATCGTCCACGAAAAGGGAGCCTGATACATCAGCTGGGAGGCAATCCATTATTGGATTGATCGCGATGGCGAAGAGAGCGACGCTCAAAACTGAGCCCTGTGGCACCCCATTCTCCTGGCGAAAGGTGTCTGACAGGACAGAACCCACACGTACCCGAAACTGTCGATCCATTAAAAAGGAACGAATAAAAAGAGGGAGGCGACCGCGAAAGCCCCACGTATGCATGGTGCGGAGAATGCCCGCCCTCCAACAGGTGTCGTAAGCCTTCTCCAAATCAAAGAACACAGCCGCGGTCGGGCGCTTCCGCAAGAAGTTATTCATGATGAAGGTCGACAAGGTAACCAGATGGTCGACAGCAGAGCGGCGCCTTCGAAATCCACATTGTACATTGGTAAGTAGGCGGCGAGACTCGAGCAGCCAAACCAATCGAGAGTTAACCATTCGCTCCATCACTTTACAGACACAGCTGGTAAGCGAGATAGGTCGATAACTGGAAGGCAAGTGTTTGTCCTTCCCCGGCTTAGGAATCGGGACAACAATAGACTCGCGCCAGCATGCGGGAACATGTCCCTCAATCCAGATGCGATTGTATGTACGAAGAAGAAAACCTTTACCCGCAGGAGAAAGGTTCTTCAGCATCTGAATATGAATAGAATCAGGCCCTGGAGCGGAGGACCGTGATCGGCCAAGTGCGGTTTCGAGTTCCCGCATGGTGAATGGGGCATTATAACTTTCACAATTCGAGGAGCGGAAGTCACGTGGCCTAGCCTCCTCGGCCTGTTTGCGGGGGAGGAAGGCAGGGTGGTAATGAGCGGAGCTCGAAACCTCGGCGAAAAAGCGGCCGAAGGCATTGGAGACAGCCTCAGGGGCCACAAGGACTTCATTCGCGACCTTCAAGCCAGAAATTGGGGAGTGGACCTTAGTGCCAGATAGCCGGCGCAGGCTACCCCAGACAACAGAAGAAGGAGTAGAACTGTTGAAGGTGCTGGTGAAAGCAGCCCAGCTGGCTTTCTTGCTTTCTTTAATAATACGACGACACTGAGCACGTAATCGTTTATAATTAATACAATTCGCCACTGTAGGGTGGCGTTGAAAGGTGCGTAAAGCACGTCGACGAGCACGTATAGCGTCCCTACATGCTACGGTCCACCAGGGGACCGGTACGCGACGTGGAGAAGAGGTAGGGTGAGGGATGGAATATTCAGCAGCAGCGAGAATGACTTCCGTGAGGTGTGCGACCTGACGATCGCAGCTTGTGAAGGTTTGATCCTGAAAGGTCGCCCTGGAAGAGAAGAGCCCCCAGTCTGCCTTGGAGATGGTCCAACGAGAGGAGCACGGAGAGGGAGTATGCTGCAGGAGATGGATAATACACGGGAAGTGGTCGCTCGAATATGTATCAGCAAGTGCATACCACTCAAACCGGCGTGCAAGTTGGGGAGTACATATAGAGAGGTCTAAATGGGAATAGGTATGAGATGTGTCCGAAAGAAAAGTAGGGGCGCCAGTATTGAGGCAGACAAGATTGAGCTGGTTGAAAAGGTCTGCTAACAAGGAGCCCCTCGGGCAGGATGCTGGAGAGCCCCAAAGAGGATGGTGGGCATTGAAGTCTCCAGTTAACAAAAATGGTGCAGGTAGCTGAGCAACAAGTTGCGTCATGTCTGCCCTGGTAACGGCAGATGACGATGGAGCGTAAACGGTACAAAAGGAAAACGTAAAAGTGGGGAGAGTAATGCGGATGGCAACTGCCTGCAGGCCGGTGTGCAACGTGATGGGATCGTAGTAAATATCATCCCGGACCAGCAACATAACCCCTCCATGAGCTGGGATACCTACCACAGGGGGTAGGTCAAAACGCACAGAGGTGTAGTGTGCCAAGGCAATTTGATCGCATGGGCGTAGCTTCGTTTCCTGGAGGGCTACGACGAGCGGACGATGCGAGCGGAGCAGCAACTTCAAGTCCTCTCGGTTGGAGCGACCGCTGCGAATATTCCAGTTAATAAGTGCCATCGGAAGAAAAGGAAGATGAGAGAAGGGGTCACCTCGAAGGCCGCTGAGGGCCTGGCTTCGAGCGAGCACTGCCGCCGCTATCAGTAGGCGGACAGTCATCGTCCATTGGTTCTATAGGTTCATCGGCCATCTTGGGAAGATGGCCGGGAGGGGGAGCTTCCTCCGCCGGTGAACGGCCAGATGTTCGGCTACCAGCGGTGCGGCCAGGCGAAAGGGATGACGGCCTGGGGCGGCAACCGCTGGGTGGCGCAGGAGAAGAAATGCGCCGTGGCGGAGAAGGAGAACTGTGCTTCCTATTAGCCTTCTTGGATGGTCGTTTGGTGGAAGTACCGGACGAAGGCTGGGAGGTCGAGGTACGTAGGAAGTCTGCACGGGACGGTTCCTTCTTGAAGGCCTGTGCATCTGACTTCTGGGTCTTCGTCTTAGCAGAAGCTGATGAAGGGGCTGGTGTCTGTGGGGTGATGGGACGAAGAGGAGACGTCGACCGCGCGATCTTAGCACTGGCCGAACGGACGACCGTGGTGCTGAAGGTCAGATCGCATGTCTGGGTTGCTACCTCCCGGGTAGTCCGAGGAGAGGCGAGGACAGTGCTGTATTTCCCCGCTGGGAGCAGCGTGGGCTTCCTACTAGCCAATAGCTTGCGAGCAGCCGAGGTGGACACTTTCTCTTTGACTCGAATTTCCTGGATACAGCGTTCTTCCTTATAGACAGGACAGTCGCGGGAGGATGCGGCATGGTCACCCTGACAGTTCACACAACGAGGAGACGGAGGTGGACAGTCACCCTCATAGGCATCCCTGCCACAAGTGACACATTTAGCCGCATTGGAACAAGACTGTCGAGTGTGATTGAAACGCTGACACTGGTAGCAGCGCGTAGGTGTCGGGACATAGGGGCGAACAGAAATAACCTCGTAGCCCGCCTTGATGCGCGATGGCAGCTTAACACTATCGAAGGTTAAGAAAAGTGTCCGGGTCGGTACAAGGTCATTGTTGACCTTTTTCATGACCCGATGGACAGCCGTCACGCCCTGCTCAGCGAGGAAAGATTGAAGCTCCTCGTCAGTCAATCCGTCGAGAGAGCTACTATAGACTACACCACGAGACGAATTCAAAGTTCGGTGGGCCTCCACCCGGACAGGGAACGTGTACAAGAGTGTGGCCCGAAGCAGTTTTTGTGCCTGAAAGGCACTCTCAGTTTCTAGTAATAAGGTACCGTTACGCAACCTGGTACAAGATTTGACAGATCCGGCTATGGCATCTACGCCCTTCTGGATAACGAAAGGGTTGACAGAGGAAAAATCCTTTCCGTCCTCAGATCGAGAAACTACGAGGAACTGTGGGGCAGGCGGTAGTATTTTTGTCACTGTTGGCTGGTCACGTTTCCGTTTGTGGGTCGAAGTCGAAAGCGATGGAGTAGAATCCATTGCGGAGGAATCCCCCATGATTGCCAGCGTCTCCGATGGCGCGCTCCTTCCTTGTGGGGACCCTCTCAGAGGGCACTCCCGCCTTAGGTGAATGTTTACACCTCAGGTCACACCTCCCGAGAAACAGACAGAGGGACCAATCGGCATGGTCAGAAGGTATCAGCTCAGGCAATCACCCCTCCCCGGGCCTGGCCTTTACCAAGGGGTACGCGCGTGCCTTACATGTCTACCCAGGGCGGGGACTTACGCGTTACCCCGTCACCGGCTACGCGTGCGAACGCGTGGGTCGGCCTTCAGACACGCACAGGGAGGAAGGAAGAAGAGGAAAAAGAAGAGAGAGGGAGAAAGAGGACAGACTGTCTCAAACGCCGAGGCGGAGACCAGAGAAGGCAAGGAGAAGAAGGCAATGAGAAAGCAAGGAGAAGGAGGCAAGGAGAAGGCAAGGAGAAGAAGGCAATGAGAAGGCAAGGAGAAAAAGGCAATGAGAAGGCAAGGAGGAGTCAAGGGAAAGAGTAAGGAAGACAGTGAAGTGGAGAAGAGCAAAGAAAGGAACCAACAAAAGGAAGGAAGAAACGAGAAGTGAAAAACCAAAAAGACCACGATTATAGGTCGTGAAACCGTCCGTCTCCGGACGCAGGCGCTAACTACCCCCGTGAGGGGGATGGACTCCTTTTAGTCGCCTCTTACGACAGGCAGGAATACCTCGGGCCTATTCTAATCCCCGGACCCGCAGGGGGGGTAAATTGGTTTGCTGGCGTACATCTACACTTTTTCCAAAGATTGCACCTTGTAATTTAATCTTACGTAACGGGAGTGTGGGGCAATCGTTCGATATGTTGCATTTTCTAAAAGCTGTTTCACTAATTACTGAAATGGGACTGCCAGAGTCAAGAACTGCCGTAAATTTTACGTCATTTACAGTAATGTGAATCACAAGATATGCAATGTTGTTATTTTTTACGTCGTGTTCCTGGAGTAAGATGTCCCTAATGTCTTCCATTTTTACGTAATTACTAGCTACGGCAGCTGCGTCGTCAGTTTCTTAAGTACGTTTTGTGGCTGCCAGCGGTATGAGTCATTGCCTATTGTGTGTCTTTGTTGGCGCGCGTCGTTATTGGGATTTGGAGACGTACCTTCTACAAATTCACCTTGTCGAGAGGGCTCTGCACTGTTTGAATCCCGCCAGTTCTGATGCAATTCAGGTCTGTCGTTACGATCATATCGTCTGTCGTCATGTCGGTAGATTCCATAGTTTCTTTCTTGTCGGTCACGCGGTGGAGAATTTCTCCCTGAATCGTAACTGCGCGCTGGACCATTGCATCTGAAGTTATTCTGTCTCCCTTGATAATAATTATTTTGGTTCCCATATTGCCTGTTTCTCTGATTGTCTCTGTGATAGTCATTACCGCAGAGAGGTGATCTTTCCCTGTAATTATTACTACTACTCTGCCAACGGTTGTCATACGGGTGGTGTCTGTTTCGGTCACGATTTACGTTGAAAGAGTAGCCTTGTCGTATATTATTTCTGTCATCGCCGAATTGTGACGGATGTGATCTGTAATTGTTGTGCTCCTTTTTTCGCGTTCCCCGATTGTCAGTGTCAATTTCCAGTTCTTGTAACAGTCCCTGAAAAGCTTCAATGTCTTCTTTGCAACGTCCTGCTAAAATAATACGTCGTAAATGTTCAGGCAGTTTGATTAAGCAAATGCGGATGAGTTCTGACGGGCTGTATGGGTTTGACAGGTACTGATTCTTGTGCAACATGTCTTCAAAATATTTGACAAGACTGGAAAATTCAGATTGTTCGAAATGTTTCATCATTATGATGTTATGTTTTACTCGGTCTTGTGTAGCGTGAGACAAATATGCTGAGAGGAAGGCATGATAAAAATCTCCTTCACTGTGACAATCGTGAATGACCGATCGCATTCTTACAGCTGGTTCATTCTCCAAGTAGCCACACATAAATTCTAACCTGTGCTCCAATGACCAATTGGGAGGAAAACAATGAGAGAATTGATGGAGCCACGCTTGTGGATGAATGTCGTTGGCAGAATTCTTAAACGTTTTGAATTTACGTGTAGTAATGAACAGCTTATAGTCAAAATCATCGTGTCGGCGAGTAGCATATCGGTCATTGTTACGTCGTGTCGGCGGTTCCATCTCAAAATTCGGTGCACCTTGCCAATTTCTTTCATAATTTCCGAAATGCCCTGTGTTATTATTTTGTGGCTTTTCCGTATTTCTAAGTTCCTCTTCCCGTGTTGGAGCGCGAGTGTCCTCTGAAATATGAAATTTTTGTATTACTTGTGCCAACTGATCTTGTACTTCCCGGATTTCTCTTTTGTATTGCGTATTAATTTGATTCTGATTTTGTTTGAATTTCTTAATTTGTTCATACTGTTCTGTGTCAGTGATGGCTACAGGTCTTGTGTCATTCAGATCATCATCTACCTTTGCAGATAAGTTAGTGGACAGATCCGAAAGTTCGGCTACTTTCTCCGATAGTGTACTTATTACCTCAGTGTGTTTTTCTGAACCAAGTTTCAGAGTGTCCATTTGTGTTGAAATCGAATCTACTGTGTCCTTTAAGTTTTCTTGAGTTTTTACAAGTTGCGTAACCGAATCGGTAGGTGCAACTGAGTCAATTTTAGCTTGCAAGGTGTCGTGATTTTCATGAACAATAATTTGCAGTTCTTTTATGGCTGCTTCGTGATTCTGTAATGCATTTTCATGACGCGAAAAAATAGGTTGGAAATGCTCACAAATTTGTGTTTTTACGTCATTACAGACTTTTTGACATTTCGATTCGATGTTATGTAACTCAGTAGTTAAATCTTCACGTGTTTGTTCAAGCGTGGTGTCTAACTTTTTAAGATTTTGTTCCATTGTGTCTAACTGTTGCTGTGTTTGTCTCTGGTGTTGTTCCATTGTGTCTAACTTTTGAAGCCTTTGTCCCATTTGTCTCTGATTTTGTTCCATTTGTTGCATTAATTGCAATAATAATGTATTAGTGTCTGGAATCTGTTTCTCTATGCTTTTTGGCAGTGCATTTTCACCGGCAACATTCACATTTTGACAAGCAGAAAATGTGTCTTGACTCATTTAAGAAAACGGTGAGGACCCAAAACCTAAGTCTACAGTATTTGCAATATTGTGTTCTGTCATTTCGGATTCCTGAGGCGACCTGTTGCCGACCGATCGATCGATAATGCCTCCTTGTTCACTACCTGTTTCACTGTCTATACCATTATTTGCCGCCCGCTCCACTTCCCTATGCACAATTACCAAATTACTACTTCGAATGTCTGTTAATTCATTACACAGTGGTGCTGATAAGCTACACTCGTCGTCACTATTATTTCTCAGTTTACTTTGAAACCTAGTGTTACGTTTTTCACACGCCATTAGTGTCACAATATTTCACACGATAACACAGAAAAGCACAATTTGAAGAGCAAAAATAAGAACACATTAACACAGCACTGAAAATAATATCTAGTTAATTGCAAGTGCAGCTGCGAAATACTTGGTGCAAACCTACATGCATGCCACAACAACAATGAAAGACTGCAACTACAAAGGAGATTCTCTCTGCAATTACGCGCTAGCAATAAACAATAGCTACACTAATTACACAAACTACAAGAAAAAAATCAGAAGATTCCAGTGAGGTATCCTCGGCCAAGGGTCGACATATGAAACGTCCCCTTAGAACAATTTCTACATGACTGTGCTTAAACTGACACACAATATTTTTAGCGCAACGCAATCTGACTTTCAAAAATCCCTACAAAAGAATGGCCCTGACTAACATTAACCTATACCTTTCACAAATCACTTACCTCACCAAAAATCTTCGTTACTCGAACTACTGCAATACAGCGAGCGCCACTACTGCCAGCTAAATAAAAGATTCAAACTACCGAAGGCACTAACTACTGATAGGCATAGTTAGCAAATGAAAGATTTTAATAGAGAACAAACAATGTATTTACCTTAATAATCATAATATATATATATATAGCAGTTCATGCCATCTAGTCTTACAAATTCCAAATCTCCGCCATTTCTCTCCCCACATCCACCACTGCTGGCGGCTCACCTCCAACTGCGCAACGCTACGCGCTGTTCACATCCAGCTGCCGCTGCCCAACACTACAATGGCAGACAACAATGCAAACTAGCCACAGACTGCACACAGCACAGCCAGTGATCTTCATACAGAGCGCTATGCAACGTTGCCAATAAGAAAACATAAACAGCCTACTTACAAGTGAATTTAGCAGGTTGATTCTGAGTCACTTCAGGATGTAACATGATTATCACATTGTTATCAGACATATGTTTCCACGACCAATTGGATTGATGAGCGGGCTAGGAATCATGGAGTAAACCTTCTGTTTCAAAGAAGCAGAGTGGAAACAGCCAGCAAATTGTGAGATACCTGAAAAAGATACCTGTAAGCTAATATGTATAGACCAAGGAAAATCCATACATTTAGAGCAGGGAATATTAAGTGGACAGTCTTCTTCATAGTAGCTATCATTATTTTATTTCTGTTATAGTCTCTAGATCAGGGGTTCCCAACAAAATTTTCTGGAGGACCCCCTCGTCGAGCATAATTGGTACCTTGTCATATCACAGTATCAAGTACCTAAAAAAGTCAAATTAAGAGTCTTTTTATACGTTTTCTATTTATGGTACTTAGAAATAACATTGGCATAGTCATTATTGAAAAAATATTGAGCTTAAAACTTTTTCAATTTAGCCATCATCGTTATCGCTGAATTTTTGATTATTGCTCAAAATCTTTGTCTTCAAATCTGGGTGTTATAACAAACTCCTTATAAAAATAAAAATTCAGTATCATACGAAATATATTTAATATATTTTTTATTCTAATAGCATCTTGCGGACTCCTCTGACATAGCTTGCAGACCCCTGGGAGTCCGCGGACCACCTGTTGGTGGTCAGAATATTCAGATGAGAATTATGGAGAAACATTTGTTAGAACAGACTGCAAGGTAAAAGAAGAAAATAATGTATCGCTCAATCCTTCCGCGCGAGAGGAGGAGCTGTTGCTTCTCCGGCTGGGAGGAGGGGACCGATTTCCCCTGCATTTGGGGGGGGGGGGGCGCGATGCTCCCAAAGTAGAAGCTTTGGAGTAACAGAAGAAGACGTGTCCCCAGTCAGCTGGCGGGGGTGGAGGGGGGGGGGGGGAAGGGGCCATGAAAATGGTCGGCCCTGAGGGCCCACTGGAGTAAGCTTAGATGAAGGGCGTAATAGCGTCATGGAGGGCGACGCCGCCGTAGCGCCAGCATAAGAAGTTAGCATTCGAACAGGGTTCAACCTTTCGTATTGCGGTAAGACAGACCGTCCAGCATCTTTTACTCCATAGTTTTCCGCTCCTTTTTCAGTACCGGGCAGTCCGGCGAGCAGGGAGTTGGTGCTCTCCACAGTTGACAGATGGGAGGAGGCGCACATGGAGTACCCGGATGCAGCGAACGTCCATAGTCTCTACATGTGGCGCTGGAACTGCACCAGGAGGACATGTGCCCGAATTTCCATCACTTAAAGCACCGCATAGGGACATAGGAACATAAGGTTTGACGTCACATTGGCACACGATGTCCTTGACCGTTTCAGGTAACGAATCGCCCTCAACGGCCAAGATGAAGGCACCAGTGGCAATCCTATTGTCTATATGCCCCCTTTACACGCGCCAGATTAAGTGAATGCCCCAACGTTCTAAAGTGGCACGTAGTCACACTGCAACAGGAGGTCGCGATCAAAAATAATTCACTGGACCATGTTGAGACTTTTATGGGGCGTGACCAAATGCGGAATATCACCCAGCTTGTCACAGGCAGGTAACGCCCGGGACTGAGTTGAGGATTCCGACTCATTGTGCATTTTGGACAGCGCTGTCACTTCCCCAAACTTGTCGTCCAGGTGCTCAACAAAAAACAGAGGTTTTATAACCAGAAAGCAGCTCCCATCAGTTCTGCTGCACACTAAATAACGAGGAGAACATGACTCTTCAGTCCGTAGCCCTACATTCCTCCCATGTTGTTTCTACGGAGGGGAACGATTTAGGATCATACCTGTCAGTATTGTAATCAACCTTCCCTTTCTTAGAGACTGCTGGTCCATTCGGTCCCCAGCAAAAGTGACTTGCTCCGGTTCACTGCGGATCATCCGCCCTGATGCCACCCACTCCGATCAGGGGCTCTCCCCACGAGCATCTATTCCTTGGAATACATGAGCAGTCTGCACCTCAGGCATCAGCTGCGCGATCCCTTTCTTGTCAGGGGGCTACGACGGCCCCACCACAATGGACTGTCTACTATGCTGGACCTTGGGTACAAGAGAAACAATAGTGTCTTGACGCGAAAGAGAACAGTAGACAACGGAAGAGGATGACCTGTTGTTGTTGTGGTCTTCAGTTCTGAGACTGGTTTGATGCAGCTCTATCAAGCCGTATGCTTATACTTTTGTGCAGGCGGTTTAACATCTTCCACAGCAAACTGTCACCTCGTTTTGAAGGTGAAACACAACACTGACAGGTGTTATTATGCACTTCACCACTCCATACAGCCACCCTCTCACCCCCCCCCCCCAACACACACACACACACACACACACACACACACACACACACACACGTGTATGCACATGCGCTAATGATATCCAACCAAATTTTCATCAATTAGTATGCTGCACGCGAATTGATGTTTTATGAATACACTAATGGCCATTAAAATTGCTACACCAAGAAGAAATGCAGATGATATACGGGTGTTCATTGGATAAATATATTATACTGGAACTGACATTTGATTACATTTTAACACAATTTGGGTGCATGGATCCTGAGAAATCAGTACCCAGAACAATCACCTCTGGCCGTAATAACGGCCTTGATACGCCTGCGCATTGAGTCAAACAGAGCTTGGATAGCGTCTACAGGTATAGCTGCCCATGCAGCTTCAACACGATACCACAGTTCATGAAGTGACTGGCGTATTATGACGCGCCAGTTGCTCGGTCACCATTGACAGGATGTTTTCAATTGGTGAGAGATCTGAAGAATGTGCTGGCCAGAGCAGCAGTCTAACATCATCTGTATTCAGAAACACCCATACAGGACCTGCAACATGCGGTCGTGCATTATCTTGCTGAAATGTAGGGTTTCGCAGGGATCGAATGAAGAGTAGAGCCACGGGTCGTAACACATCTGAAATGTAACGTCCACTGTTCAAAGTGCCGTCAATGCGAACAACAGGTGACCGATACGTGTAACCAATGGCACCCCATATCATCACGCCAGGTAACACGCCAGTATGGTGATGACGAATACACGCTTCCAATGTGCGTTCACTGCGATGTCACCAAACACGGATGCGACCATCATGATACTTTAAACAGAATCTGGATTCATCCGAAAAAATGACGTTTTGCCATTCGTGCAACCAGGTTCGTCTTTGAGAACACCAACGCAGGCGCTCCTGTCTGTGATGCAGCGTCAAGGGTAACCGCAGCCATGGTGTCCGAGCTGATAGTCCATGCTGCTGCAAACGTCGTCGAACTGTTCGTGCAGATAGTTGTCTTGCAAACGTCCCCATCTGTTGACTCCGGGATCGAGACGTGGCTGCGCGATCCGTTACAGCCATGCGGATAAGATGCCTGTCATCTCGACTGCTAGTGATACGAGGCCATTGGGATCCAGCACGGCGTTCCCTACTACCCTCCTGAATCCACCGATTCCATATTCTGCTAACAGTCATTGGATCTCGACCAAAACGTGCAATGTCGCGATACGATAAACGACAATCGCGATAGGCTACAATCCGACCTTTATCAAAGTCGGAGACTTGATGGTGCGCATTTCTCCTCCTTACACGAGGCATCACAACAACGTTTCACCACGCAACGCCGGTCACTTGCTGTTTGTGTATGAGAAATCGGTTGGAAACTGTCCTCATGTGAGCACGTTGTAGGTGTCGCCACCGGCGCCAGCCTTGTGTGAATGCTCTGAAAAGCTAATCATTTGCATATCAGAGCATCTTCTTCCTGTCGGTTAAATTTCGCGTCTGTAGCACGTCATCTTTGTGGTGTAGCAATTTTAATGGCCAGTAGTGTATATTGCCCCTTTTAACTATGGTAAAGAGAGATTGCTGAGAAGGCTTATCACTGGTACATGAATAAGTTTGCTTAAGCTGAACCCTTGAGTGTTCGACGTGTCCAAAATGAGAACAAAAGCCTGCAGACTACACTAAAGACTTAAAATGTTTCAATAAACAGACATACGACACACTGTCCTCAAAGCCTGTCTAATTTGGAGAGTTACTTTGGATTCTTGAAGTCGCGGTTGAAAACATCGACAAAGTACTAGTGTTACAATCTGCGGAGACTATCCAGATGCTGCCCATTGTTGTTGTCAAACTTGCTCAATTTTCTAACCGTAATGCACGCTGTTAGAACTTTGAAGCCGTTCAGTCTGAAATAAGTAATTACTGTAAATATTTCTACATAACACAATCTGCATAGAGACAATCATACCTCAATGGTATTGCTTACATATAAATGATGAATTATTTACAAATTGTTATAAATAATAATTTTGCGTAACGAATGATAGAATTTAATATTGGTCGTAGTATTGTTATTTCTGTTACAGCTGTTTGCAAAATACCACACAAGGTGAAATTCAGAGGGCATCTTTTGGAGGTAGCATGAGGTCGAATAATCTGACTTAACAAACGTAACTCCCAACTGTTGTGCTCTAAGTGCAATTAAAATGACGAAAGAACTCATTGTTGTGGGAGGTAAGTTAAATCTGTAGCTATCTTCAAAACATATCGAGCTGTCTGCTATTAAATGAAATAACGGTTACTGCTGATGTTCTGTGTGTTACAATTAGTTTAATCATCAAGTCACTACAATATTTCTTCTACTTTTCTGAGTTTCACTGGTAAGTAATTATTTGGATGAATAGGCAGTCCACTACAATATTACTTTCTCTTTTCTGATGTTTACTGTCCGGTAGTTGTTTGAATGACTGGATGTTGCACTTTGATTCGTGTTCACTTTTACGTGGGATAGCGCCGTAACAAAATAATTGCTGAATATAGGAAGAAGTTAATGTCTTATCATACAGGTGTCAAAAATAGTGTCTACAATTCAGTTATATACTGTCTGAAATGACATACACGGTCCACTCACATTAAAATAGCACCGCCTATTTTCAACGTCAACGAGCAGTAACCACTCACAGACTGCTGCTGGACGGTATACAAAGCGTACCGCGAAGGAAGAGGGGGAGGGGGGGAGGGGGGACGTGGAAAACAGTGCAGTCTTTTTCGTATTGCGGAAACGGAACGACTTATATGAAGTCCAAAAGAACAAGATCATTGGCTTTCTGGTATTTTAGAAAAGCCTAAGTCTGTAAGCTCTTCACGTGCCGCCGTGGTTAAGGAAAACTTGCATGTTACAATGGTGGTAACCAATACCTCCGTTTCAGTCTATAGGTTCAAGTTGCAATGCACTGTGATCACGTGGGCTGGCCCTGGCTGATGTTAGGTGGCCGCAAGCTCGTCGAGCAGAAATTGTTCTAATCAGGACAGGCAGCCACGAGCTCTTTCACGGAAATAATTCTTCAAGGACATCTGTCTCTGCTGACCGAAAAAAATTAAGTCATTATCTCTGAGCTTCCAACAGATTTTTGCTATTGGCTTGGAGACGATGGTTAGTGTATTAAACTACGGAAAAATAGGGTTCAGTCTAGTTGGAGAAGATGTGTGACATTTGCGCCCATGGTCGAATAGTAAACCACGTGTCTGAATGCAACGTCAGGCCGTCGAGGTCACTGGTTGCCTGAATTTTTATAGCACCTTTCGTCTGAGTACTGCAGTCATGACTGTAATGTTAGTGCAACTACGACGTATTGCACTTTTTGACACAACGGTCAGTAACATTTTTGCCACAGATTTCTTGACAGATTGCCCGCATGTGAATGCCGCATACGCAAGTACTATCCGGGAAGAATAGCTGTGAACTGATAGCGGCTGTGGCGTTTGCGCTGCGCTGCCTCGCCCTCTGTCGAAAACGCCAGCAACAGCTCGACGGTCGTTCTTTTTTCGGGTCCTCAGTCTTGTGACTGGTTTGATGCGGACCGCCACGAATTACTCTCCTTTGACAAGCTCTTCTCGGAGTAGCACATACAACCTACATCTTCAATTATGTGCTGGACGTATTCCAATCTCTGTGTTCCTCTACAGTTTTGGCCCTCTGCAGATCCCTCTAGTGCCATGGAAGTAATTTGCTGATGTCTTAAACAGATGTCCTATCATCCTGTATCCTCTGCTTGTCAGTGTTTTCCACATATTCTTTTCCTTTCCGATTCTGCACAGTACCTCCTCATTTCTTACCTTATCAGTCCACCTAATTTTCAACATTCGCCTGTACCACCACATCTCAAATGCTTCGATTCTCTTCTGTTCCGGTTTTCCCACAGTCCATGTTTCACTACCATACACACTTACAGTCTCTGAATGGCTCAAATGGCTCAAATGGCTCTAACAAGGGAACCTCCCCATCGCATCCCCCTCAGATTTAGTTATAACTTGGCACAGTGGATAGGCCTTGATAAACTGAACACAGATCGATTGAGAAAACAGGAAGAAGTTGTGTGGAACTGTGAAAAAATAAGCAAAATATACAAACTGAGTAGTCCATGGGCCACATAAGCAACATCAATGAGAACGTGAGCTCAGGAGCGCCGTGGTCCCGTGGTAGCGTGAGCAGCTGCAGAAGGAGAGGTCCTTGGTTCAAGCCTTCCCACGAGCGAAAATTTTACTTTCTTTATTTTTGCATGGTTATTATCTGTCCGTTCGTTCATTGACGTCTCTGTTCACTGTGATAAGTTTAGTGTCTGTGTTTTGCGACCGCATCGCAAAACCGTGCGATTAGTAGACGAAAGGACGTGCCTCTCCAATCGGAACCGAAAACATTTGATCGCAAGGTCATAGGTCAACCGACTCCTCTACAGGAAAACACATCTGATATATTCTATACGACACTGGTGACGGCATGTGCGTCACATGACAGGAATATGTTGTCGACCCACTTAACTTGTACACTTGGCGAATGGGTAAAAAGATTCTTCTACCTTGCCCGATTTAGGTTTTCTTGTGGTTGCGATAATCACTCCCAAAAAAGTGATGAAAACATAAGAGTTTGTCACATAAACTGAAAATAAAAAGTTAAAGTTTTCACTCGCTGGAAGATTTGAACCAAGGACCTTTCCTTCCGCAGCTGCTCACGTTACCACGAGACCACGGAACTCCTGCGGTCCCAGTGTCCTTGATGTTGCCTATCTTCCCATGAACTACTCAGTTTGTATATTTTGCTTATTTTTTCACAGTTCCACACAACTTCTTGCTGTTTTCTCAGTTGATCTGTGTTCAGTTTTTCAAGGCCTATCCACAGTGCCAACTTATAAATAAATCTGAGGGGCGTGCGATGGGGAGGTTCCCTTGTAAGCACTATAGGACTTACGTTTCCTTATGGCACAATATCTACCGCATTTTATGGTTAATAAGAACACCGCCTCTGCCTTTCATTTCAGTCATTCTGTGTGTATTATGAAAACAGCAGCAGGATAATTTAAACCATGTGATGTCCAGTTTTCTGTG
The DNA here is from genome assembly GCF_023898315.1 of Schistocerca nitens. Classification (NCBI taxonomy): domain Eukaryota; kingdom Metazoa; phylum Arthropoda; class Insecta; order Orthoptera; family Acrididae; genus Schistocerca; species Schistocerca nitens. Next base: position 77,562,876 of record NC_064621.1, on the reverse strand, counting down.
AGAGCCATTGGATCGAAATATGTTAATGTCAGTTTACCACCTGGCACAGACCTCGAAGTCGTGGTAGAAAAAACACAATGATGGCGGTGTATGTAACTGTATTCATGCTCTCCTTGATTGTGTTACAGCAGAGAAAACACTCTTTCAAACAACACAGGGACCCTCTCTTGCGATTGATAGTCCTCCTACAGTGCAGGTAATGAATCTTTGCACTGGTCTGTGGAAGTAAGTTCCATCACGAGCCACCTCCTCCAATGAACCAATACCTGTATATTCAATAGGATCTCCATATATGGTCAGTGACAGCATGCAGACTGTATTTGTTTTCGATGTATGAGAGCAAAAAATGGTTCAAATGGCTCTGAGCACTATGGGACTTAACTTCCGAGGTCATCAGTACCCTAGACTTAGAACTACCTGAATCTAACTAACCTAAGGACATCACACACATCCATGCCCGCGGCAGGATTCGAACCTGCGACCGCAGCAGCAGCGCAGTTCCAGACTGAAGCGCCTAGAACCGCTCGGCCCTCGGTCGGCAATAGTCTCCGAAATTTCTTCCCCAAATTAAGGCACATGTTTGATGCTAGTGGACTTCTCTTCGTTAGGAATGCCCTCTTTGCCAGTGCTACTGTGCTTCTGATGTCCTCCTTATTCCGTCCGCCATTGGTTATTTTGCTGCCTAGGTAGTAGAATTCCTTAACTTCATCTACTTCGTGATCATCAATCCTGATGTTAAGTTACTTGCCTTTCTCTTTTCTGATACTTCCCATTACTTTACTCTTTGTTCGATTTACTCATAATCCTTATTCTGTACTCAATACACTGTTTATTCCATTCAGCACATCATCTTCTTCACTTTCACGGAGGATAGCAATGGCATCAGCGAGATGTATCACTGACAGCCTTTCACTTTGAATTTTAATTCCACTTCTGAACCTTTCTGTTATTTCCATCATTGTTATTTCTATGTACTGATTGAACTGTAGGGGCGAAAGACTACAACCCTGTCTTACACCCTTTTTAGTCCGATGACTTCGTTCTTGACCATCCACTCTTATTATTTCTTCTTTCCTCTTGTACATATTGTTTATTACCTGTCTCTCCCTATAGCTTACCCCTACTTTTCTTAGAATTTCGAACTCTTTCACCATTTTACATTGTCGAGTGCTTGTTCCATGTCGACAAATGCTACGAACGTGTCTTGATTTTTCATTAGTCTGGCTTTCATTATCAACCGCAACGTCAGAATAGCCTCTCTGGTGTCTTTACCTTTCGTAAAGCCCAATTGATCGTCATCAAACACTTCCTCAGTTTTCTTTTCCATTCCTTTGTGTATATTCTTGTCAGCAACTTAGATGCATGAGCTCTTAAGCTGGTTGTGCTATAATTCTCGCACCTGTGAGCTCTTCAGTCTTCCGAATTGTGTGGATGATGTCTTTCCTAGTTACATGCTATGTCGCCAGACTCATGCATTCTACACACCAACGTGAACAGTCGTTTTGTTACCACTTCCCCCAGTGATTGTAGATATTCTGATGGAATATTATCTATGCCTCTGTCTCATTTGATCTTGAGTCCTCCAAAGCTCTCTTAAATTCTGATTCGAACACTGCATTCCCTATCTCCCCTAAATCGACTCGTGTTTCTTCTTCTATCACATCAGACAAATCTTTTCCATCATAGTAGAGGCTTTCAGAGAACTCCTTCGACCTATCCGTCCGCCTCAAACCCAACCCTTCCAAAGTTGTACAGAAACAGATCTCCTTCGCCTTATCTCTCCAGTCACCCACCACCTCCAAAAGCCCCACCATCCAGCCACAAGTGAGCATTCTCCTTGTGACTCAGTACCAGAATTGGAGCAATTGGAAGACACTTTCCGAGAGGGTTTCGACTACCTCTCGTCATGCCCTGAAATGAAGTGTTTTACCCACTAACTTCTCCACCCCTCCCAAATTGGTAATCCACTGTACACCACACCTACACAATATACTCGTCGACCCCTACCGTAACTCTGCTCCTAGCACCTTCCTCATGCTCATATCCCTGTAATAGATCTAGATGCAAGACCTGTTCTATACGGCCCCCCCGCCATCACCTGCTGCAGACCACTCATTAGTACCACTTATCCCATCAAAGCCAGTGCTACCTGTGAAAGCAGTCATGTGATCTAAGCTGCAACCACTGTGCTGCATTCTACTCAAAATGGTTCAAATGGCTCTGAGCACTATGGGACTTAACTTCTAAGGTCATCAGTCCCCTACAACTTAGAACTACTTAAACCTAACTAACCTAAGGACATCACACACATACATGCCCGAGGCAGGATTCGAACCTGCGACCGTAGCGGTCACGCGGTTCCAGACTGGAATGTGGCCAATTTCAACATTTCTTTTTAAAAATACTTGCAGTGTGCTTTTACAGCCAAAATTTTGACATTGTGTTTCTTTCGATGCGTTATACTTGTATAAACAGTTTCGACATCTCGGATTGGGCAGATTCCCTGTTAGTTGTGTCGCCTATGGGACTGGGTTGAAATCTAGATCTAGGGCAAAACAACTGAAGTTAGGATAAGTTCACTAGTAGCTTCTCATTAATAACGTGGGTGTTTAATGTCAGTATTCGTTAGGAAACAAGGGCAATAGCTGACTTTAGAACATCACATAGATCGTCGTGCTATCTTGAACGCGGTGGAATTACTAGTGACATATCATCGATGATGATGTCAGACCACCCGACACTGTTAAGCGTAGTTCTTCTAAATGGTTTGTTCATGAAGCAGCTTATGCAGAACCACTCGTCACGCAAATGTCGGTTCATATGTGTTTGGAAGACATTTTTGAGTAAGGAGTCTTCGAATTGTCATAGAATTTTTATTCAGATGTTCTTGAAATATCTACTAACCGTAAACGAATTTATTTTTGAGTAATGATGACGGAATGATTTATGTGGTAGGGTTATGAGCATTATTTGTTGAAAAAGTCACTAATTCTTGCTGCTAGAAATGTTCAAGGACAAGAGGGAGCGGATTTACTTCACAGTGGACTGTTGGCAAAACGTGCTTACTTCGTCTACCATGCCCTATTTTGCTGTCAGTGTAAGAGAATGCCGTCACTTCGTCTTCTTCGTGGCCCCAAATTGGATGCTAAGCTTATCTCTTTACTTCATCTCTACTACTACTACTACTACTACTACTACTATTACTACTACTCATTACTTACGTCTTTTTCGGTTTACTCTGATTCCATTATGTGCACTAATTAAATATCAGTTACTTGTTATTACTCCCGAAAATGTGTAACTTTTACACTCGACCGCCATAGAAACTGGTAGGGGCATGGCATTCAAATATACAGATATGTAAACAGTTATGTATGGCGCTGCGGTCGGCAATCCCTATACAGCGCAAGTGTCTGGCGCAGTTGTTAGATCGATTACTGCTGCTACAATCGCAGGTGAGTTTGAACATGGTGCTGTAGTCGGCGCACGAACGATGAAGTGTAAATTTTCCCGTATGACCATTTCGAGAGTAAACCGTGACTATCAGGAATCCGGCAAAACATCAGATCTCCGACACTACCGCGACCGGAAAAAGATCCTGCAAGAACAGGACCAACGACGACTGAAGAGAATCGTTCAACGTGACAGGAGCGCAACCCTTCCGCAGATTGCTGCAGATTTCAATGCTCGGCCATTAACAAGTGTCAGCGTACGAACCATACAATGAAACATCATCGATATAGGCTTTCGGAGCTGAAAGCACACTAGTCTACCCTTTATGACTGCGCGACACAAAGCTTTACCCCTCGCCTGGGCCCGTCAATACCGGCATTGGACTGTTGATAAGTGGAAACATGATGTCTGGTCGGACGAGTCTTGTTTCAAATTGTGTAGAGCAGATGGACGGGCACATATTTGGAGACAACCTCATGGATGCGTAGGCCCTGCATGTCAGCAGGGTACTGTTTGAGGTGGAGACACTCTATAATTGTGTGGGGCTTGTGCAATAGGAGTGATATGGAATCCCTGAGACGCCTAGATACGACTCTGACAGGTGTCACATACGTAAACATACTGTCTGATCACCTGATCCATTCATGTCCGTTGACCACTCCAACGAACTTGGGCAATTTGAGCGGGGCATTGCGACACCCCATACATCCAGAATTGCTATAAACTAGCTCCAGGAAAGCGCTTGTGAGTTTAAACACTTTCGCTGGCCACCAGACTCCCCAGACATGAACACTATTGAGCATAGCTGGGATGCTTTGTAACGTGCTGTTCAGAAGAGATCTGCACCCCCGTGAACTCTTACGGATTTATGCAGAGCCCCGAGGATTCATGGTGTCAGTTCCCTCCAGCACTACTTCAGACATTAGTCGAGTCCACGCCACATCGTGTTGCGGCACTTTTGCGTGCTTGCGGGGGCCCTACATGTTGTTAGACAGGTGTTGCGGTTTCTTTGGCTCTTCAGTGTAGTAACAGTGCAGTGTTGCTATCAGCATCCTTGTGCACTGCGTACCAGTGAACTGCGGAGGCGCACGATGCCTCAAAAATACAACAAAACGACTTGTGATTAGGTTTACCATGATATGTCTAAATCGCTCTAGGCAACTGCCTGGATGGTTCCTTTGAAAGGGCACGGGCCGATTTCCTTCCCAAGTTGTCGCACGATACCTGTGACGCAACGCACTTAAGTCGAGAAAGAAATACAGACCTTTCTAAGCCGAAATTGTGTGCTTGTGCTTAAGAGGTAATCTAAGATGCCGGTATTTCACTAATTTTATCCTGTTGAGCCTTGGCACTGTATAATAACTTCACCACTATGCCTGTTAACACGGGCATCGGACCGTTATTATAGAGCTTCACTCGCACTTAGATATGAGGTTGCACTTGTACTTTGGGCAGTTGGTAAGTATATCAAAGCAGTGCGACACCCCCTAAGGCTCAGTTTCTACAGCACTGAAAATTTCGGTGAGTTGAATTCGGCAGCAGATGTTAATGATACAGATGCCATAGAGATTCAGACTGGACAAGATATCGGTTATAGCTGTGTAGACATTTTCAGCTAGGCTCTCTTAAAATAAAAGTCCCCCAAATAGAAGAAGACTCAATCTGTCATTATTTTCGAAACGCTGTTATATCCACCAGGGTATAAAACTTTTATATCAACAAGCAGGCTGTTTTCGGTTAAATTTACACAACGATCTGTATAAAGCACCATTCAAGCTCAGATATCTTACAGCACTTATTGATACAAATGTCTATACACAAGGTAATCAGTCTGGGTAATTGTAAAAGAAGGACTAAGGAAAACGGAGAAAATTGAGGATTGTTATCAAAATACTGTATAGTTCCAAATATTGGGTTGAAACGATATGAATTAAAGAGAAAGAAAATAATTATTTAAAAATGAACTTTCTTATTCGATAAGTTGTGTTTCTGATGTTTATTTGTAAGTGCAGGCGTATTGTACAAGACCTCTGAAGCTCAAGAGGAATTTTATTTACATAAAATGCGGAATGGAAATAAAAAATTAGTGTCCTGATGTCTAAAGCAAATCAAGACATTAGCATTGTCCTTGAAGAAACTAGTCAAGTTAGTTCATTTCATTTTATTTCGAAAGCAGCACATCCTATGTTAATGTGGCAGTCCATACGTACATTCACTAAGTTTACTTTAACTTTTTTTCCAACATATGACAAGTAGAAATCCTTTATGAACCGACTTATATTCGAAAACGCTGTCCGTTCGAACGAGGCAGAGTTCCTGTGTGAGTTGACATATTTATTGGTGAAAGCATAGTTCTCACTATCTCATTAGCTCCTCGTCGTATAGGTCTTCATTTGTATTTTCAGTCTCCCAGGATGAATTACTATTAACATGGGAGCGAAACAGGGTTGTAGCATCACTCAATGTTACTAAGCAAACAGTAAAGGAAACCGAAGAGGATTTTAGAATGAGACTATACGTCATGGTAAAGAAATAAAAATTTAAAGTTTTCCGATGACATTGTAGTTCTGTTTGAGATGGTAAAGAACTTGGAAGATTTGATTGGATAGTGTCTTCATAAGAAAAAATAAAACATTGGTAACCGACAGTTGTGGAAATAGAACTGTAAATAAAACATAAACAGTGATCTTTGAGTTTTGCTGTTTGGGCAGCAGACTGACGATGGCCGAAGTAGAGAGAATATAAAATGGAGACACGCCATAACATAAAAAAGCGTTTTAGAAAAATTGATATTGGTTAAGACTGAAGGTAAATCAAGTGTCAGAATATCGTGTCAGAAGAGATCCGTATGGAATGCAAACTTCTACAGAACTAAACACGGCTGATAAACAGTACAAACACGAAGAGAACAAAGGGTTTTGAAATGTCGTACAATGACAGAATGATGAATACTAGATGCGTACTTCGGGTAACTAATGGACAAGTAATGAATCCACCTGGTGAGAAAATTAAATTTATGGCACTAGAGTAAAAGAAGGAATATGCCGATACGCAAGAAGAATTCGCCTGTCTAATATGGAAAGATTTGTTTGTGGTGCGGGCGGTTGGGAAAGGAGTGGGACTGTGAAGGGAGATCACGCACCAAGTACAGTAAGCAGTTTCAAGAGGATGTAGGTTGCAGTAGCAGTGCAACGACGAAGAGGCTAGAGGCTTGCAGACAACAGACTAGCGTGAAGAGCTGCATCAAACCAGTTTTCGGACTGCAGACCGTAAGAACAACACCTAAATCCCACTGATTTCATCTTCCAGTTCTTTTCCTACTGTTGAAGCAGTAAAAACAGTTTTTCAAAGGCAGCACAATCGGCACTTCAAGCTCATGCCCACTATCAAGGAGAGAATGACAAGTATGCTGATGTAATGGTTCGCTTAAACACTCTCCTTATGTGATAGCGATATGCCAATATAAAAATGGCGGAAGTATCGCATACACAAGGTATAGAAGGGCATTACGTTGGCGGGGCTGTCATTTTCTAAGTAGCCTGTTTGTATGTTGGCAGTGTTATAAACTGTGTTAATATCGCTGACAGCGCTCTGCGCCTTCGGCAAGAGATTCTGTGGTTGGTCGGACTAGCAGATAGCGATTGGATGGAGACTTGTAAGGACATGTTTTTCTCAGGGGAGACTGTGTTGGTAGGACATGCATTGTAAAATGAGACGCGAGGAAATGTAGGATGATGGATGTTGTTGATAGTATTTGGGCAGTTGAATTATTGACAGCTATATAGTTTTTAGAACTGGGTGTTACATGAATAAGGTAAAAATTTTCTAAATATATTTTTTGCTCTTCAACAAAATCTTTCTTTTGCTAATCATATGCCTCCAAGTAGAGTCTGTAGTAGTTAGAATCTTTTTGTTTAGCTGGCTGTAGTTGCTGTTTGCTGCAATTGCTGTAGTTCATGTTATGAAGATTTTCTGTGAGGTAAGTGACTTTAAAAAATGGGATTAGTGGCTGAAATGAGTTTAGTCAAATTAACAGTGTTGGAGGTTGTTTCATATTTCTTTAATTTCATATCTTTTGGATTTTTATTACTATTAGGTTTTCTTGTAATTCTGGGTCTATGCCCTTACTTATTTTTATTATTTAAACACTGACCTACAGAATTTTCCCTGACAAAGACATCTGAAACTTAACGTATTCTTTTATTACCCACAACACACAGGCCCAACGCAACCTGATTGCTGTATAGTGACAACATGACGTCCAATAATTAACACAAAAGAATGGCCAAGAATTGCAAGAAATCCTAACAATAACATAAATCTAAGAAATATGAAATTAAAGAAATATGAAACTACTTCCAACTCTGTAAATTGCCCAAACTAAATTCAATAGCGATTCACATATTTTTTATAAGTCACTTACCTCACAGAAAATCTTCATAATACAAACAACAGCAATTACAGCAAGCAGCAACTAGAGCCAGCTAAATAAAAAGATTCTACTATAGACTAACTACTAGGAGGCATGCGGTTAGCGAAAGGAAGATTCTGTTGAACAGCAAACAATGTATTTGGAAAATTTTATATTGTTCATGTGACAACTAGTTCGAAAAATTATACATTTTTCTATTATTCCACTACCCAAACATTACCAACAACATTCATCCTCATAGCCATGTGGCATTTCATACGTCATTAGAAATTCTCTCAAGTCTCAGAGAGACATTTGTCACAATCAGGTGTGTAAACATAAAAATATTTCTCATCAGTTCATAATCATTATCACGTTCAACCTCCAAAGTGTAATCGTATGTTTACAAGTAACTGTGTTTCTCATGTTTGTGGTGTGTTTTGCAAAGAAATGTCAATAGCGGAGGTCCATAGCCTCTCTTTTCTACAGCTATGCGGGCGCTTGCGGGAGTAGAGCGAGCTTCAAAGTGGCTTAAGTGGCACCAGTAAATGTGAAAGGCAACACAACGATGAGTATATTTCAAGGAGGGTAGCGCACAGCCCAGCACAGCAGAGCATTACATCACCGTCACAAATACTCTTTACCAAAATACTTGAAAAATTACAGGAGAAGTGTGGTAACCACAAATACTACCAATATTATTCAAGAGTTCGTTTGATACTACAGTGGGTCTACGCTATCGTGACCTACGAATTCTACCAATATTCTTCAAGATTTCGACAGATACTGCTGTGGGTCAACTCTGTTCTGGTCCTTTAGCAATGTTACAATACCAACTGAAATCTTCATGTCAAGCGTCAGCACTGTGTTTCTGTGGGGCGTTCAGCACTACTTCTTCAAGACTGCATGGTTTTCCACCACTTACGTGTGCATTTTCGTATACTGTTCAGCCTTTGTGCGTGAAACTGGCGTACACTTCTCTTCTGATGAATTATTAGGACGGTCTTTAGCGATTTTGAGGAGGATTTTTATTGACCAACCGCATATTAATTCACCTTTGTGTGCATTTGCTCTATTTGACGTTGTCAATATAAACATTTTAACAACTTAGTCTTGGCCACTATCTACAACATTTCGTAAAATTTTTTGAGGGGGGTAGAGGGCTGTATAAATAGCCTGTTTGCATGTTGGCAGCCCTATAGCCTGTGTTAATATCACTGACAGCGCTCTGTGCACTCCGCAAAAGATTCTGTTGTTGGACAGACTAGCAGTTAGCGGTTAGATAGAGAAGTGTATGGACATGATTTGCTTAGTGGAGACTCTGTTGGTAGGAGATGCGTTGTAAAATGAGGATGGATGTTGTTGATGTTTGGGTAGTGAAATAATTGACAACTATATAATTTTGGGAACTGGATGCCACATGAATAAGGTAAAATTTTCTAAATACACTTTTTCTCTACAACAAAATCTTTCTTTTGCTAGCCATATGCCTCCTAGTAGTTACAATCTATAGTAGTTAGGATCTCTTTATTTAGCTGGCTGCAGTTGCTGCTTGCTGTAATTGCTGTTGTTCGTGTTATGAAAGTTTTCTGTGAGGTAAGTGACTTATAAAAAAAAAAAAAAGGGATTCGTGACTGGAATGAGTTTAGGCAATTTCATATTTTTTGGATTTTTATTATTGTTAGGATTTCTTGCGATTCAGGGCAATATTTGTACTAATTATTGCAAGTCATGTTGTCACTGTATAGCAGTCAGATTACTTTGGGCTCGTATATTGTGGGTAATAAATGAATAGGTTAACCTTGAGTTGTCTTTGTCCGGGAAAATTCTGTAGATCAGTGTTTAATTGATAAAAATAAGTAACGACGTAGTTTCAATTCGTACTCAGCTGGCTCATGTGAAAAGGTTTCCGACTTGATTGTAGCCGCACAACAGGAATTAACAGACACTGAATGTGGAATGGTTGCTGGAACTAGACGCATGGAGCATTCCATTTGTTAATCTTTAGGATGCTGGATATTCCAAGACCGTTAGTGTGAAGAACGTGCCGAGAATACCAAATCTGAGATATTACATCTCACCACGGACTGCCTTCACTTAACGACCGAGTACAGAGCCGTTGGCCTAGAGTTGTCCGTGCTAAAAGTCAAGTAACACTGGATGAAATAACCGCAGAAATCAATGTGGGATATACGGTACACGTATCCGTTAAGATAGTTATTGACCTATGGTAGCAGAGGACCAATGCGAACGCTTTTGCTATTAACACGACATCGTCAGTAGAACCTCTCCTGGACTCATAACCATGTCGACTGGATCCTAGACGACTGGAGAACCGTGGCCTGGTCAGATGAGTCCCGATTTCATTTGGTAAGAGTTGATGATAAGGTTAGAGTGCGTCGCAGAACTCACGAAGCCATGGACCTAAGTTGTCAACAAGGCATTGAACAAACTGGTGGAGATCTCCATAATGGTGTCGACTGTGCTTACGTGAAATGGACTGGGTCCACTGGTGCAACTGAACCGTAAATCGACGGGAAATGGTTATTTTCGGCTACTTGGAGACTATTTGCAGCCACTCATAGATTTCATGTTCCCAATAACGATGGAATGTTGTGAATGGCAATGTAATATGTCATCGGGCTACAACTGTTCAAAATTTTTGTAAAGAACATTCTGGACATTTCAACCGTGTCAGTTGGCCACCCAGATCTCCCATTTATGGGACGTAATCGAGAGGTCAGTTCATGCCTGAGGCAGTATTGGAACCTGCGACCGGAGCAGCAGCACGGTTCCGGAATGAAGCGCCCAGAACCGCTCGGCCACAGCGGCCGGCCGAATCCTACTCCCTCTATACGATTTCCTGTTGGTATTGATATTACTCTACATTTGTGTGACCAGAAATGTTTGTCTTCTTGCCATTTCACTTCACTGACACCAGAATCTCTACACATTGTCTGAACTGAACCTTACCTGCGCAAAAATCTATGTACACCGATCCCCACGGTGTGACTTTTCTATCCCTATTCCCCGCCATTTATATCGTGGTGTTTTCCATTGCTTACGTTCTATCTCTTCTCTACCGGCAACCGACACATGTGCCCCTGTGTCCAACAATATACTGCAACCCTTTTTTCCTACTGTTTCTCTGACAGCACAATCCACCTCTAAATACCACTTCCTAGCAACTTATTTTACCGGGAAGGCCAGTAGGTGAACATCACATTCCAGTCGTCGTTTAATATGTCCCCTACATCTGAAAGTCTCTCTACCATTATAGTTACCTCTGCCCCTACTTCCACCTTCCTGTGACTAGCGATATTGCTATCTAACTCACTTGCCCCGTCTGTCGCCATCTGTAAACACCTTATATTGGCTGAAAACACTGTCCGTATAACTTGCAATATGGTTGAGCAGTCAATTTCTTCGCATTCTACAACCAAACTGATAACTGCGTGTAAATCAATCGGAAGCTCTGCCGAAACTCTTCTTTACATTTGCGAAGCAAACCGTCTTAAAAATGCATCAAGTGCCCTCTGCTCAGCATCCCGTAAAATTACTTCATTCACTATAGCGTTCTGTCCCAACTCTTATGTACAACCACTGATCTTCCATACTCTATCAGCAAATTCTTCTACTAATTCCGTATGCTTCTTTGTTACCATACACAACATTTCCCTAAAATGTCTGACATTTTGCTTCGTATACCTTGAATCAATTCCCTTCCAATTTCCTCAAATGTTCCAGCTCCCTTGAGAGTCTCCGTGTAACTCATACAACGTTTTGCTTCTCCGGTTAATTTTAATTTTGCTATCAACAAACGTACGATGTCAGACCACTCTTCAATCTCTGCCAAATTCGTAAAATTGTCCACGAACGTTTGCATATCGGCAGCTGATTTATCAGAGAAAGGAGAAATTAAACTTGGTGTTGGCCAGCCTATATTTCGCTATGGCGACTACACTTCTACCTGACTACATTACTACTTATTATTCTCCACATTCATTTTGAAAATGAAAAATTACAAGACACAAAATAAAATACGTTACTTAATTTTTACGTCTGTCAACGCACGAGCCGGAAGTTGTAATGCAAATGTCGTATGTATGTTACAAATTATACCTTTGCTCGGCAGTCTCTCTCTCTCTCTCTCTCTCTCTCTCTCTCTCTCTCTCTCTTTATATATATATATATATATATATATATATATATATATATATATATATATATTCAATTAAGCAGTAATGTATCCAGGTCTGTATTCATGAAATTATTGTATGAAGGTGCTTTGGTTGCATGACGCTGGATATCAACTGTTTCTGTTTCATTGCTATTCCAGCGAATGATACTGCGAGGTACTTTTGATGAGCAGCAATGTTTATAATCGTATGAAACCATGAAGAACTCTAAATTCCGATTTTAATGGTACCTTTATCTCACATATTTGCCGAAAATGCATCACCCATTTTGTTGCAAGATTAAAGTCCCACTCTAGCCTTCTCGCGTTTCTGTTCATTTCCCCCTTGTTTCTATACGGAAGAGAAGGCAAATGAGTCTTAAGGAATGTTGCTCAACAATTACAAGAATCTGTTAAACATTCGTTAGCAGACGCACATTTGTTCTGTTTTCTTCACCCATGTTTAGTTGTGATATAAAAAACTGTTATCTCACTAACTGTGCGCTCTAATTCTAGTATGTTTTAACAAAAGCCGAAGATGACGCCAGCAGAGGGACAAGTTGTTACACGAATCTTGAGATATCTATTATCGTTTTACAATGGTGAGTGATATCTCGTGTTGCTTGCCAGCCTGTCGTATAGATTTGTCTTCCTGCAATCAGTTCCACAATTTACGTGGGATGTATTACAGGCTCCTCTTCGCTGTTGGCTTTTGTGTAAGAGGCCTTTACAATGGAGGCCGACTTGGGAAGAGGAAAACGACGTTTGCTTCTGCAGCAGGAGCCCGAAGGTTTAAATATCCTAACCTTCACAAACCTGACACTTACATGTACTGCGACTATGTATCACCAAATAGCTTACATTGCTAACGATTCAAGTCTTTCGCCTCTTGACCTGACACCAGCTTCACCAGATGAGAAACACACTCGAATAACCATATGAGAAAGGCGTGTTCTTTTTTTCACAATCTACACTACTGGCCATTAAAATTGCTACACCAAGAAGAAATGCAGATGACAAACGGGTATTCATCGGACAAATATATTATACTAGAACTGACACGTACATTTTCACGCAATTTGGGTGCATAGATCCTGAGAAATCAGTACCCAGAACAACCACCTCTGGCCGTAATAACGGCCTTGATACGCCTGCGCATTGAGTCAAACAGAGCTTGGATGGAGTGTACAGGTACAGCTGCCCATGCAGCTTCAACACTATACCACAGTTCATCAAGAGTAGTAACTGGCGCATTGTGACGAGCCAGTTGCTCGGCCACCATTGACCAGACGTTTTCATTTGGTGAGAGATCTGGAGATTATGCTGGCCAGGGCAGCAGTCGAACGTTTTCTATATCCAGAAAGGCCCGTACAGGACCTACAACATGCGGTCGTGCATTATTCTGCTGAAATGTAGGGTTTTCTAGGGATCTAATGAAGGGTAGAGCCATGGGTCGTAACACATCTGAAATGTAACGTCCACTGTTCAAAGTGCCATCAATGCGAACAAGAGGTGACCGAGACGTGTAACCAATGGCATCCCATACCATGACGCCGGGTAATACGCCTGTATGGCGATGACGAATACACGCTTCCAATTTGCGTTCACCTCCATGTCGCCAAACATGGATGCGACCATCATGCTGCTGTAAACAGAACCTGGATTCATCCGAAAAAATGACTTTTTCCCATTCTTGAGTACACCATCGTAGTCGCTCCTGTCTGTGATGCAGCGGCAAGCGTAACCGCAGCCATGATCTCCGAGCTGATAGCCCATGCTGCTGCAAACGTGGTCGAACTGTTCGTGCAGATGGTTGTTGTCTTGCAAACGTGCCCATCTGTTGACTTAGGGATCGTGACGTGGCTGCACGATCAGTTACAGCCATGCAGATAAGATGCCTGTCATCTCGACTGCTAGTGATACGAGGCCGTTGGGATCCAGCACGGCGTTCCGTATTACCCCCCGAACCCATCGATTCCATATTCTGCTAACGGTCATTGGATCTCGACCAACGCGAGCAGCAATGTTGCGAAGCGATAAACCGCAATCGCGATAGGCTACAATCCGACCTTTATCAATGTCTGAAATGTGATTGCACGCATTTCTCCTCCTTACACGAGGCATCACAACGACGTTTCACCAGGCAACGCCGGTCAACTGCTATTTGTGTATCAGAAGTAGGTTGGAAACTTTGCTCATGTCAGCACGTTGTAGGTGTCGCCACCGACGCCAACCTTGTGTGAATGCTCTGAAAAGCTTATCATGTGCATATCACAGCATCTTCTTCCTGTCGTTTAAATGTCGCGTCTGTAGCACACCATCTTCGTGGTATAGCAATTTTAATGGCCAGTAGTGTAGCTTGAAAAGAGTTGAAAGAAAGAAATGTAATGAAAGATTTTTAGTGTTTCACTGTCTCTTCACTTTTGCTATCCAAAGCGCAGTTATGGATCTAAAAGAAGCAACACATTGTGATAGGTTGAAACGTCCCCTTTAAACAATTATACAGGACTGTCCTTAAACTGACACACAATATTTTTATCGCAACGCAATCTGATTTTCAAAAATTCCTACAAAAGAATGGCCCTGAGTAACATTAACCTATACCTTTCACAAATCACTTATCTCAATAGTCATAATATATATAGCAGTTCATGACAAATTTCAAAACTCCGCCATCTCTCTCCCCACATCCACCACTGCTGGCGGCTCACCAACTGCGCAACGCTACGCGCTGTTCACATCCAGCTGCCGCTGCCCAACACTACAATGGCAGACAACAATGCAAACTGGCCACGGACTACACACAGCACAGCCAGTGATTTTCATACAGAGCGCTATGTAACGCTGCCGATAAGAAAACAGAAACAGCCTACTTACAAGGTGTATTGAGATAGGGACCATCAACAGTGCCCCGATATCCGACGGGCACGGTGACGGTATTCGATGTGTACCAGATTTGGCACTTGTTTATTTCTGTATTGTATCGTCAGACCACAGATTTTCAAATTAATGGCAGGCCGCTTCGACCGAGCGGTTCTAGGCGCTTCAGTCCGGAACCGCGCTGCCTTGCCTCTGGCATGGATGGGTGTGATGTCCTTAGGTTAGTTGGGTTTAAGTAGTTCTAAGTCTTGGGGACTGATGACAGATGTTAAGTCCCATAGTCCTTGAAGCCATTTGATTTTTTTCTAGTTAATGAAGCCAGAGAGAGGGGAAAACAACTTACTCTGGAAACATGGAAGTCGCTTTAATGAAAATGCGTTTCCAAATCTTAAACATTTTGTCTCCTCTTTCCGTACTGATGGAACACCAGAGTCAGAAGATTTGTGAGACTTGATTAACTTCGATGTTCACAGATCTTGGTTAATTTAGTGAAAACTACCCAAGATGGGCGGTAAACGGAACGCAGCGTCAGATTTCCTTAGAAATACCTTACTGCGACGAACCCTAAAAATATGCCGTATGTGAAATATCTATTGGAGTTTTGTCAATAGAAAGAATATTCCACCCTGCAGCGGAGCGTTCGTTGTTCTGAAAATTTCTGGCAGATAAATGTTGTCTATCGAAACGTGACCCAAACTCGGGACCTTATCTTCCCAGGGCAATGCTGTTGCCAGCTGACCAACCCAGCAAGGTCATCCACAGCCGTCACGATTTTACGTCTGTTAGTACCTCTTACCTACCTGCCAAACGTGACGGAAGTTCTGTCGTACATATTACTGGAGGGTAGAGTATTTTGGATGAATTGCTTACGTAATGTGTATGAGATAATTTCTAAAATAAATCTTTCACTCTTCTGTGGAATAACACTGATTTGAATCGTCTCGGTAGATTAAAACTTTACGAAAACCCAGGACTCAGTCCTAGGATCCTGCTCTGATTTTGTGAATCCGAGATCTTCAGACTAATAAACAACAGATTTTTCGATTTTGATAACAAAGAATTGCATAAGGAAAAAATTTCATTACCATAAAACGGCCTCTATTGTGTCGCTTGTCTCTGACTGGGCGACTGCACTAAAGGAACAGTCGCTAATGGAGACGTAACACCTCATTATTATTGAGAGGCAAACTTCCATGCGAGTAGATCAGCCTCGCAGTCCACTATTGGGGGCATCGATCACCGTCCACTAGTAGGCGTGGCTCCTCGACATCTGGAGCAGTATCTTGTAACTACACGCTGCAAAAACAGAACACTTATGTCCGTGGAGCTACAATGAATACCTAACGATCCAAACGGGTTGTAAACACAAAAAGTGGCCGGCAGGACGCGCAGCGCATAATTTCAGATGCACGCACTGGTCGCGCAACTGAGTTACTTTCCTACATGGAACGGAATCCCATATTTTTGTCTGTCTTATTGCTCGGAGAGAGTAGCTGGCCGGAACAGTCTCTTGCGTTTGGATCATGGTATGTGACTGTTCCGTCAGTAAGAAGAAAGTAAACTCCGATAGTGCACTTAAGTGATTTCTAATGTGAGAAAACTGTGGGACAGGCTGTACTATAATTTTGTAGAATGTCATCAGAGGTGCATCGCTCTGTGGCAGTGATAAACCGCTGGATTACAACGAAGTTCACAGATTAGACGTGTCCCACTGGTGTCGTCTCGGCACTGTCATTGGCCTCTGAAGGGAGCAACTCAGCGAAGGGAATATTTTCTGTGTCAGGTGAAGTGACAGTCATTTTAATGTTCGTAGACTGTGATGTGGCTAAACCGTTGTTTGTCCACACTTGCCAGACGGGGCTCAAGTCAGGTAATTGCAGTACGGGGATAAACTAATTACACACTGCAGTGAGCACTGGTGCTCATTCTGGAAACGGTTATGAATTGTTCGCCCTTCGTGAAGCCATCGCTCTCATCTTGGTGATCTGAACGTGTAAAAAGATGTTCTCTCGATATGATATTGCATCGGAAACAGAGAATGCACTTTTTTTGCGAATGCCGTCTACCCCGGCCGTCTAGCTCTGCACACTCTGTGAAATATGGTTGGGCAGTAGCAAACGCTGTGCTCAGTCCAGGGAACAGCTATCGCCATGCTAGGCAAAAACACCCAAGTGCCTGAGAGAACGTACTCTTAACATATTGTAAGTAGGCTATTTACGTTTTTTTGTTGGTAACGCCACGTAGCGCTCTATATCAAAATCACTGGATATGCTGCGTGCAGTCTGTGGCTGGTTGGCATTGTGGGAATATTCCCTATTGTAGTGTTGGGCAGTTGGATGTGAACAGCGCGTAGCGTTGCGCAGTTGGAGATGAGCTGCCAGCAGTGGTGGATGTGGGGAGAGAGATGGCGGAGTTTTGAGAGCGGATGATCTTGATGTGTGTCCATAAGAGTGAGTAAATTTGTAAGACTGGGTGTCATGAACTGATTATATGTGTACGACTTTTGAACAGTATTAAGGTAAATACATTGTTTGTTCTCTATCAAAATCTTTTATTTGCTAAGTATGCCAATCAGTAGTTAGTGCCTTCAGTAGCTAGAATCTTTTATTTTGCTGGCAGTATTGGCGCTCGGTGTATTGCAGTAGTTCAAAAAATGGTTCAAATGGCTCTGAGCACTATGGGACTCAACTTCTGAGGTCATTAGTCCCCTAGAACTTAGAACTAGTTAAACCTAACTAACTTAAGGACATCACACACATCCATGCCCGAGGCAGGATTCGAACCTGCGACCGTAACGGTCTCGCGGTTCCAAACTGCAGCGCTTAGAACCGCACGGCCACTTCGGCCGGCTGCAGTAGTTCGAGTAACGACGATCTTCGTGAGGTAAGTGATTCATGAAAGATGTAGGTTATTGTTAGTCAGGGCCATTCTTTTGTAGTGATTATTGAAAGTCAGATTGCGTTGCGCTGAAAATATAGTGTGTCAGTTTAATGTTGATCAGAATAAGTAAAGAGGGAAATGTCTGAGTACGTTCAGTTCTGCTCAGCCGTTTGAAAATCAAATAACGCAGAAGTTTTCCAGCACTGTCATCTATAAAAATTTTCTAAGGGGATGTTTCATATGTCGACCCTTAGCCCAGGATACCTCACTGAAATATTCAGATTTTTTCTTTTAGTTTGTGTAATTAGTGTAGCTATTGTTTATTGCTAGCACGTAATTGTAGAGAGAATCTCCTTTGTGGTTGTCTTTCATTGTTGTACAGTAAAACAGTTGCGGCATGCATGTAGATTTGCACCAAGTATTTCGCAGCTGCACTTGCAATTAACGAGATATTATTTTCAGTGCTATGCTAATGTGTTTTCTTGTTTTTGCTCTTCCAATTGTTTTCTTGTTATCGTGTGAAATACGTGATAATTAGGGCGTGTGGAAAACCAAACACTAGGCTCCAAACTAAATTGAGAAATGATAGTGACGACGATTGTAGCTTATCAGCACCACCGTGTAATGAATTAACAGATATCAGACATTCAACGCAGTAATTTGGTAATTGTGCACAGGGAAATGGAGCGGGCGGCAAATAATGGTGTGGACAGTGAAACAATTAGTGAATAGGGATGCATTATCGATCGATCGATCGGTCGGCAACAGCTCTCCTCAGGAATCCGAAATGACACGACACAATCTTGCAAATACTGTAGATTCAGGTTTTGGGTCTACACCGTTTTCTCAAATAAGTCAAGACACATTTTCTGCTCCTAAAAACGTGAATGTTGCCGGTGAAAATTCACTGCCGAGGAGCATAGAGGAACAGATTCCAGACACTAATACATTATTATTGCAATTAATGCAACAAATGAAACAAAATAAGAGTCAAACACAGCAATAGTTGGACACAATGGAACAAAATCTTCAAAAGTTAGACACAATGGAACAACACCAGAGACAAACACAGCAACAGCTTCAAAAGTTAGACTCAATGGAACAAACGCTTTAACAAACACGTGAAGATTTAACTGCAGAGTTACTTAAAATCGAATATAAATGTCAAATATGTAATGACGTAAAAACACAAATTTGTGAGTATTTTCAACCTATTTTTTCGCGTCATGAAAATGCATTACAGAATCACGAAGCAGCCATGAAAGAACTGCAAACAATTGTTCGTGAAAATCACGACGCCTTGCAAGCTAAAATTGACTCAGTTGTATATACCGATTCGGTGACGCAACTTGCAAAAACTCAGGAAAACTTAAAGGACACAGTAGATACTCTGAAAATTGGTTCAGAAAGACACATGGAGGAAATTAGTTCATTATCAGAGAAAGTAGTCGAACTTTCGGATCAGCTAAATAATTTATCTACGAAGGTAGATAATACTCTGAATGGCGCTAGACCGGTAGCCTTTAATGCAACAGAAGAGTACGAACAGATTAGAAAACTCAAACAAAATCAGAATCAAATCAATACACAGTACAAAAGAGAAATCTGGGAAGTACAAGGTCAGTTGACACAGGTAATATAAGAATTACATATTTCAGAGGACACTCGCGCTCCAATACGAGAAGGGGAACACAGAAATACGTAACAGCCACAAAATAATAACACAGGACATTTCGGAAATTATGAAAGAAATTGGCAAGGCGCATTGGATTTTGAGATGGAACCGCCGACACGACGTAACAATGACCGATATGCTACTCGCCGACACGATGATTTTGACTATAAGCTGTTTATTACTACACGTAAATTCAAAACGTTTAAGAATTCTGCCAACGACATTCATCCACAAGCGTGGCTCCATCAATTCTCTCATTGTTTTCCTCCCAACTTGTCATTAGAGCACAGATTAGAATTTATGTGTGGCTACTTAGAGAATAAACCAGCTGTAAGAATGCGATTGTCACAGTGAAGGAGAATTTTATCATACCTTCCTCTCAGCATATTGGTCTCAAGCTACACAAGACCGAGTAAAACATAACATCATAATGATGAAATATTTCGAACAATCTGAATTTTCCAGTCTTGTGAAATATTTTGAAGACATGTTGCACAAGAATCAGTACCTGTCAAACCCATACAGCCCGTCAGAACTCATCCGCATTTGCTTAATCAAATTGCCTGAACATTTACGACGTATTATTTTGGCAGGACGTTGCAAAGACGACATTGAAGCTTTTCAGGGACTCTTGCAAGAATTAGAAATTGACACTGACAATCGGGGAACGCGAAAACAGGAACACATCAATTACAGGTCACATCCGTCGCAATTCTGCGATGAAAGAAATAATAACTGGACACGACAAGGCTATTCTCACAACACAAATCGTGACCAAAACAGACACCACCCGTATGACAACCGTTGGCAGAGTAGTAATAATTACAGGGAAAGATCACTATCAAAGAGACAATCAGAGAAACAGACAATATGGGAACCAAAATAATTATTATCAAGGGAGACAGAATAACTTTAGACGCAGCGGTCCAGCGCGTAGTTACGATTCTGGGAGAAATTCTCCACCATGTGACCGACAAGAAAGAAACTATGGAATCTACCGACATGACGACAGACAATATGATCGTAACGTCAGACCTGAATTGCATCAGAACTGGCGGGATTCCAACAGGGCATGGCCCTCTCGACAAGGTGAATTTATAGAAGGTAGGTCTCCTAATCCCAATAACGACGCGCGCCAACAAAGACACAATAGGCAATGACTCATACCGCTGGCAGCCACAAAACGTACTTATGAAACGGACGACGCAGCTGCCGTAGCTAGTAATTACGTAAAAATGGAAGGCATTAGGAACATCTTACTCCAGGAACACGACGTAAAACATAACAACAGTGTATATCCTGTAATTCACATTACAGTAAATGACGTAAAATTTACAGCAGTACTTGATCCTTGCAGTCCCATTTCAGTAATTAATGAAACAGCTTTTAGCAAATGCAACCATTCGGACGATTGCCTCACACTTCCTTTACGTAAGATTAAATTACAAGGTGCAATTTTTGGAAAAAGTGTAGATGTACGCCAACAAACCAACTTAGAATTCCTTTGTCAAAGCCACAGCTTCTCTATGAACTTTCTTATTGTTCCATTATTGTCGACGGAAATTATATTGGGAGTAGACTTTTTGAATGATACTGAAATAAGTTTAGAGAAAGAAGGTGAGTCAACAGCTTTGAAATTTGAAGATTGGCTCTCAACCCATGACGAGGAAATTAATCGGCTTTACCTTCTGTTAGACAACAGTTCGGAATTTTCGACGGAACTTGACACTACCTGTCTCTCTGCAAGTACTGGCAGGGATGATATCGACGACGTATTTGATACTAGTGAGTTAGTTCAGAATAAAATTCAAACAATTGAGAATTGTAATGACACTGATAAGCAGAACCTTTGAGATTTAACAAGCACATTCCACAGTTTTTACTCACAAAACAGCAACAATCAAGGGATTTCAATACCGATTTCGTGTTCGTGAGCATGCTAAATTTTGTGTTAGACCATACGTAATTCCAGCACATTATAGGGACCGTGTTAAAACAGAAATACAATCTATGCTTGACGAGGGCATTACTGAGCCTGCAGTAAGCTCATACAACAATCCATTACATGTTGTTGAGAAGAAAATTGGATCGATCAGGTTTGTCTTAGATTCGAGACAAATCAATACTATCATCATTCCTGAAACAGACAGTCCACAAACGTTGTAAGAACTTCTTCAAAATTTTAATGGTGTAAAAGTGTTGTCTTCTATTGATCTCAGATCCAGCTTTTATCAGATAGAACTTAATACAGAATGTAGGAAATACACAGCTTTTCTTTGTTTCGGCGTTTGTTGTCAGTTTCGGAAACTTCCTTATGGTTTGAACATTTCTTCCGCAGCATTCATTCGTGGGCTAAATTCCATATTACCTGAGTTCTTAAAACGTCACATCACCTTATATGTGTACGATATTCTAATAGCAGAAGCTTCATGGGAACAACATAATAGCATCCTCAACAGTTTGTTACGTATTTTTGCAGAATCTGGAATTACGGTTAACTTGGAAAAGTCTGAATTCGGTAGGTCAAAGGTGAGGTTTTTGGGACATACTATTTCTTCTGAAGGCATTCAGCCAGATCCTGAAAAGTTAGAAGCAATGAGAGCCATTCCAGTTCCATCCACAAAAAAAACAAGTCCGCAGTTTTCTAGGTCTCGTTAAATTCTACCGTCGTTTTCTGAATATGCAAATTCTTGTTACACCAAAACTTTGTTCTCTCACTGGAAAAAATACTATTTGGAACTGGGACGAACAAGCACAGTTGGAATTCAATTCTTTGAAGGAATCGCTACTTAACGCGCCAATACTAGCTCATCCAGGTCTGTCACAAGATTTCTGCCTTAGCACGGATTCTTCTAAAGTCGGTCTTGGTGCCCATTTATTTCAAGAAGCCATAGAAAATGACACTACCATTCAGAAAAATATTGCTCTTGCTAATTGAGAGCTAACAAAATCTGAGAAAAATTATTCCGTTACTGAATTAGAAGCTTTAGCTATCGTTTGGGTGTTTAACAAATTCCGTTTCTTTCTTTCTCGTAAGCACGTAAAAGTATACAGTGATCATCGTGCAATACAATTTCTTATGTCTTCAAAGTTAAATCATGACAGGTTAAATAAAACGTTGGGCATTGTTTCTGCAGGAATTCCACTTCACAACAGTCTGCATTCCCGGCAAGGAGAACATTGTTGCGGACGCACCATCGCGCGAGTCGGCAGGGCTTGAGAAAAGTAACACAGAAGGCAACCTCGAGAAAAATTTCAGTATTCTTTACATTCGGAAAGTGGCCTTTGAAAACTTCATCACCGCATCTTTAAAGGACATTGCTCATGAATAAGATAAAGATCCGATTTGGAAAGACATCAAAAGTAAATGGCATGAAAAGAGACACACACACACACACACACACACACACACACACACACACAGATTCGGCATTATTATCGGGTTTGAAACAACTTACTCTTCAAATGCTGCACTGTTGATGATAAGCTATGGGTACTTTTCATTCCTGATGATTTTGTTAGTAAGCTCATCTGGTACATTCATTTCAGCTACGCACATTTTGGTCCTATAAAATTTTATCACATTCTTTGGACGATTTGTTATTTTAACAATATGGAAAACATAATTCGAAGAGTCTTGTCTATTTGTAAACTTTGTCAACAAGCTAAACCATCTACTATCTCACATCGTGCTCCGTTGTTTCCTATCATTCCTTCTAAATTAAAAGAATTTGCTGCTGTTTATCTCTTGGGACCCCTTGTCAGAACATCGAATGGATTTTCGTACGTTCTAGTCGCTGTTGAACTTACTTCAAAATTTGTTTCTTTCATTCCGTTACGTAAAGTCACTAGACGGTCTGCATCCAACGCCTTTGTTAAAAATTTCTTACCTGAAGTTGGACACGTTAGTAAAGTCATTTCAGATAACGGACCGCAATTCAGATCTGCTGTTTGGTCTCGCATGCTTCGGAATCATAAAATCAAACCTGTTTTTATTTCATTGTACTCACCACATTGTAACCCATCTGAACGGATTATAAAAGAAATCAATAAGCTTTTCAGACTTTGTCACAGAAAGCATCAGTATTGGGACAGATATTTACACTTATTTCAAAATGTGCTAAATGAAATGCCTCATGACTCCACTGCTTTACCACCTATTCTTGCACAAAAGAATGAAGAACCACCGAACAGAATCAGAGACCTTGTACCTTTTCCGGATACACGTAAACTTCGACACAAAGACATAATTGATGTGGCTATTAAAAATATAAATTCTGCTACAGACAAAAGGAGAAAACTACACAGTAAATCAAATGCAAAGAAATTATATATTTGTCAGAAAGTACTCATTAAACCTCATTCATTGTTACATAAGAAGAAACACTTGAGTCACAAATTCTTTCTGATTTACAATGGACCTTACAGAATGGCTAAAAATGGTTCAAATGGCTCTGAGCACTATGGGACTCAACTTCTGAGGTCATCAGTCCCCTAGAACTTAGATTTACTTAAACCTAACTAACCTAAGGACATCACACACATCCATGCCAGAGGCAGGATTCGAACCTGCGACCGTAGCGGTCTCGCGGTTCCAGACTGTAGCACCTAGAACCGAACAGCCACTCCGGCCGGCGGACCTCACAGAATCCAACGTATACCACATGATAATTGCGTTGAAGTTGAAACTGCGTACTAGGAAGAGTAAAGGATTGCACCACATTTCACATGTAAAACCGTTTATTGAGAGATAATCTGCTTTTTAACTTAGTCTTTGAAATAAAAAATTTTTCTCTTCAGGTTGCTAGTACTCTTTGTCACACTTAGAAACTGTTAACATGCAACAATGTTTGAAGTTAACTATCCAGTCAAGAACCTAGGCAGCTTATTTAGGCTGTAATTACGAATGCATTTTTATAGTGAGCAGACGACACAGTGTTGTTGTGTGTACATTCTTCCTTGTTCGTTGCATGATTACGTAACGACTACAAGGCGTACATACTTAGAACATATACCGGTACTGCTAATGACATTGTAATGCAACAGTTTGGTTTCCTTGAAAATACATTCTGGATTTAAAGTACTTTCTGAGAGATTACAGATCACTTAGTATTTGGTTTGTCTGACAGCTACATGACTATATCACAATGCTACTAATGAGTAACACAATTTACATTATTGCTTTTGCGCTGTATCTGTTTTATATCTGCACAGTTTTTCTGTATTATTCTGGAAAGTAAAACACGTTTGAGTAGTAACTTCGTGGTATAGCTACAATGAAGCAGCATTTTCCATAGGACAACAATACGTTACAGTATAGTACTTTCTTGATCACAGTAATGTACGTAATAACTACAATACCTATACGCATAGCATTTCACTTTTGTTTATTACAAGGTAAGTACATTGACTTCTACAGAACTTTGCTTATGGACGATGATAATAACGACACTTGCCGCATTTTTTTTTTACCGTAAATAATGACAGAGTTTGTCTGACAACAAGAAGCACAGTTTAGCACTGCAGTACACGTACTTGAGTGCTTAATTTTGTACTTGAAACATTTATTTTTAAATATTTTTGAATTACAAACCTGTACTTTGTGAACTCTTCACATTTTTCGGAACCATTGTGATACTATGAGAGCTTTGAATGTCGTATTTTGTATGGGATCATGATTTTTAAAGTACGTTTGAGGTAGATGATACTACTCAAATGAGCAGAGAATTTTTTTTAGGTTTCGCAATTGCTGTAGAAAGCTACAACGTTTTTGCGAATTGCCTGAGGTTTTATGATATTATTATGACGATGATGTGTATTATGCTATTGAGGTATGTTTATGATCAATAAGCTGATGCTATATGAAGAATTTGATCATGCTATGTATTTATTATGATGAAATATTGAAGTGTCGACGATTATGTATATGTGTAATAAGGTAAGGAATAATGAGTAGTGGTTACAGAATCTAATTTGTGAAAAAGGATGTTGGAAACCAAGAATCGTACTTTAAGAGTTATGAAATGTGTGTACATGTGTGAATGTATCACAGAGCCGGCGATAATTTTTTGGGCACTGTTATATTTATAGGATTTTGTTCCTACACATTTGTAACACAAATTCTCGACCTGTGAAATTTTTTTATATGAGTCTGTCACTGTAGCGCCATCTGCTCTCGTAAATATTTCGGTAGGAAAGCTAAGTGACCTTGCCGTAATGCATTGTGGGGGCCCAGCTGCGCCAGTGCCTGGAGAAAAAGCTATTAGGTGGAGAAAAAAAGAGGCTATTAACCTCGCTATTGACATTCCTTTGTAGAAAGCATCCCAAATACGACATGCTCATTACTTGGGAACATATGATTCCACTTGGAAGTTCGTACTTTGTGCTACTTACTGAAATGCTTATGGATTGATGGGAAATATTCTCACATTTGTACATGACAAGTGTCTTTCTATGAGACTTGAGAGAACTTTTACTGACTTATGAAATCCTATATGGCTATTGAATGACATTTTTATGCTTTGCCTTGTACATATTTGTTTATTTTATTTGATATCTAGTTTCTAGCTGGGCTGTAGCATTGGTTTTATAAAATAAAATTTAATACATATACTAATGTACACACTTTCTGTCCACAGACCTATTAAATAATAATTTTATGATCTACATGCTTAAAAAAAGAGGCACTAGGAAACGAAAGAAGCATAAGAAGGAGAAGCGATTGATAACAGGAACTGTATACAGAATTTCATTTTCAAGGACCTGGTAATTTTTTTGGTTGAATAGATTGTTGTGGTGCATCACTTTAGTGTTAAGATATGACAAAGGCATTGAAATGTGAATAGACATTCTCTTATCTGCACTGCTATCTTTACTGTAATATTTTTCTGCTTGTGCTTTGTCATGTTTGCCGGCCGGAGTGGTCGAGCAGTTCTAGGTGCTACAGTCTGGAACTGCGTGACCGCTACGGTCGCAGGTTCGAGTCCTGCCTTTGGTATGGATGTGTGTGATGTCCTTAGGTTAGTTAGGTTTAAGTAGTTCTAAGTCCTAGGGAACTGATGACCTCAGAAGTTAAGTCCAGTAGTGCTCAGAGCCATTTGAACCATTTTGACCCTTTTTCATGTTTAGGTATAAGTTATTGCATTTTCTGCTACTATTTGCCAGGCATTGTCCTACTGAATGTTACTTTGTACTACCCTGATAAGCCAGTTACCACCAATTTATTTTTCTTGTTTGCTACATATTGCCTTATATTACTTGTAATTTTGCATTTGCTTTGCTAATTTAGATATACTGCAGCTTGCTTTGCCAATTTGATTTTTTTGTCATTGTTGTTTGTGTTAATTTTTTTTTTTTTTGCTGCTGCATTGCATTGTCCCTTAGTATATATATCCGAGCTAAGTAGATTTAAGTTAAGAGGGGGTAGGCTATATAAGAGAATGAGTTGTGAATAGGAAAAGAATGCATTGAGAAGTTATATGAAAAGGATTTTGGGGCAAAATGAGTATTGTACAATGAGAAATAATTATTTTGAAAGAGGATATGAACAAAACAGTAGACTGTAGGGACAACAGGTTTGGATAGGTTTATTTATTTATTTATTTATTTATTTATTTATTTATTTTGCCGGAACAAGATCTATGGAATGAAGATTTGTGTTTGACTGCAGCACCAAATGTTACACTGTTATTCCGCTAAGAGTTTGTATACCCGTGTGTATTTTGTGTTTGTCCTGTCTTTATGTGTTTCACTAATAATATTTGTATTGTAGATTTTTTCTAATACTATGTTATTTACTTTGTAAAGATGTTTAGACATTATTTTCGAAAGCTATTCTGATCTTTTATGTATTTACTTATGTCGTAATTCCTGTAACACTGAGATATATGTATATTTCTATTCTTTTGTAAAGGCTGTACTACTACAATGTTATCTGTATCGTTATGTTCTTTAATTATGTATTTTGTGCCTTTGTAACTGTATTCTTATGTTGTAAATTTATAATTGTATAGACACCAGTTCTTCAAATTAAGTTTCATTTCACTGCACACGTTTCTGTTGGTCATAGTATATGCACAATAAGTGAGAAGTTGGGACTGTTAGTCTTTGCACATATGTTAATAATTCAGCAAGGGACTACTTAACAGCATTGCTGGTTCTAAGAGCATTCAAAAAAAAATTGTGAGTGCACAAGTGGTGGTCCATAGACTTGTTATATTGCCCACAAGGCTCTTTGATGGTGATTGTGCACCCGCACAGTCGCAAAAGATGGCTGCTGGCCATCTCTCCAAGGACTACAGTGGGTCTTCACCTTTGATGGCCCACCAATACCATTATTTCTACAAGGACTGCTGTGGGTCTGCACCTCTGGTGACCCACCAATACTATACTCTCTACCAGGACTACTGTGATGACCTACCTACCAATATTCTTCAAAACTTCGACCGACTCTGCTGTGGGTTTGTTCTGTTGTGGCCCATTGCCTGTCTACATGTCAAGAGACAGCACTGTCTTTCCGTTGGAAAGACAACACTGCTTCTTCAAGACTGCATGGAAATCCATTACTTCCGTGTGCGTTTTCTTTTACTGCTCAGACTTTGAGAAAAAAAAAAGAAAACTAGTTACTATTGTGATGAATGATCAGGACTGTCTTTATGAGAAAAATTTTTGCTTTTGACCAACACTGCGTCAATAAGTGTGTGCATTTGATACCTTTGTTATTGTAATTATGAAAAATTTTATCAACTCATTATTGGCTCACCAAAAAAATTTGTAAAATTTTTTTATGGGGAGTATGGGGGCCATGTAAGTATGCTGTTTAGGTTTTTATGTTGGTAATGCCACGTAGCGCTCTATATGAAAATCACGGACTAAGCTGTGTGCAGTCTGTGGCCGGTTGGCATTGTTGGAATATTCGCTATTGTAGTGTTGGGCAGTTGGATGTGAACAGCGCCTGGCGTTGCGCAATTGGAGATGAGCCGCCAGCAGTGGTGGATGTGGGGAGTGTGTATCAGAGAGAGTAAATTTGAACTGATATATACATATTATGACTTTTGAGCACTATTAAGGTAAATACATTGTTCTCTACCAAAATCTTTCATTTGCTAACTAAGCATATCTGTTGTGTTGGCAGAAGAGCCGTGTTACGAAAGGAGGCCGAAATGCACGCGTTTTAGCTCATGCACGCTCGCGTGAGGAGGGAAGAACTATACTGACGTGAGGTCTGGAACATGACAAGGAATTAGCATTTAGAAAGCGGAGGTAATTAGTTTGATACTTAACTTTAATCCATTAATGATGAACGTCGCTCTTGACGGTACATGATTCACAATATTATCAGTTCAGAATACATTCTTGACGAATTTGGCGCCTTGCTACGTCGTAGCAAATGACGTAGCTGAAGGCTGTGCTAAACTGTCGTCTCTGCAAATGAGAGTATGTAGTCAGTGAACCATCGCTAGCAAAGTCGGCTGTACAAGTGGGACAACTTCTAGGAAGTCTCTCTAGACTAGACCTGCCGTGTGGCGGCGCTCGGTCTGCAATCACTGATAGTGGCGACACGCGGGTCCGACGTACACTAACGGACCGCGGCCGATGTAAAGGCAACCACCTAGCAAGTGTGGAGTCTGGCGGTGACACCACACTATCAGTAGTTAGAATCTTTTATTTTGCTGGCAGTATTGGCGCTCGGTGTATTGCAGTAGTTCGAGTAACTAAGATTTTTGTGAGGTAAGTGATTCATGGAAGGTATAGCTTATTGTTAGTCAGGGCCATTCTTTTGTAGGGATTGTTGAAAGTCAGATTGCGTTCCGCTAAAAATTTTGTGTGTCAGTTTAGTGTTGATCAGAATAAGTAAAGAGAGAAATGTCTGAGTACGTTCAGTTCTGCTCAGCTGTTTGATAATCAAATGACTTAAGAGGTGTATCAGCACTGTAATTCATAAATTTTTCAAAGAGGACGTTACAATATGTATGATATTTCAGCAATAGGGTAAAGAGAGTTAAATGCCACATTGTTTGCAAAGGCTGCATACATTCATATGAAAGCACACATTTATTGGCAAATTATACCCCTCCTTCTCCTCTCAACTTACTGTTATGATAATTGGTTTATGACCAACTGAGGATTGATTTATGACCCACTGGGAATAATCATTCCCTCTGAGTAACTTTCCACCCCTCCCCCTCCCTGTCCTCCTCCCCCACCCCATGGAAATTCTCAAAACCCCCCTTCCACTTGCCAATACAAGCACACTTTAGAATTAAAATTAATGGACTACTTAAGTAAATCGACGGATTAATTAATTCCTCACCCTATGGTAAATCACCCAGCCCTCCCCTTCCATCAACTACCTCCGGTCCGCTCTCCCACCTGGAAATTCGCTGGAAAAGATTCGGTGTGTGCTGGGGAGGAAGGATATCACAAGACGAAATTAAAATCAATGTCTATAATAATGTATTGATGCATATTCTTTATTTAATTAGATTGCAGGAGACAGGGTTCCACATTTGTGTAGAGCTTACGTCTGTACCCGTACTATCAGACGCTCAGAGGTGGGGAAGGACTGTCACTCTGACCGTCAAGCGGTGAAACTATCAGTTTACATACCATTGAGAGAGTTGCAAGATCACCAATAGTATATGTTCTTTCGGACATATCAGAAAGAACAGATACCATCTTCACATAAATACGGCTTACCGGCCAATGATCTTCTTCAGTGGGGATGCACTCATATTGCTCAAGCTCTTACAAGAATCGGTAGATTGACTGCCGCGTGTAATGATTATTGTTGACAGGGGCACTACAAATGTAGTGTGTGGACAGCAAGTTGGAACTGTGGGTCTCACCGGGAACATGCCAGTCATAAATGCCTGCAGTCGCACTATCCTCTGTGTCCTCTGTGGCCAGTTCCATTTCAGCCGTTCTTCCGTGTTTACCTCGCTGTACTTGTGCTTCGCGGAGTGCTGTCCGTCCGTCAGTCTCCGTGTTCGTTCATATTCCTTGCGATCTGAACGCTCCTTCTGGTCGTGCTGGTGCTAATTGGAATTTCGGTTGTTTAACCAAAGTTCCGTCGTTGATTAACCATGGCTACAAACCACAGGAAGAATACTCTGGGTCGGCCGTTTTGGCCGAGCGGTTCTAGGCTCTTCGGTCTGGAACCGCGCGACCGCTACGGTCACAGTTTCGAATCCTACCTCGGGCATGGATGTGTGTGATGTCCTTAGATTAGTAAGGTTTCAATAGATCTAAATTCTAGGGGACTGATGACCTCAGATGTTAAGTCCCATAGTGCTCAGAACCATTTAGAATACTCTGGTATTTGCTTTTGAGAAGGAATCCCGTCCCGTTCAGCAGACATCCCTAGAAATTGATGACTGCGTTACACAGGTAATTTGTGTCAATTCTGAAACCGTCCATACCTGGCAACCAGATCAGGAAAAGTACTGTGTTTTTGTTAAGTTACTCACAGCTGTGACTGTTGATAAAGTGTTACGAAAGCGGGGCTATGAAGTAGATTTTGTGGATAGAAATGGTTATAAAAGTAAGGTTTCCATCTATAGAGCTGACATTGATTACTAAATCGTTCGTGTCTTGAATCGTCCCACTGAAATAGAAAATGGTAAGATTAACGAAGCCGTTTCAAACTATGGGAACGTTAAATCAATTCTAAATGAAAGATGGTCGCCTCGCTTTAGACTGCAATGGTTCAGCGGGGCCCGCTGTGTAGAGATGGACGTTAAGACAAATTTTCCGTCTCACATAACTGTTTGTGGGGATAAGGCACAAATTGTTTATACAGATCAGGAAGCTACATGTCATACATGTAACGAAACCGGCGACATCAGACTGGAATGCCCGGGGGGAACTGTTGTTCTTAAAAGTAATTTGATACAGCGTCAGAAACTTACCTTAAATGATCTGTTACCAAAGAATAGCCCGGATCAACTGGTTGAGGATGTTAACGCAGCGGGCCCAGCTGATGTCTCCCTTCACGATAACAGTCAATTTCCCCCGTTAACAACAAAAGGAAACCCTGTTACCACTACTTGCGAAACTGAAATGCAACCGAAAATACGACCTATGGGGACAACTGATAGTTGTTCAGAGGACGAGCTGTCCTATACCTCAGTTCGCAAGCAAAGACAGTGCGATGAGGAGGCAGTGGAACCGGAAGGCAAAATGCGAATGGACACTAATGAACAGAACGATATTAAAAACACGGTATCAGAAAATGAAGGGGGTGTGGACAGTATTAATATGCAAGAAAGAACAAGTGAAGTAACTGATTGCAAGGATCAGCAGCTATTTGTTAGTAAACCTACATCTACATCTACTACATCTACTACATCTACTACATCTACTACATCTACTACATCTACATCTACACTCTGCGAGCCACCTTACGGTGTGTGGCGGAGGGTACTTATTGTACCACTATCTGATCCCCCCTTCCCTGTTCCATTCACGAATTGTGCGTGGGAAGAACGACTGCTTGTAAGTCTCCGTATTTGCTCTAATTTCTCGGATCTTTTCGTTGTGATCATTACGCGAGATATATGTGGGCGGTAGTAATATGTTGCCCATCTCTTCCCGGAATGTGCTCTCTCGTAATTTCGATAATAAACCTCTCCGTATTGCGTAACGCCTTTCTTGAAGTGTCCGCCACTGGAGCTTGTTCAGCATCTCCGTAACGCTCTCGCGCTGACTAAATGTCCCCATGACGAATCGCGCTGCTTTTCGCTGGATCATGTCTATCTCTTCTATTAATCCAACCTGGTAAGGGTCCCATACTGATGAGCAATACTCAAGAATCGGACGAACAAGCGTTTTGTAAGCTACTTCTTTCGTCGATGAGTCACATTTTCTTAGAATTCTTCCTATGAATCTCAACCTGGCGCCCGCTTTTCCCACTATTTGTTTTATGTGATCATTCCACTTCAGATCGCTCCGGATAGTAACTCCTAAGTATTTTACGGTCGTTACCACTTCCAATGATTTACCACCTACGGCATAATCGTACTGGAATGGATTTCTGCCCCTGTGTATGCGCATTATATTACATTTATCTACGTTTAGGGAAAGCTGCCAGCTGTCGCACCATTCATTAATCCTCTGCAGGTCTTCCTGGAGTACGTACGAGTCTTCTGATGTTGCTACTTTCTTGTAGACAACCGTGTCATCTGCAAATAGCTTCACGGAGCTACCGATGTTGTCAACTAAGTCATTTATGTATATTGTAAACAATAAAGGTCCTATCACGCTTCCTTGCGGTACTCCCGAAATTACCTCTACATCTGCAGATTTTGAACCGTTAAGAATGACATGTTGTGTTCTTTCTTCTAGGAAATCCTGAATCCAATCACAAACCTGGTCCGATATTCCGTAAGCTCGTATTTTTTTCACTAAACGTAAGTGCGGAACCGTATCAAATGCCTTCCTGAAGTCCAGGAATACAGCATCAATCTGCTCGCCAGTGTCTACGGCACTGTGAATTTCTTGGACAAATAGGGCGAGCTGAGTTTCACATGATCTCTGTTTGCGGAATCCATGTTGGTTATGATGAAGGAGATTTGTATTATCTAAGAACGTCATAATACGAGAACATAAAACATGTTCCATTATTCTACAACAGATTGACGTAAGCGAAATAGGCCTATAATTATTCGCATCTGATTTATGACCCTTCTTGAAAATGGGAACGACCTGCGCTTTCTTCCAGTCGCTAGGTACTTTACGTTCTTCCAGAGATCTACGATAAATTGCTGATAGAAAGGGGGCAAGTTCTTTAGCATAATCACTGTAGAATCTTACGGGTATCTCGTCTGGTCCGGATGCTTTTCCGCTACTAAGTGATAGCAGTTGTTTTTCAATTCCGATATCGTTTATTTCAATATTTTCCATTTTGGCGTCCGTGCGACGGCTGAAGTCAGGGACCGTGTTAAGATTTTCCGCAGTGAAACAGTTTCGGAACACTGAATTCAGTATTTCTGCCTTTCTTCGGTCGTCCTCTGTTTCGGTGCCATCGTGGTCAACGAGTGACTGAATAGGGGATTTAGATCCGCTTACCGATTTTACATATGACCAAAACTTTTTAGGGTTCTTGTTTAGATTGTTTGCCAATGTTTTATGTTCGAATTCGTTGAATGCTTCTCTCATTGCTCTCTTTACGCTCTTTTTCGCTTCGTTCAGCTTTTCCTTATCAGCTATGATTCGACTACTCTTAAACCTATGATGAAGCTTTCTTTGTTTCCGTAGTACCTTTCGTACATGATTGTTATACCACGGTGGATCTTTCCCCTCGCTTTGGACCTTAGTCGGTACGAACTTATCTAAGGCGTACTGGACGATGTTTCTGAATTTTTTCCATTTTTGTTCCACATCCTCTTCCTCAGAAATGAACGTTTGATGGTGGTCACTCAGATATTCTGCGATTTGTGCCCTATCACTCTTGTTAAGCAAATATATTTTCCTTCCTTTCTTGGCATTTCTTATTACACTTGTAGTCATTGATGCAACCACTGACTTATGATCACTGATACCCTCTTCTACATTCATGGAGTCGAAAAGTTCCGGTCTATTTATTGCTATGAGGTCTAAAAAGTTAGCTTCACGAGTTGGTTCTCTAACTATCTGCTCGAAGTAATTCTCGGACAAGGCAGTCAGGATAATGTCACAAGAGTCTCTGTCCCTGGCTCCAGTTCTGATTGTGTGACTATCCCATTCTATACCTGGTAGATTGAAGTCTCCCCCTATTACAATAGTATGATCACGAAACTTCTTCACGACGTTCTGCAGGTTCTCTCTGAGGCGCTCAACTACTACGGTTGCTGATGCAGGTGGTCTATAGAAGCATCCGACTATCATATCTGACCCACCTTTGATACTTAACCCAGATTATTTCACATTCGCATTCGCTAATAACTTCACTGGATATTATTGAATTCTTTACTGCTATAAATACTCCTCCACCATTGGCGTTTATCCTATCCTTGCGGTATATATTCCATTCTGTGTCTAGGATTTCGTTACTGTTCACTTCCGGTTTTAACCAACTTTCCGTTCCTAATACTATATGCGCACTATTTCCTTCAATAAGCGATACTAATTCAGGAACCTTTCCCTGGATACTCCTGCAGTTTACCAATATTACGTTAACTTTTCCTGTTTTTGGTCTCTGAGGACGGACGTTCTTTATCAACGATGCTGATGTTCTCTCTGGTAAGCCGTCAGGTATTTTATCGTTTCGCCCAAGGGGGGGGGGGGGTCCCTCTAACCTAAAAAAACCCCGTGTGCACGCCACACGTACTCTGCTACCCTAGTAGCTGCTTCCGGTGTGTAGTGCACGCCTGACCTGTCTAGGGGGGCCCTACAGTTCTCCACCCAATAACGGAGGTCGATGAATTTGCAACCATTATAGTCGCAGAGTCGTCTGAGCCTCTGGTTTAGACCCTCCACACGGCTCCAAACCAGAGGACCGCGATCGACTCTGGGCACTATGCTGCAGATATTAAGCTCAGCTTGCACTCCGCGTGCGATGCTGGCTGTCTTCACCAAATCAGCCAGCCGCCGGAAGGAACCAAGGATGGCCTCAGAACCCAAGCGGCAGGCGTCATTCGTTCCGACATGTGCTACTATCTGCAGCCGGTCACACCCAGTGCGTTCAATAGCTGCCGGAAGGGCCTCCTCCACATTACGGACGAGACCCCCCGGCAAGCACACCGAGTGCACACTGGCATTCTTCCCCGACCTACCCGCTATTTTCCTGAGGGGCTCCATAACCCGCCTAACGTTGGAGCTCCCTATAACTAATAGGCCCGCCCTCTGTGACTGTCGGGACCTTGCCGGAGAATCGGCCACTGGCCGAACAGGCGAGGCATCCTGTGGTGGCTCGGAAACGATGTCATCACCACTAGGAAGCACCCCGTACCTGTTGGAAAGGGGTAAGGCAGCTGCCACGCGGCCAGATCCCACCTTCGCCTTTCGGCCAGGCACACGCGAGCCCACCACTGTCCGCCATTCACCCTGGAGTGATGGCTGACCGGTAAGATGCTCACTGCCGGAAGACGCAGCGACATCAGGGGTTCCATGTGATTCCAAGGCCACCGAAGTAGGCATAGGTCTCACCACAGTTGCCCCAACGCCACTACGAGCCGACGCCTGCGCCTCGAGCTCGATGAGCCTAACAGACAAAGCCTCCACCTGCCGCCGAAGAGTGGCCAATTCTCCTTGCGTCCGCTCACAACAACCACAGTCCCTACACATGACTATGTTTACCCTACTCTATACGGTGACAAATTCCCAAGATAATCTTCTGATGAGCTACTCTGATAATCAAGAAACACTCACTGAAATACGAGACGCGAAAACTACGCTAGGTTTTCCCAGAAAAACTATTTAAAAGCTAAGCGCAGCAAATAAGCACAAAATAAATTTCTCTCCTAACGATCAAGAACTGTTAGTTTCTATGCAGAGCAGATAAACACTAATAGAATCCCTTCCTTAGTGGAAGGTCGTAAACAAAATGCAAAATAAACGCTTTATACAAACAGTACTCGCTGCTGCTGGTGCTCTCGCTCTGGCTGTCACAAGACAGGGAGAGGTTGCAAAACTGCCGTTTCCATTTGTTTCCCTCGATCAGGAAGTAAGTGATATTAATGACGAACAAGGAAGTGTTCGTCAAAATGAAATCATGTTCAACATCAGAGGACGGGCGCCAGCAACAGAAATTGCGAAAGCGTCTGCTGCTGCTCCAGATGAACCGCGAAGTACAATAAAAACGCAACCAAATATGAATGCACCACGTAACCAAGGGAAGGGAAAATCCGGAAAGGGTGACCCAAGCCCAAAGAATGGTCGGTACGAAACGGTCCTATTCGAATCACTAGAGAAAAAATCAGAAAGTTTAAAAGGAAAGCAGTCTGCTAGCGGTACAAGAGAAAACCTCAGGAGTAGAAAAAAAAAAAACCGGGACAATAACTAACAAACTGATTGCAGTGTTATTCCATGTTCAGCCTTCCGAGGAAACTGTTAATAGTTTTACTGAACCCTGAATCACAGGAAACTAAATTGTTTCACCGAAAGAACTACATAGTGACAGCGCAGTGACGCGATCTTATTCTGTCACCACTATAAAGCTGGCCGGAGTGGCCGAACGGTTCTAGGCACTTCATTCCGGAACCGCGCTGCTGCTACGGTCGCTGGTTCGAAACCTGTCTCGGGCATGGATGTGTTTGATGTCCTTAGCTTAGTTAGGTTTAAATAGTTCTAAGTCCTTGGGGACTGATGACCTTAGATGTTAAGTCCCATAGTGCTCAGAGCCATTTGAACCGCCACTCCGACACCTATCGTAGCGTTGCACCAACTTCCCAGTACCGTCGTCAAATAAAGATGCCGCCTGTGCTTTCCGCCCATTCTCTACGTTGGTACAGTTCGTTGTCTGTACCAAAACATTGCCATCATAGCTAGCGGTTCAGGTGAGGACAGATGAAACACCCACGTATCGTGGGTGATCAAATACTTCCCATCGAAAACACCGCAGGTGCATCCTCATTGTCCCCGCAGTGTGTTGCCGAGGATTTTGATGAAAAAGAAAGCATATGACATGTTATGTGGGCTACATGACATCAGGGGATATCTCCCCTCAGAGCCTCATACTTGGAGGGTGACACTATTTATATAGGCATTTTAGCGTGCTCCCTTGTGCTCTCAGAACTGAAAAGAGCGATGTGATGCGATGCGATCGACGGGCGTACTAGAAATACTGTCCACATCAGTGCAAAGCTTCATCGGATTATCCCTCTGGTTTCCACTTCACTCTCTATCGGATTTTTTTTCCAAATAGGCCACGCACAAGTGCCCATGATCCTGAGACAACCCTAATGCTCCAGGGAGACACATACGGAGCTCGTACAGCTTTGCTGTTACATCACATTGATAATACTCTACTGAGTATCAGTTCAGCGTTCCTTAACCTGGATGCCTGCTAACTATCTAGTGTCAAGAAGCCTATTCGCACCTACAAGCCACGAGCAGGATTTGGGACAATTTTCTTAATTTTCACACAACCGACGAGGCACTGCGTACCAATCACTCGATCTGCCAGTGAAACCCCAGTGGTTATTCGTAGTCGCATATCTTCAGTTATTTTGAACCCTTACTGTCTTCTTCTTCTTCTATCTCGCAGTGAAAAATAAACACCGCCACTCCGCCACTGCCGGTTCCATCTTTCTGTTTCATCCACCAAACTGTTGCAGTGTCAGTTTAACGACACTCCGGAGATTTATTATTGAAGTATGATATGCTTCTTAAGCAAGTAATTAGGCAGAGAGCCAGACGCATTTAGTAGTAAACATACAAGGTATTACTCTTGTTGAAATGTTTATTTTTCGTTTTTCAAACTAATATTACTGTGATCTGCAAATTGTATTTCCATTTGATTTCATCGGTACTGGTAGAGACTGATTAGGTCCTGAAGAAGTCATATCGGGATTCCTTTTCGGAATGATCCATAATAACGTGGAGGCCAGCCACCCGAATTCGGAATTACTGGTTTCTGCAATCTTCCATGAATTAAGCTGATCACTTGTTTCAGCTACAAGACAATCAAACTTCTGTGTCCGGTTATTCCGCTTTTATGTGGGCGCGAACTAGTAAACAAGAACAACAGAAAGCTTCTGTCCAGTCTGCCTCGCACTGAAGATATTGTGTGTGTCGTATTACGAGCCCAACCAATTTCTGACTATCCAGTCGTTGAGCTGAACATCAATTCACATCAACACATCTTTCAAAATCTTTGTTCCTAGTTCCTCACTAAATTTTACATCTATTTACTAGTCTTCTACTTGCTGGCAACTGTTTGATGTGTATTGTTATATTGTTATGCTGTACTTTCATCTTGGGAGATTTTATGGAGCTGAAAGACCGCCTGTTGGTTTTAGGTACTCACATGTCTGGTAGTAGAATCCTCATCGTGTTCTGAATAAATGCTATTAAAGATTGGTTTACTGGTCAGTTCCACGGTTGCTACGGACTATGAATGTGTTAAACGCACTGACATCCCTGCCTGTCAGCTGCGCTAAATCTAAGTTTGACAACTAAGGCCAAAACTCATTGTTTGGCTAAACAAGGACATTAAAAATCGCCAGATATTATGTCTCGTTCCACACTAATGCTGTGGATTGTGACATTGCTTCAGTCTGAGAGGAAACAGACATCTTCCTGCTGCCGCACAGTTGTCGCGATGCACGAACCACGGTTCCTACCCATATAACACATCACAGTAATAACGACAGTTACGTAAGGTGATCCGATTATTTTGCTGTGCAACAATATATTGACTAAGCACTAATTTCTGATGAACGCCAAAGCGTGGTACTCGCCTGTGCGTCCCTTCATCGCTCTGGACGCTCATTAACAATTTTTGAGTTTGTCAATGTTGATCTTATGCGGACAGTTAGCATTGCCTTGTAATGTAACTTTACAAATACTAGGTTACGATCATTTAAATTTTGGAACGATTCACAAAATTCCATCCGTGCAGCAGCAAGTTTGCGCTTAGATCTATCGGAATTAATGCGAACTGGTTTGATGAACGAGGCTGCGTGCAGTCACGACATAACAAGAGGAATTTTCCTTTCTTGTCCGAAGTTACGAAATCTATGGGACTATCAATCATTTCTAATTAAACTGCTGTTATTGCACAAGGAGAAATTCCGGTGGATCTAATGCGAGAAGAGTAGAAACGCTTTAAGGTATCAGGGTCGTCGAGGTCTGCAGCTTTATCGGAGAGACTTCCTCCGGATTCTCCAGCACACAGAACATTGATTAAACGAATGTACAGCTCTCCAGAAAATATAGGTATGCCGTTATTACTACTATCATTACATTTAGTTTCTCATTGCCAAGACCGGAAGCAATCTTCGGGACTATTACTTTTCGTATGCAAGAGAATATTATTTTACTTTATTCCGAAATAGATATATTCAGTTTGCATTCAAGTCAGATGAACTTCTTGCCAAATAACTGCAATTTAAATCCAGTTAGTAAGGAAATTTAAAAAATTCAGTCTTAACTTCCTTGTGATACTATACATGTTGGCAAAATCTTGCATTCGGTACCACAAGCAACTGTAATAGCGCTTTTCCGTTGTAATGATGCGTTCGTGACTGACATATCGGGTTACTTTGACTGAGAGTGGACTCCTATTTAAGCTCTTCCTGTGATGTAATCACATCCATTGTTAAGTTATCTACTTATTTAACGTACATAATATAAGGCTTCAATCTGTTTTTGATGCATTTCCAGACACGGCTTTTATGCTTTTACAACCTTGCAACTTATCTATGCTATCGCATAGCTCACAACTCTGTCATTACAATCTTTCGATAAGTTGTCTCGGAGACAGGAACAAATAACCCTTGTTCGTGCCACAGCGCACATCGCAGATTGGAGTAATCAGGAATACATACATGGAGGAATTCTCCTTAGTGCGACATCTGTTCCTTTATCTTGAATTACAGTTGATTGATCATATGATTGCTATGGGACACAGAATAGACGGGATTTAAAACGCCAAGACAAGTTGTGCCTGAATAACGCCTACCTGAGGGTACCACAAATGAGAAAGCTTTTAAGATATGGCGTTATGAAGGGCGTTGACCTCCCTTAACATTAACGGTTGAAGATTAATGTATTGTGAATTTTAACTTGTTTTTGTAACCAAAACTGGCCGGTCGCTGTGGCCGAGCGGTTCTAGGCGCTTCAGTCCGGAACCACGCTGCTGTTACGGTCACGGGTTCGAATCCTGCCTCGAGCATGGATGTGTGTGATGTCCATAGGTTAGTTAGGTTTAAGTAGTTCCAAGTCTAGGGGACTGATGGCCTCAGATGTTAAGTCCCATAGTGTTTAGAGTCATCTGAACCTTTTGTAATCAGAACTGCTTTCCGCGCACGTAGAAATGGCATTGTAGACAATATACGTTTGAAAATTATCTTAGTGATGACATGGAGCAATTGTATTTTGTGGTAAAAATGGCTAAAAGAGGCACTAGGAAGTGTGTAATTTATTTTCTATCTATTCAGCTACAACCCTCTTTTTATCATAAGTTAACCACTCCTCCCGCCCTTTTGTATTGTAGCGGCCCACGTGAGCCTCCGATGATACGGCCCTTCGATGGAGTGTTAGTCTCCCGTAACTTTCATGGTCTCCCAACCCCCACCTGGCAATCATTCCGGTAGTGCCAGTACCGTCGCCTCCTACCGCAGTGCCACCACCGTAGCATCAGCGCACGCCTTCTACTTGTATAAGCCATATCTCATACTTTTATACTCAGATAAAAAAAAAGTTTTGCATCACCCCTGGTTCCAAGAGTTCCGGAACCTCTACAGAAACCTGGAATAGAGGTCAACATAAACATCATTTCCGCACTTTTTATTGCTCATGAAAACCACACAGTGCATATTGTATAAACATACAGCGAGACCTTCAAAGGTGGTGGTCCAGATTGTTGTACACACCACCTCTAATACCCAGTAGCACGTCCTCTTGCATTGATGATTGCCCGTATTCGTCGTGGCATACTATCCACACGTTCATCATCAATGCACTCCTCAACGGCGATTCGGCTTAGATCCCTGAGAGTGATTGGTGGGTGACTTCGTACATAAACAGCCCTTTTCAGTCTATACTAAGCATGTTCGATAGGGTCAATGTCTGGAGAACATGCTGGCCACTCTAGTCGAGCGATGTCGTTATCCTGAAGGAAGTCACTCAAAAGACGTGCACGATGGGGGCGCGAATTGTCGTCCACAAAGACAAATGCCTCGCCAACATGCTGCCGATATGGTTGCACCATCGGTCGGAGGATGGCATTCACGTATCGTAAGGCCGTTATGGGACCTATGACAGCCAGTGACGTATGTCGGCGCCACATAATGCAACCCCAAACCAGCAGGTAACCTCCACCTTGTGGCACTCGCTGGACAGTGTGTCTAAGGCGTTAAGACGGACCGGGTTGCCTCCAAACACGCCTCCGAAGATTGTCTGGTTGATGGAATACGGGACACTCACCGGGGAAGAGAACGTGATGCCATTCCTGAGCAGTCCATTCGGAATGTTGTTGGGCCCATCTGTAGCTCGCTGCATGGTGTCATGCTGGCAAAGATAGACCTCGCCATGGACGTCGGGGCCGAAGTTGCCCATCATGCAGGCTATTGCGCACAGTTTGAGTCGTAACACGACGTCCTGCGGCTGCGCGAAACGCATTATTCAACATGGTGGCGTTGCTGTCAGGTTTCCTCCGATCCATAATCCATAGTAGCCCTTGGGCGGTATGCGCGAGGCATGTCATCGACAGTTCCTGTCTCTCTGTATCTCCTTCATGTCCGAACAACATGGCTTTGGTTCACTCCGAGACGCCTGGACACTTCCCTTGCTGAGAGCCTTTCGTGGCAGAAAGTAACAATGCGGACACTATCGAACCGCGGTATTGACCGTCTAGGCATGGTTCAACTACAGACAACACGAGCCGTGCACCTCCTTCCTAGTGGTGTGGTTGGAACTGATGGGCTGTCGGACCCCCTCTGTCTATTAGCCACAGCTCATGCATGGTTGTTTAGATCTTTGGGCGGGTTTAGTGATGTCTCCGAACATTTAAAGGGACTGTGATACAATATCCACAGTCAACTGTCTTCAATAGTTCTGGGAACCTTGGTGATGCAAAACTTTTTTGATGTGTGTATTTAATCAAGTGGTCACAATGAAAACAACATTTGAAATATGAACTGTAAAGTGAACCGGGTCCACAAGTAAGCAAGCCCCTTTCTTTTCATATAGGCGCCGCATTTGTTTTTACACTTGTAAGAGGTCCGAGCAGATGTAATTTCGATGTATTGCTCATGCGCTGCCTGCGATATGCAAGGTATAAGAAAATCTCTGACCAGAGAGCAGTGTTGACTGCAGTAGGAACTGTGTAGCTGTAGTAGCAAGTTGTTGCTAGTCTGGAGTCTGCTCTGGTCTGGTATGGTGTATCGTGTTGGCTGGCCCGGTCGCGGTGCAGCGATGTCGGAGCCTGAGTATTATTGTATAAGGTAAAAAGCAGCCTCGCGTATATGTAGTAATGTTATCTCAAGTCGCATGTAAATGTTTTAAAACTCTCGTAATAATAATCTTCCTCATAAAAAGTAACTTTTAACAACCATTTATTTCAATTTAAAGAATTTACTTATTTCTCCCATCCATGATCATCGCGATTATTGCAATAGAAAAATCAGTTGCTTCCTTTCATAAATGACAGATAGCTCGGCCAGCATTTCACAGAGCTGTGCCGGAAAAATTTATTGTAAGAGCAGATATATCCGGCGACTTCATTGTGGTAATAATTTTTCCTTTTTTTATTCAGAATGATCTTTCAGGGCCATGACGCAGCACTGCTGTCGTCCAAAATTTACCAGGTTAAATTCACAGTGAATTATTGAAAAGTCATAAGTGAGCGACAGTTTAATTGAGAGGTTAGTTACATTGTATTATTACCAGGTTACTGAATTTATTTATTTTTTATTGGGACGTTACACTGAATGTGAACGACATAATTATAATTTTTACTGTTGAGAGGTTTAAGAATTTTTCTGTTTTGAGCTTACACTAAACGTGAATATTATTTATGTTAATATTTTCTGTTTTGAGGTTACGCTAAATGTGAATAAATTTTGAGCTTGGATTAAATCAGAAAGAATTTTGTGGGCAGGTTACACTGAATGACGATATTTATTTATATTAATGATTTTAAATTATTGTGGGGAGGTTACACACTTCCTTGCTGTTTTGTACTAAACTAAAACTCAATTAGGGTCCAGTAATCTGCACGCTCGTCAGGGGAGGGGATTACGCACCGAGAACAGCCATAAACAATGGAAAATGAATTTCATTCATCCTTTAAAACTTTTTATTTACCATTTCTCAACTCATTTCAATTGTACGATGTAGTAAGGTTTTTCTGCGGAACTATGGCTAGCCATGATCTGGCGCGTAACCAGATATGACTCGATGTCACCACCTACCCGTGCTCACTTCACAGTAGGTCCTGCAGAGCGAGTCACTTAGACAGGCTAGTTCATCTGAAGTATTCCTGGCAGCCAATCAGTTGGACAATAATAGTCACATGGGTTACATGGGGGGGTACTTGTAAGCGGGCTGCGATTCCGACCGCTCGCTCTCGTCTCATCCAGTCCTAATCATACCATTCCGCTCCTGTTTAGGGCAGTATGCAACCCGTCCGTCAGCTGCGTCCAGGCACCGTAAGTTTACTCTCCATTATCTTTAGCGGTAGAATTACGGCAATGAAGCCAATTTATACTCTCTGAACGTACGTGCATCTTATTCTTCTTCATTTGACCACCATCCACACCTGGACACACGCATCCCATCTACTATGCCCCTCGAGAGACCTGAACGCAGTACATGTAGGAAACGAGCAGATAAAGAAAAAACCCACCCATACACACACACCCACCCACCCACCCACCCACACACACCCACACTATACACAATATACACAATATTTACACGCATGTACACAATACACACGCACCCATAGTATACCAGCAGGCATACATACTCACACGCACAATTATGACCAGCTATTTATCCAACTGTTCTGCACACAGAACAACTATTCACAAATAAATTTTCTAAGTCTTTAATACATATCAAACAGCAGATTGTGGAGGGTTATATCATAATCTTGTTATAAAATGTCGTATTGATAAAATTCACGATTTGGGTAAATTTCCACATTCGTTAATTGAAAGGTCCCAATGATTTTGTTGAATTAATAATCGTTGTTTATTCCTTAATTTTATGTACTAAAATCAATTCCTGTTTAATTATAGCAAGCGCTCTATTCATACCTTTGAAACAACCGATTTTAGTCGTAAATACATCCTTATGTATTCGTTTATAGACCTTATTTATGCTTAATCCGAAATCCAACCGGAATTTTCCAACTCATATGTTGGATTTCTAAACAGATAAGTATGTTTTTTAGGTCGATATGATTCCAACAATACGAGTGTTATCTGCTTCGACCTCATTCAACTCCTATCTTATTTCCTGAAACAGTTATGCAAAGACGTTATTTGTGAGACGAGATGCCGTTGTAGCATTCCCATCACCTTTCAAAAATTTCGCTTCCAAATATAAACAGCTATTCCTGGGATCTGATAAAGTCTCTTCGTGGTGAATAACTACGAGTATCTCACTATTATTATTAAACGTTTCTGAAGTACAACGTTCATATGAATGGAATTCATATCGTGATTCGCTCGTCATGCAGGACAGGGTT
The DNA here is from genome assembly GCF_023898315.1 of Schistocerca nitens. Lineage (NCBI taxonomy): Eukaryota > Metazoa > Arthropoda > Insecta > Orthoptera > Acrididae > Schistocerca > Schistocerca nitens. Next base: position 77,518,061 of record NC_064621.1, on the reverse strand, counting down.
GGCAGCAGTCTGCTGTTGATGCTGTGGTGTATGGTAAATTGTCGATGTTGAGTGACTGTACGAGTATACAAGACGCCTTAGACAAAATTTCTAGTTAGTGTGATGAGTGGCAGCTAGCTCCAAATGTAGAAAAGTGCAAGTCAGCGCGGATGAGTAGGAAAAACACTCAATTTCCGGATACAACATTATTAGTGTCCTGCTTGACAGTCACACCGTTTAAATATCTGGGTGAAACGCTGAAAAGCGATATTAAATGGAATGAGCGTGCAACGATTGAGGTAGGGAAGGCAAATAATCGACTTCGGTTTATTGGGAGAATTCCAGCAAAGTGTTTTTCACCTGTAAAAGAGGGCGCATATGGGACGTTAGTGCGACCTGTTCTGGAGTACTGCTACAGTGTTTGAGATCCGTACCAGGTCGGATTAAAAAAAGACGTCGAGGAAATTCAGAGGCAGGCTGTCAGATTTGTTACTAGTAAGTTCGAACAACAAGCAAGGGGTAGGGACATGCTTCGGGAACTCAAATCGGAATCTCTGGAGGGAAGGCGACCTCCTTTTCCAGGAATATGAGTCGTATGCGGGTCGCGTTGATGCCGTTCATAGTTTGGCATCTTGTAATAGCGATAGTGGTGTCTCGTTTTCTTAGTGTGTTCACTGGCGCCACTACGTTTGCTCGCCTTGTCTATCCGTGAGTAGCAGCACCAGCGCTTACCAATAGCGCGTACTATGGTACCATATTTGCATCTGCCTCTAGTATTTCCGGCCTGTCGTGTGTCGAACGAGTGGAGTTGGGACGGAGCAGCAGTGAGGTCCGAACATCCAGTACTCGCCCGACCACTGGCGACACCCATGCACTGTCCGACGGAAGGATGTGGTCGCAGGGGTAGCGTCTTTGATTCATAATCAAATCGTCTTCGGTCCCGGGTTCGATCCCCGCCACTGCCTAAATTTTGATAAATAATCAGCATTGGCGGCCGAAGACTTCCGGCATAAGAAGTCAGCCTCATTCTGCCAACGGCCTTGTCAAAGAGGGCGGAGGAGCGGATAAAGGTTCAGGGCACTCTCTTGTACTAGGGGTGGGAAATTGCCCCTGAAGGCGGAAGAATCAGCAATGATCAACGACATGAGGATGCAGAAGGCAATGGAAACCACTGCATTAAAGACACGTAACGTGTATCCACAGGACATGTGGCCTGTAATTGAAGAAGTGTCATGATGATCTCTCCATTGGCAAAAGATTCCGGAATAGTCCCCCATTCGGATCTCCGGGAGGGGACTGCCAAGGCGGAGGTTACCATGAGAAAAAGATTGAATAATCAACGAAAGTATAACGTTCTACGAGTCGGGGCGTGGAATTTCAGAAGCTTGAACGTGGTAGGGAAACTAGAAAATCTGGAAAGGGAAATGCAAAGGCTCAATCTAGATACAGTAGGTGTCAGTGAAGTGAAGTGGAAGGAAGACAAGGATTTCTGGTCAGATGAGTATCGGGTAATATCAACAGCAGCATAAAATGGTATAACAGGTGTAGGATTCGTTATGAATAGGAAGGTAGGGCAGAGGGTGTGTTACTGTGAACAGTTCAGTGACCGGGTTGTTCTAATCAGAATCGACAGCAGACCAACACCGACAACGATAGTTCAGGTATACATGCCGAAGTCGCAAGCTGAAGATGAACAGATAGAGAAAGTGTATGAGGATATTGAAAGGGTAACGCAGTATGTAAAGGGGGACGAAAATCTAATAGTCATGGGCGACTGGAATGCAGTTGTGGGGGAAGGAGTAGAGGAAAAGGTTACAGGAGAATATGGGCTTGGGACGAGGAATGAAAGAGGAGAAAGACTAATTGAGTTCTGTAACAAGTTTCAGCTAGTAATAGCGAATACCCTGTTCAAGAATCACAAGAAGAGGAGGTATACTTGGAAAAGGCCGGGAGATACGGGAAGATTTCAATTAGATTACATCATGGTCAGACAGAGATTCCGAAATCAGATACTGGATTGTAAGATATAGACTCAGATCTCAATATAGTAGTGATGAAGAGTAGGCTGAAGTTCAAGACATTAGTCAGAAAGAATCAATACGCAAAGAAGTGGGATACTGAAGTACTAAGGAATGACGAGATACGTTTGAAGTTCTCTAACGCTATAGATACAGCAATAAGGAATAGCGCAGTAGGGAGTACAGTTGAAGAGGAATGGACATCTCTAAAAAGGACCATCACAGAAGTTGGGAAGGAAAACATAGGTACAAAGAAGGTAGCTACGAAGAAACCATGGGTAATAGAAGAAATACTTTAGTTGATTGATGAAAGGAGGAAGTACAAACATGTTCCGGGAAAATCGGGAATACAGAAATACAAGTCGCTGAGGAATGAAATAAACAGGAAGTGCAGGGAAGCTAAGACGAAATGGCTGCAGGAAAAATGTGAAGACATCGAAAAAGATATGATTGTCGGAAGGACAGACTCAGCATACAGGAAAGTCAAAACAACCTTTGGTGATATTAAAAGCAACGGTGGTAACATTAATAGTGCAACGGGAATTCCACTGTTAAATGCAGACGAGAGAGCAGATAGGTGGAAAGAATACATTGAAAGCCTCTATGAGGGTGAAGATTTGTCTGATGTGATAGAAGAAGAAACAGGAGTCGATTTAGAAGAGATAGGGGATCCAGTATTAGAATTTAAAAGAGCTTTGGAGGACTTACGGTCAAATAAGGCAGAAGGGATAGATAACATTCCATCAGAATTTCTAAAATCATTGGGGGAAGTGGCAACAAAACGACTATTCACGTTGGTGTGTAGAATATATGAGTCTGGCGACATACCATCTGACTCTCGGAGAAGCATCATCCACACAATTCCGAAGACGGCAAGAGCTGACAAGTGCGAGAATTATCGCACAATCAGCTTAACAGCTCATGCATCGAAGCTGCTTACAAGAATAATATACAGAAGAATGGAAAAGAAAATTGAGAATGCGCTAGGTGACGATCAGTTTGGCTTTAAGAAAAGTAAAGGGACGAGAGAGGCAATTCTGACGTTACGGCTAATAATGGAAGCAAGGCTAAAGAAAAATCAAGACACTTTCATAGGATTTGTCGACCTGTAAAAAGCGTTCGACAATATAAAATGGTGCAAGCTGTTCGAGATTCTGAAAAAAGTAGGGGTAAGCTATAGGGAGAGACGGGTCATATACAATATGTACAACAACCAAGAGGGAATAATAAGAGTGGACGATCAAGAACGAAGTGCTCGTATTAAGAAGGGTGTAAGACAAGGCTGTAGCCTTTCGCCCCTACTATTCAATCTGTACATCGAGGAAGCAATGATGGGAATAAAAGAAAGGTTCAGGAGTGGAACTAAAATACAAGGTGAAAGGATATCAATGGTACGATTCGCTGATGACATTGCTATCCTGAGTGAAAGTGAAGAAGAATTAAATGATCTGCTGAACGGAATGAACAGTCTAATGAGTACACAGTATGGTTTGAAAGTAAATCGGAGAAAGACGAAGGTAATGAGAAGTAGTAGAAATGAGAACAGCGAGAAACTTAACATCAGGATTGATGGTCACGAAGTCAATGAAGTTAAGGAATTCTGCTACCTTGGCAGTAAAATAATCAATGACGGACGGAGCAAGGAGGACATCAAAAGCAGAGTCGCTATGGCAAAAAAGGCATTTCTGGCCAAGAGTACTAATATCAAATACCGGCCTTAATTTGAGGAAGAAATTTCTGAGGATGTAGGTCTGGAGTACAGCATTGTATGGTAGTGAAACGTGGACTGTGGGAAAACCGGAACGGAAGAGAACCGAAGCATTTGAGATGTGGTGCTATAGACGAATGTTGAAAATTAGGTGGACTGATAAGGTAAGGAATGAGGAGGTTCTACGCAAAATTGGAGAGAAAAGGAATATGTGGAAAACAGTGATAAGGAGAAGGGACAGGATGATAGGACATCTGCTAAGACATGAGGGAATGACTTCCATGGTACTAGAGGGAGCTGTAGAGGGCAAAAACTGTAGAGGAAGACAGACATTGGAATACGTCAAGCAAATAATTGACGACGTAGGTTGCAAGTGGTACTCTGAGATGAAGAGGTTAGCACAGGAAAGGAATTCGTGGCGGGCCGCATCAAACCAGTCAGTAGACTGATGACAAAACTGTGTGTGTGTGTGTGTGTGTGTGTGTGTGTGTGTGTGTGTGTCTGCACGTCGAAGTGACCTCATGGCAGTAAGTTGTCAGTCGGCGATTTATACTGGGATCTTTCCCATGCGTCACTTGAGTGGGGACGACCGTTGGTTGGTCGTTCGGTCGGTCGGATGGCTTCTGGCTTCTCTGTGTTTGTGCCGACTTATAATTCGTCCGTGTTGTTTCACAGTGACTGGTTTTAGTATTGTGAGTTGTTGGATCCGTGTGTATCTTGTGGTTTTGAATGAGTAGTTATTTCACTGCTGTCTGGGTGTTGGATTTGGAGTTCCGAACGGAGATCAGTTCGGCTTCGGACGGAGCAGCGAGGAGGTGCGCAGCGTGAAGGCAGGCCGGGACCGCTGGCTTCGTGCAATCGTTGTCGGACCGAGGGGTTGTAGCCGACGACCGAACCCAGGACGTTTGAAGTTGACTGAACCATGTCCAGTACTGAAACCTCCACTGTTTGAGATCTCGCTGTTTGCGTGTTTCTGTTCCCAGGGTCGGTGAGACAAACTGCAACTAGTGGAGTCTGTCAGGTTGGCGGAAGCTATTATACACTTTCTACTCCTAGATGTTAGTCTGGATTTAGTATTATTCTTATCAGTGAAGTGCAACCAGCGGTATTTTCTGCCTTGTGGCCTCTAACGCCCCAGTTACCTGCCCTGGAGGTTAGCGTACTTTTCCGGCAGTGCATCTTTCCTCGTCTTGATCAAGGTGTCCGACAAGGTGTGTAGTTCGACAACCTCTTGAATTGTACTGTGCATATGTTTTTGGGAGGTCTACCTTGGTTCTAGTGTTTCCTTCAGCCTTGGGTGTGGTTCTGAAGACATGGTGCTGTCCGCCTCTTCGCCCTTGCCTAAAAACATTCCATCGTTGTACCGGTGATCGGACGTTAGGCGGATTGGTTAGTAGGTCGGTCTTCGCTTAATCTACCATCCTGCTACGTGAATACAACTCTTCGCTGCCTCTCTCACCGCTTACACAGCTGTAGTCACCTTCCTCAGGTCGATCCAGGCAGCACTGTCTGTGGATCACTCCGTCTTATTTGGAAAAGTTGTCATAATTGTTTAAAATTTACTCTAAAGTTTTAACTTGTTATTGCCTTCCCCACTTGTAACTCCGGCCTTCAGCCGTTAATTGTTTGTAACATTGCTTGTGGCCTTCAGCAACTCTGTTTTAGTGAGGCCTTTATCCGTCACTGTAGCTTGTTACAAGTTATTGAGATTATTAGAATGGGTTTTAGTATTTTTGAAGTGTAATTGTCCACCTTATTTGTAATTCAGGCCTTCAGCCCTTGTGTATTGAGAAATTGCTTGTGGCCTTCAGCCCACGAATAATTTCCAACCTTCGTAATCAGGCCTTCAGCCGCTAACCCTTTGACTGCTGTTGATGAGTTTACTGGTTATGCTGCTTGCCGCTCCCTCGATGCTAATGACGAGTATAGTCGCGGCCGCCGGTTTTCCCCTGAGCCCTGGTGACGAGTATAGGCCCGCCGATACCTGAGTGCTGATGACGAGGTGACTCGGACAGCGGACTTCCCGTCCCATGTCTCAGTAGCCTTTCGCAGTTCTGGCCGCTAGCTTGTCTGTTGTGAGCTTAGGCTTCGCACTACAGTTCACTGTTCATCGGAATTTACATCAGTGTTCTTCGCGTCCTGTACTTTACAAGGAAAATGGCGAGATGTCGTGGTGGCACTGAGGAAGAAATCATGGAGATTCTTACGAGGAGCGACAGTGAGGGTGAACTAATTGATTTTGACGGAAGTGGTAGCTCTTCCACAGAGGCAGAAAACTCTATTCATAAACCGTCGACATCAGCAGGGGTGTCAAAGCAGTCTCATGTTTCAACAAGAGATGTTAATTGTTCTGAATCTGAAGAATCAGAAAGTGATAGTGAAACGCCTACGAAGAAACCACGCCTTAGTGATATATTTGACTGGAAAGAAAATGACTTTTAGCCAGTTCATCACGCATTTGATGATACGCTGTCGGGACATGTGTGTCAAATAGGGAATGAGTGCGGTATTGTCAGTTTTCATGTTATTCTTTACACAAGAACTGATGAAATATATAGCTGACGAAACGAATCGGTTTTATTTATTCACCAAGGAGAATACTCTCGAATGAGTGCATTCTAGAATCTCAAAGTGGAAAGATACTGGATATGAAGAAATGTATTGTTTCATAGCTGTTTATCTTCTGATGCCTCGCGTGAAAAAACTGAAAATTAGTGAATACTGGACCAGAGATGTTGTTCTAAATACGCCAATTTTTAGTGAACTCATGTCAAGACACCGCCTTTTGTTACTTATGAGAATGTTACATTTCAATGAGAACTCTGCCAATACTGGGGGAGACAGATTATTGAAAATTAGGAACATTATCAATAAAGTTCGTACAGCTTTCCGTTGTGCATTTAATCCACATCAGAAACTCTGCATTGATGAAAGTTTGTTATTATTCAAAGGTCTCTTATCTTTCAGACAATTCATTCCGTCGAAACGGAGTAGATTCGGTATAAAAACACTTACGTTATGTGATTGCAAGACTGGCTATGTCTTGGATTTCATTGTTTATACAGGGGCATCAACAGAAACTGAGTTCTACAGTTTGGGGGAAAGTGGTGACATAGTGGCTGCACTTATGAAGCCCTATTTCGAACGTGGACATATCCTCTAGGTCGATAACTGGTACTCAGGCCCAGACTTGTTTGCCTGGGTCCACAGTCATGGGACGAACGCATGTGGTACCATCCGTAAGAACAGACGCAACATGCCGAAACTTCAGAAGAAACTGTACCGTGAAGATATTCAATTTATGTGTACTGATACAATGCTTGCTATAAAGTGGTGTGACAAAAGGGAAGTGTGGATGTTGACCACATGTAACATCACAGAAGTGGTTGACACAGGAAAGATTGACAGGAATACTGGAGAAAAAAATTAAGAAACCACAAAGCATTGTAGATTATAACTTGAATATGGAGCAGTTGACCGTTCTGATATGCTGCTTAGCTCTGTCGGATGTATACGGAAAACAATGAAATGGTATAAAAAGATGATTTTTCACGTTCTAGATCTGTGTGTTTTAAATGCTCATGTCCTACACAGAACACTAACAGGTCGTAAAATGACGATAGCAGAGTTTCATCTGTCACTGGTAAGGGAACTTACAGAAACGTATGCGTTAGAGCGCAGAAAAGCTGGCAGAGGAAGGTGTTCTAATGATAATCCTGTAAGATTTGTGGGAAGGCATTTTCCAGACATCATAACAAGTGAGCAATCCAAGAAAAGTGCGCTAACGCGTAGATGCATTGTTTGCTGGAAATAAAAAGTGCGTCGAGAAAGGAGGTACGAATGTAAAACTTGCAAGGTACCATTTTGTGCCGTACCCTGTTTTGAAAAATACCACACAAAACAGAATTACTAATTGCAGCATAGAACGAATACAATAATACTACTGGAAAAACTTCGAAATCGAAAAGAAAGTTATAAAAAGGGAAAAATAAAAATAAAAATGTTTTTAACTTCGCCAGAGCCGATCCAAAGCCAGGATCAAAAAGAAGGATGGTAAACATATTCACAAAGTGTAAAAGTAACGCCTAAATTTATAGTTCATGACTTTGAATTTTCTCTATAAGTGAATTTAATGTGCTAAAAAATGACAGATTTTACAGCTTTCAAATGTTGGAAAATCTGTTGAATACTTATGTGTAACAATCACGTGTTGTACAAATTTCGTCAAAGAAACAAAATTACCCACAATCGGGCAATTCAGCGATACAAACAGTAGGCCATGTGAAATTTCTTATCACACCAGAATACGAATTTAACGACGTGAAGTAAAATTGTTCATACCGTTCCTCACAGTAGATTCCAATGTTGTAGTGCGATATTAAAGATCATCTGTATGTCGCTTTCTCCTATAAACGACGTAACACGATGTTCTGAACAAAATCTATAATCTATGGCTTATTTTATTCGTTCTTGAGTTAGTACGGAGAGGAACGCATAGATAAATGCAGACATTCTAAACGGGTATCAAAGAAAGAACAATAAACTATTGATGTAAAACTAACGAATCACGTCGCTTTCGGCATAATCTACAGAAAGAGTGCAAGAAAACTACACTCCTGGAAATGGAAAAAAGAACACATTGACACCGGTGTGTCAGACCCACCATACTTGCTCCGGACACTGCGAGAGGGCTGTACAAGCAATGATCACACGCACGGCACAGCGGACACACCAGGAACCGCGGTGTTGGTCGTCGAATGGCGCTAGCTGCGCAGCATTTGTGCACCGCCGCCGTCAGTGTCAGCCAGTTTGCCGTGGCATACGGAGCTCCATCGCAGTCTTTAACACTGGTAGCATGCCGCGAAAGCGTGGACGTGAACCGTATGTGCAGTTGACGGACTTTGAGCGAGGGCGTATAGTGGGCATGCGGGAGGCCGGGTGGACGTACCGCCGAATTGCTCAACACGTGGGGCGTGAGGTCTCCACAGTACATCGATGTTGTCGCCAGTGGTCGGCGGAAGGTGCACGTGCCCGTCGACCTGGGACCGGACCGCAGCGACGCACGGATGCACGCCAAGACCGTAGGATCCTACGCAGTGCCGTAGGGGACCGCACCGCCACTTCCCAGCAAATTAGGGACACTGTTGCTCCTGGGGTATCGGCGAGGACCATTCGCAACCGTCTCCATGAAGCTGGGCTACGGTCCCGCACACCGTTAGGCCGTCTTCCGCTCACGCCCCAACATCGTGCAGCCCGCCTCCAGTGGTGTCGCGACAGGCGTGAATGGAGGGACGAATGGAGACGTGTCGTCTTCAGCGATGAGAGTCGCTTCTGCCTTGGTGCCAATGATGGTCGTATGCGTGTTTGGCGCCGTGCAGGTGAGCGCCACAATCAGGACTGCATACGACCGAGGCACACAGGGCCAACACCCGGCATCATGGTGTGGGGAGCGATCTCCTACACTGGCCGTACACCACTGGTGATCGTCGAGGGGACACTGAATAGTGCACGGTACATCCAAACCGTCATCGAACCCATCGTTCTACCATTCCTAGACCGGCAAGGGAACTTGCTGTTCCAACAGGACAATGCACGTCCGCATGTATCCCGTGCCACCCAACGTGCTCTAGAAGGTGTAAGTCAACTACCCTGGCCAGCAAGATCTCCGGATCTGTCCCCCATTGAGCATGTTTGGGACTGGATGAAGCGTCGTCTCACACGGTCTGCACGTCCAGCACGAACGCTGGTCCAACTGAGGCGCCAGGTGGAAATGGCATGGCAAGCCGTTCCACAGGACTACATCCAGCATCTGTACGATCGTCTCCATGGGAGAATAGCAGCCTGCATTGCTGCGAAAGGTGGATATACACTGTACTAGTGCCGACATTGTGCATGCTCTGTTGCCTGTGTCTATGTGCGTGTGGTTATGTCAGTGTGATCATGTGATGTATCTGACCCCAGGAATGTGTCAATAAAGTTTCCCCTTCCTGGGACAATGAATTCACGGTGTTCTTATTTCAATTTCCAGGAGTGTATAAACAAGATATCATTCTTGGTGACGGAAAATACACTCCTGGAAATTGAAATAAGAACACCGTGAATTCATTGTCCCAGGTCGCCGAGCCTCTTCTGCCTCTTTCCTGTGAAGGAAGGCAGAGTGGTAATGGGCGGAGCTTGAAACCTCCGCGAAAAACCGGCCGAAGGCGTTGGAGACAGCCACAGGATCAACAAGGACCTCATTACCTGAGGTCAGGCCAGGTACCGAGGAGTGGGCCTTAATGCCCGACAGCCGGCGCAGGCCACCCCAAACGACAGAAGAGGGAGTAAAACTGTTAAAGGAGCTGGTGAAAGGGGCCCAACAAGCTTTTTTGCTGTCTTTGAAGACTCTACGGCATTGCGCTCGGAGTCGTTTGTATCCAATACGATTCGCCAACGTAGGATGGCGGCGAAAGGTGCGTAAAGCACGTCGTCGAGCACGGATAGCGTCTCTACAAGCCTCATTCTGTGGTGTCACAGCCAGACACCACACTTGCTAGGTGGTAGCCTTTAAATCGGCCGCGGTCCATTAGTATACGTCGGACCCGCGTGTCGCCACTGTCAGTAATTGCAGACCGAGCGCCAACACACGGCAGGTCTAGAGAGACGTCCTGGCACTCGCCCCAGTTGTACAGCAGACTTTGCTAGCGAAGCCACACTGAAAAATACGCTCTCATTTGCCGAGACGATAGTTAGCATAGCCTTCAGCTAAGTCATTAGCTATGACCTAGCAAGGCGCCATAGCTTTGATAATTAATATTGTGAAGCATGTATCATCAAGAGCGATGTTCTACAAATGTGGATTAAAGTTAAGTATTACAGCAACTGCGTCCATTTTCTAATTTCTCATTTCCTTTTAACTGTTCCAGACCTCACGCCAATCTGCGTGAGCTTAACGCGTGCCTTTCGGCTTCCTCTCGTTGTGACTTGGCTGTCTTGCTAAGTCACAACACATTCCACCAGGGGACGGAAACGCGACGTGAAGAGGTAGTATGAGGAATGGAACGTTCGGCAGCATTGACGATAACAGCCGTGAGGTATTCGACCTGACTGTCACAACTGATAAAATCGTGGTCCGGAAAGGTCGCCAGGGAGGAGTAAAGTCCCCAGTCAGCTTTTGGTATGTTCCAGCTCGAAGGGGATGGGGTGTGGTGCAGGAGACGAACGACACAGGGGAAGTGGTCGCTCGAATAAGTGTCAGAAAGGACATACCACTCGAACCGACGGGCAAGAGTGGTAGAACAGATCGAGAGGTCCACGTGGGAGTAGGTATGAGTAGAGTCCGAGAGGAAAGTCGGGGCGCCAGTATTGAGGCAGACAAGATTGAGATGGTTGAAGACATCCGCCAACAGTGAGCCTCTTTGACAAGATGCAGGAGAGCCCCAAAGGGGATGATGGGCATTGAAGTCGCCAAACAATAAATACGGCGGAGGAAGCTGAACAAGGACGAGCGGACAGTGCAGGCGGAGGAGCAGTTGTAATTCCTTCCGATTAGATCGAATACCTCTTATGTTCCAATGTAACAAGGCCATCGCTAATCAAAAAAGAGGAAGAACGAGACGGGGGAAGAGCTGGTTACCTCCACGGCCGCGGAGGGCCAGGTGTCGAGGGAACAACGCTACAACCGGCGGGAGGCGGATCCTGTTCCATCGAGTCGTCGCCAGCTGCGGCCGCTGTCCCGGGTTGTGTAGGAGGGGCAGCATCATTTGCCAACGAGAGGCCAGCTGAGCGCCTGGCAGCAGAGCGTCCCGGCGAAACTGAGGACGGCCGGGAGCAGCGACTCACGGATGGAGCGTCAGACGAAACGCGCCGGGGTGGAGAGGGGGATACAGAATTCTTCTTGGAGGCCTTCTTAGAAGTCCGAGGAGGCACAGGGATGGTGGGCTGGACCCGAAGAAGGTCCTCGCGCGCGGGGTCCAGAACGTTTCCCCGATGGACGCCTGAGAAGAGGATCGCTTCTCAGGCGGCGGGAGGGGAGGAGGAGGAAGGGTGGCCCATGGGGCAGAGGGGGCAGGGGTCTCGGGGAGGAGGATTTGGAAGGGAGGGATTTGGGAGGCAGAGGCATAGACCTCGGATGGGGGGAGGAGGTGGCGGGGTGACAGGATAGGGGTGAGGATACCGTGGAAGGAGTGGACACGACTGAGGCAGGCACACTAAGTGGTCAACGTCACGGGATGGACGCGGTCATACTTCTTCCTGGCCTCAGAATAAGAGAGACGATCCAAAGTTTTGAGTTCTTGAATCTTCTTCTCCTTCTGATACACGGGGCAGTCTAAGGATCTAGGCGAGTGGATGCCAGGACAATTGACGCACTGAGGTGGTGGGGTGCACGTATGTTCCTCACGAAGACGACGTCCACAATCGCCACAAAGGGGCTCAGCCTCACACAGTGAGGACATGTGCCCAAAGCGCAAACACCGAAAACAGCGCATAGGAGGCGGGACGTAAGGTCGCACGTCGCACCGGTAGCCCATCACCTTTACCTTCTCCGGGAAAACGTCCCCCTCGAAGGCGAGGATAAAGGCCCGGGTGTCGATTCGACAGTCTTTGGGGCAGCGCTGGACTCGCCGGACGAAATGCACGCCTCGGCGCTCCAGGTTGGCCCTGAGCTACTCATCAGATTGCAGCAGGAGGTCCCGATGAAAAATAACCCCCTGCGTCCTATTCAGTGCCAGATGCGGGACAATGGACACTGGGATGTCCCCTAGTCGGTCGCACGCCTGGAGCGCCGCCGACTGTGTGGCGGAGGTGGTCTTTATAAGAACGGACCCCGAATGCATTTTACTGAGAGCCTCGATTTCCTCGAAGATGTCCTCGATATGCTGAACAAAGAACATGGGCTTGGAGGTGGCGAACGTCCCCTCATCGTTCCGGGAACAGATCAAATAGCGGGGGAAGTACTTCGCCCCAAGCCGGCGGGCCTGTCCTTCCTCCCAGGGAGTGGCCAAGGGGGAAAGGGCAGGAGAACCAGAACCAGGGACAGTACCTTTCTTTTTAAAGGACTTGGCCGCTGAGCGGCCCGATACATGTTGACGATCTGCGAAACGTCCGCCCCGATACCACTCACTCCGACCAGGGGCTCTCCCCACGGGCGCCACCCAGCCTCAGCAAGGGCCACCTGGCAGGATGACCGTTGCCGGGAGTCCTGATGCCCCAAGGAGACGGGCATCTACTCCATGGCCGACGCGGGGAGGGTGCAGCTCAGGTAGCGGCAGTACGGTCCCTGTGTTGTCAGGGGGCTACAACCTAGAGGGTACATGACGAACCCACTACAACAGGCTGGCTACCGTGCTGGATTTCGGGTGCCATGGAAAGTCCATCATGATCGTAGGTGCAGATGGGGATTCACTATTGGCGTAACTTGTACAACCCATCAGGCGTTTAGGTCCAAGTTGAGGAACAGTGGGTATGGTTACAACGCCGTTAGTGCCAAGGTCTTAGTGCAGTCTTACACCACGTAAGGCGTTCTTCTCCAAAAGGCTTGTACTTCTGTAGAATTTTGAAAAATGGAGGTCAAACCCCAAGGGGGACCATCACATGGAAGGCCGAAACGGTTGAAACTCCTCTTAGTCGCCTCTTACGACAGGCAGGAATACCTCGGGCCTATTCTTACCCCGGACCCGCAGGGTGGTTTAAACTGGCTGTTAGGTACATTTTCAGTGCGGCTGACGTCCGGGAATTTCTTAGCAAACTTCACTTATCAAATCGCACCTCGCTCGCACAGAGCCTCGCTGATCCACAATGGTACGCGGTACTTTCTAAACGGGAAAGGGATCCACGC